>NW_020799125.1:2606522-2834949 GCF_003259725.1 Athene cunicularia
TTTTTTTTTTTTTTTTTTTTTTTTTAAATAACGTGAGGTCAGTTTAATCTTCCTCGCCTCCCCCATACATGTCCGCCAGTTTCTTGAACCTGGGTCCCCAGTCGTTAAGGTAGTCGTCAGTCCTGGTCCCCGGAGCTGGAGGAGTTGAGGGAGCTGACGGAGCCGGCGGTGGAGCCGCTGCCCTCGTAGTCAAAAACCAGCAGGGAATCGTAGGGGGGGGCCGTGGGGTCGTTGTCAGCTGCACGCAGGCCCTGGGAGGGGGCAAACACACGGCGTTAAGACCCACCATGGGGTTTTATGGTGTTAAGGAAGGGTGTTCGGGTAGGGGTCTGAGCGGGTGGGATGTTTGGGGGCCCTGCAGCAAAGCTCAAAGAGGACGGTGAAAACCTAAATGAGGATGGTGAGAAAACGAGGGTCCAGGGGCTTCCCCCTGGGTGGAGCCCTCTCGGCTGCCCCCCGAAATCCATTAACTCCCAGTGTAACAGAGATAGAGCGGGAGGGGAGTTGTTCCAAGGATCCACCTCTGGAGCTGGAAAGCTTTCAGTTCTGGACAGCATGTCCTTGCTGGGGTTGCCTGTTAAAATTTCCAGCTTGGCCAATGAAAGAACGGACAGCACCCTCCCTTCTCCTACCAGTAACTGTTAGTTTAGTTTTGAAGATTTTGATTCCTTTAGGGAGGGGGGAGGAAAAAAAAAATCACTCCTAGCAAAATTCTGCAATTAGGAGAGGCTTGGGGTGTGAAATCCTGGGCAGAGGGTTGGGAAGCACTGCCGTTCTGTGCTGTGGGCAGCAGTGTAGGCAGGCCATGGAGGAAATGACCTCGGGATATGGAGAAAAAGAATTGCTTTTCTGCAGCCCGGAGTCAGGAAAAGCCTAGTGGAATAGACCTGCAATAAAGCAAAATGTTCTGCATTCACACCTTCAGAAACCCCAGTCTCAGCGTGGGGAGATGGAGCAGGTTTTACGGCAGCGAATAGCTGTGCCGGAGCGTGTGCAAGAGCGAGTCTTCACGTGAATGGATGTGTGTAAGTGTGTGCATGAAGGATGGGCAGGAACAAAGGAAGAAGGGATTTTAATGATGAAAATGAGAAAAAGCACAGCAGGAAATGGATAGAATAATAGAATTAAATTGCTGTAACATTTATTTTTCTGACTTAGGAAATGGATTGTGTGTTTTGTCTCAGAGGAAATAATGCATTGATTGGTTTGTAACCACTCAATCACTCAAAACTAAAACTGAGATAAGAAATACTAAATGGATAGATATTTGTACAAGCAGATAAAGGAGCAGTAATCTAACATAAAATAAAGAAACCCTCTCTGATCTGAGATGAATCTCTCTGTTCTGCAAACTCTTTGAGGCTTTAGACCAAACAGAACTTTACTAGGAAGGCACAGACTTGTGAAATAATTGCAAGTCCAGGAGCCACAAATGGCACCTTCGGCTTTCAGCAAGCTCTGCAGCTGCCTCGCCACCGCCTCCCCACCAGGACGACACTCCACACACAGACGGTGTTTTTACTGACAGCCACTGCAATATTTGTAGTAATCCAAGGGACAGTGGGATCAGGTTATACTGCCTGGATGCTGAAAAGCATGGTCTTTGTGACACCCGTATCAGAAATCCTGGGATTTTGTTTGCACTTTGGCTTTTTAGAGGCTCGGTGCCTTTATTAGGCCAAGTCCTGTGTCCTTTTCTCGTGCCAATCATTCCCTTGGATTTGGTCAGACTCCTCATGTGAGTAATAGCATCACTCGGTCCATGCAGCTAGGAAAACGTTGCATAGTTGATGTTAGCTGGCTGCTCAAGCTCTTAAGACATGACACAGGACACCCTACAGAACATACCTCATTAATAAAGTCACCAATATCCCCTGGATGTGGGATTACTGGTCTTATAGGATACTGTGGTTCAGCACCAATAGGTCTTTCATCCACCCTTCTGACTCCAGGTGTCTTGTTCAGCACGTGATCCATGGTCTCCGGCTGCTGGAGCTGGCTTAAATCGTAATCCTGTGACAAATGGAAAGGCACACAGTGAAGCCAGCAGCTTTTCGTTCAGACCATCTACTCAACTAATGTACAAACAAGTCGAGGGGTCTAATCCTATTTCAGCTGAAGTTCGATGACAAATCTTATCCCCGGGTACGTAACACCTCTAACTATCTAAATTACAGATGAACCTGACCTCTGAGTAGCTGATAAAATTGACCTCCTAGGAGTGTACCTCAAAACATAGCTAAATCAAATATTTAAACGCTTTCTGAATATTTTACACAGGGTCTAAATGTTTGGGATAAAATAATGTCTTTTGTTTGTGTGTGCATAGATACGTGCATATCTTTTTGATGAAATACATAATGTACAGACACAGTGTTGGTAGACATATTATTGCAATTATATTTGTACAGAAGTAAAAACATTAAAATGTGTATTGCATTTATGCATGTAGGCCTTTCAGAGTAATTATATTCTTTCTGCTTGTGAAAAATCCCAACAGAGGAGGTTTTTAGCGAGGAATGAGAACCAGGTAATATTTCATTAAAAATGTATTCATGTAGGTAATGGTGTTTTGCTGCTCTTCCTTTGCTGTTATTTTTAACGAATCCTTTCTAAAATATTTAAGCCTACAGTGTAGTTGCCTGAAACCAGATACTTCAGCTAGTTTGAATGTTTATAACAGTACTTTGTTCTACCGGTAAAACTATTCTTGTGCTCAGATGGGGATGATTGAATCTCCAGGAGCAATATTTATAAATAACTTCTCAGTGACAAGAAAAAAAGAAATGCTAATTGCAAGGATTGTTCTGTGGAATAAGAACTCCTCAAGTTTCGGGTGAGGTCCCTGCTCAGCTCCCCGCCGTGGCTCTCACCAGGCTCACCCACTTGCCATCGGACGCCACCGGGACCTCCCCGGGGCGGGACGTGCTGCAGTGGTCGGGTCCACTCCTAACACCAGCCCCAAGCACTCCGCCTGGGACTCGGCGACACCAGCCACGCACACAGCAGCCTCTGCACAGACCCGTGAACCACGCCGACCATCCAAGCGAGCAGGAATAAAGCCGTTATATGACGCAGAGTCACACAATCTGTGTGAACTCCGTAGTTGAGAGTGTCACAGGCACAGGTAGGAATAAAAAACCAGTGACTTAAGCATGAGGGACCCAACTTTGCTGTTTTAGCTGAGGAAATATATCTGTAGGAGAGGGACAGCAGATCCCAGGAGTGCAGGCCAGGGAAGTTTTCATGCAACATCAGCACGGTGTCTGTAAGAAGAAGCCAGTGCAGAAAAGCTGACACATTCAGGCAGACTGTGGCTTAGGGCTCTGTCACCAAGCAGGGCTTTGCCACTGTACGCTTCGTGGTGAAACAGAAAATCCCCAAATGTATTCAGACCTTTCTCAGAAACCACATCCAGAAATTAAAAGAAATTAAAGGCACATTAGAGACGATGAAGTAAATCCAGGGAAAGCCCACAGAAGCTCTAGGCTCAAGCAAGCCAAGGTTAGTGCGTGCCTTCAGTCACACATCTGGGGGAGGGTGGTAGCTGCTAGCTGGTTTTACCAAGACTCTGATGAGGAATGATAAAATATACAATTTTAATGACGAAAGTAGCAGAAATATTGTTTGAACATGAGTGTCAGTAGCTTGATTTATAGTTTCTCCCCGGGAAGCTGGTCTAGGGGATAGCAAAATCCATGTCACACTGGCCTCCCTGCATGGTCCTGTTTGCACAGGAGAGTGTCTCAGTGAGATGCTGGACCTAAGCTGGTTCTCACGGGTGTCCACGCCACGCTGGGGAAGCCAATAAAGCTACCCGGGCACAAACAAGGGTGAACACAACCCTTTGCAAGCGCTTTAGTGAAAATAATGTGTTTTCTGCCTTTTTGAGAGTATCAATCACACAGCTGCTCCTTGGCCACGACCTGCAGGCTTTTCTCACCTGGTCTTCCTCTCCACCTCCCTCTTCGTCGTATTTCAGAATATTGTCCCTGACGTCGTCCTCAGGGTCGATCAGGAGCTGCTTGGTATGGCGCTCCTTCTCTCGGCGTTTCATCCACACCACGAAGAGCAGAACCATGGCTGTAACGGAGAAGCAGCGGGGTGAGCCCAGATCTCACTCGGCGCGAGGCCGAGCTGCCTGTGTCAGAGCGTGGTGGCGTGTCCTAACGCCTCACCTGCCCTCCGCCACTGTGGAGAACATCACTGCCTGCTAGTAAGAGGAATTAAATTTTATCCTATTGCATGTTCTAATTTATAAGGGAGAGATCAATGACGGCTGTAAATACTGTGACAGGCCTCCACTACAAACATTTCTTTAAGATTCATCATGAATGCTGACTGAGCTGATGTTTATCAGAAGTCAAACACACAATCAAAGGAAAGGCAAACAGAAAGCGTGAAAACTGACGCTTTCTGAAAATATTTGATCTAAATCCTGAATTTTCAGGATTAGATTTCCAGCTTTACTTTATTCAGGGGAATAAAACAAAGGTGGAGGAAAGAGAGCTGCAGAAGTTCAGGGAAGCAAAGCGGTACAGATGACCAGCACCTGTGCAGGAGGGGCTGTTCCACCAGCAGGACACGGCGATGCCCGTACAGGTTGTGAGCCCTGGCCATCACATTCGGTTTGCTTTGTCTGCACTATGCTACACAAAACTGGTTTGGGGAGGGTGGGTAAGACTGGGTCACATAATCTGATCTGAGTTCATTTATACTCTTTTTTGGTGAGTGAGGGAGGCTTTCTAGACTTCCAAGGTCAGTCAGCCAGGCCATGAGTATATATGCATTTGGCCATCGACTTGCAAAGCAGCTCGAAGATCATTTGAAATCCTTGCAGAGAGCAGGGCTTGCTTTGCAGAGCAAGGGAGAGCAAATCTGGTAGCACAGAGCCAGCCTCCTCAGGCACCAGCATTTAAGTGCCAAGCCCTGGCTAACCTCTCTCAGTAGGGTGAGAGAGAGAGATGAACAGTTCTTGAATCTTCAGAGATTTTTCCCCACTTAAACAACATTACCCAAAGGGAACGCTGGCTCCCCGTTCCACAATCTCATCCTTCAAAGGGGCACCTGTGTCCCAGGGACTCTGCTCCCTGAAGTCACTCTGGGAACTTAAGTCTCCATAACATAAGGCAACCAGACCTTGTCTTCTTCAAGAACCTGCGAATACGTTATTTTTCATTATCATACACAGTAGCTGCAAATAATGCCGTCAAAAATTAAATTAAGCCTGGGCAGCTGATGCAGTTACATCTCCCAGTGTCTGCTTTTCTGCTTTCCCTCTGTTCTCCACACAAGCCACACACGAAGCTGTGACGGTGGCAATCTGCAGAAGAAGGGAGAGATGGACGGGCAGGGGAGGTGGGAAAGTGTGGCTGTGGTAACGTGTTCCTTTCCCTTAGGTCATCCCTTGACTGTGCCAAAACAAGTCAGTCAACAGTTCCCAAACTCTCTTCGTGTTTTTTACCTGCATAAGGAGAAGGAACAACTCCTGGTTCCCACCGTCTCATACTTTGCAGGGTTTTTCTTTCCCTCTGCCTCTTCATGGAGCCATAGCAAGGATGGAGGAGAGACCAGACCCTGGGGACATGGGTGAGCAGCCCGCAGCCCCACTGCGTGGGGATGTGGTTAGGAGGATCTGAGTTTTTCCTTCCAGCAGCCGAGTGTTTATTTATACCCAACAGGAATTCAGTGAAGTGAGCAGAAGAGGACCGGACAGCTAATTACTGCCATTGTGTGCCAATTGGCTGCCATCCCTGCCTGCCAGCTAACAGAATTGTTTTCAGATAGTTCAGCATTTCTTTAACGCTTATCCTAGATCTATTCAAGAGAGAAAAAAGAAAAGGAAAGAAAATGTAACTCTTATCTGCAATATAAAACCTCAGCTATTTAGCAGACTATTGAAGTCCTTTCTCGTTGTTCCTTTTCAAGTCTCTCACAACAAGATACCTGCCTAGTCCACAAAGACAATATTATTTTTTTTTTTTTTTTTTTTTTTTTTTTTTTTTTTTTTTAAAAACGCTACTTTTTCATGCACTTGTGGAAAAAACTGTGCCATTAACGCCTTTACAGCTACCTTGAAAAAAAAAAAAAAAAGACCTTCAAAGTGTCAATAGCCGATGTAGTGCACTCTCCTTCCTTTTATTCACTCTGCAGCATGGGAAGTGCTATTACTGCTGTTAGACCCATTTTCACTCTGCATGTAGTTTTCCCTGAAATCTATTGTCTTCACCCTTCACAATTTTTTATTGCATTGCTCTCCTAAATGTGTTATTTGTGCACCTAATACATCAGGTATCGGGAAGAAGAAAAACCCCTTTGAGCAAAGGTAAAGGCAGAAACTTCCTTCACCTGAGCAATCTGAGATCTGTCCCCTTGCTGCTTCTTCCTTTTAAAGCCATCAAACTTTGACCCGCTGACTCTAAAATGGACAAATAGCACAAAAAATTCCCACATCTGCCTTATTCCAGAGTATTGCTCAGAAGCCATGATATAAAACAGATAGAAAGGAGGCAAAACACTGGAAGGATGTAACTGGAAAACTGCTCATCGCAAATTACATTTTTCATCACTGATACAATGCTTTGCAGCTCTTGAAGATAAAAAAAAAGTCAATTAGAATTACAATGAATGTAAAAATAAGCTTTTGTAATAAACCCCATAATTTAAAATGGGATAATGTATCTGAAAATGAAAAGAGGAATCTCTTAAATCAAATGTCCTTCAGCTGAAGTTAATTTCAGTCAATTGGATTTTCAACTGTTTAAATTGTATTTTAGCACTGGATTTATACAAGAGCAGCAAAAAGAAGCCTCGTGTTTAATCACCTCTGTGGCTTCCAGTGCAAACTTTCAGCTGGAGGAGGAGCGGGGACTGCACAGCCACAAACCCCTGGTTTTCTTGCTGGCTCTCTCGACTGATAGGGTAAATCAATTATACAACAATATATTCCCATCGCTGGCCCAGGAGGGTGGATGTTTGCCCAGAGATGACCCATTCTCTTAATGTACCATATCATATCCACATTAGGTGACATTTGTAGCATACGTTGCTCTGTCTGCTCTCTGTTTAAACACATTGGGGGTAAATATTAAATGTGATTTAGCACCATAACTCCCATTAGCTTTAATGGGAGTCCCATGGTTTCATCCTGTGCTTCTTGATGAATATTTACCTCATTGTTCATTTCAGCGCTTGTTTTTATCTATTCCTACTGTGCCAACTCCTGCTTGAAGTTATAATGATATCATTTTTATTTTTAAGTGCGTGCACACATGGTTATTGGTAACGCTCATGAAAGACTGGGACTAACAGCGTTGCTGGGCAAAAGGGATGGATTTGCCTCAAGCAAAGAGCTGGCTAGCCCTTCTCTGGGATGCACCCCCAGCCCTCCAGTGCTCCTGACAAACTGGGGATCCTTCCTCTAAAAACACTCCAATCCACCACAATTCTCCAATCCGTGGTCAATTTACAAGCAATGGGTATAACTACCGTTCTTCTTTTCCTTTGAACAACCACGAAAGTACAGGTATGCACTGGCTTTGCCAGGGACTAGCCAGACTCTCATAACCAGTGTATCTGGAACTGGGAACCAGTATATTCACAGCTAGCCAGGGACCTGAGAGCTATGGAGGAGTCTGTCACAGGATTACAGAGTCACAGAATCATCTTGGTTGGAAAAGACCTTGAAGATCATCTAGTCCAAGCATTAACCTCACCCTGACTGTTCTCAACTACACCATGTCCTAAACGCTATGTCAACCCATAATGGACAAGTCCTTCAACTTTTTCCTGCAAAATGTGGAGAATCATCGCACTCGGTACCTACAAGATGTTGTCAGGTGTCATGATGTTTGTAAAGCCACTGGAAGTCTTAGAAAGAAAAGCCTGACACACGCAGAGAGCTCTCTACCTCGTTTTGCTGACACTGCAGTGAAGGAGGTTCAAACACAGATGCGTGAACCACCCCCTGCAGCCCAAAGCTCACGGCTCTGTCCTTTGCACGGCCCTTGAAAAACACCCTGTACAGAAATGGGACAACAGGGAACAGGATGGAAACATGACGTCTCCCAGCAGCGTCACCCCCGTGGTACTTACTCAGTAAGATGATGATGCAGATCAAGATGGCGATGATGGCACCGGTGCCCAGCCCCGCGGCAGCCACTGCCCCGATGGTGGTGCAGTCGCCGTTCTCGTCGCACGGACACACCTTCACTTTGATGACAGATGTGTTGTACAAGGGGGGGTTTCCTGAGTCCGTCACGATGATCGGCACATCATACACACCCGCTTCCAGGTACATGATTCGTAAACTAAGCTGGGCGTAATCGCCTGGAGAGACGGAGACAGACAGACAGACAGGTGACAGACACTCTGGGAGGGCCTTGCAGCCACACCTGTACAGGCAGGGCTCCTCTGCCAGAGCAGACTTCTGAGCCTGAAGAAGAGGCTATCAGTGCGCAGGACAGCTTCAGACTTCTGCCCTAGCAGTTTGGCCAACAATCAGCCTGTGTTTTGCAAAACACTGTGTGTTTTCACTGCTGCACTAACCTACCTTGATGCCGTTTGCACATCCAGTTGCATGTGTTTAAAATGACATGAAAGGCAAATACTAAAGCATGGATGCTGCCCCTGGCCACTGTGCAGGTTCTCTGCTCTCCCACCTTGGGATTTTTGGGAAGCCCATCGCCCATCGATGACATGCTCTTGTGTTTCCTCCCACCGTGATATAAGTGTTGTGGGATTGAGCCTCGGGCTGCGAGGCCACGAGCCGTTGACCCTGGCAGAGGGTGCCAGACCTCAGCGAGAGGGACCAGCTTTGAAGCCAAAACCAGCCCGTGGCTCCATTATATTTTCCATCCTCTGCTGAAACTACCAATAAGAGGAGAAATTAGGGCCATTTGCGATTGCATGCTGCAATATAAAAATCCTTCACATACTGGTAATCTTCACACTTACCTAGCCCTCCTGGTTCCATGGTAAATTAAAAGGCTGCCTTTATGCAATTATGGTCAGAGAAATGAACATTGATCCTGATTGTGGCTTATGACAATTACACTGGAACATAAGGAAGACTGATAATAGCTTTTTTCCCCCTGGCCATTATGGATGATTTATACTCTGTTCACTACTGATAACTGTTCATAATTATGAACTGCATTAAAAAAAGCCAAGTGCCAAGGCTCTTGGAGTTATGCTGCAGGTCTGATACAAATCATTTCTGATTAACTATCTTGTCTATAATGTCAGCCATAATGTGCTTTAAAAAATAAAAATCAGATAAAAAAGTAGGAAAGTTTGGAAGTTTGAAACTGCCTCATTAGTGAATCAGAGTCCAAATGTCCTCAGGATTGCCTGCCCCATTTACCATTCAGCCGTGTTATGGTCCAGTTCTTCCTCACCGCAGATGGCACACTTGGCAGCTCGAAGACAAAGGGCCCAACGTTTGGATCGATGTCAGCATCCGCGGCTGTTATGTTGATGACATTCAGGTTTGGCTTTTCACAGATCTGTGCCTCCTTTGGCAGGAGCTCGGGAGCATTATCGTTGATGTCGATGAGGTAGATCTGCAGAGTGCCAGTGCCGCTTGCGGGGGGTATACCTGAACGGGAGACGCAGAGCTGAACACGGACCGATGACCATCACTCGAGAAGCAGTGGGAATGACAACACAGTGGACCAGCCCCCTCTCTGCTTTCCAATTTCAATAAACTAGGATTTTCACCCTCCCTCCTTGGACCTTATTAGGGACATACTGCACTGTCATGGTTCCTTGCTTTAAGAGGTATTATTAAAACTTCCCCAAGCCTCCTAATGTTGCTGATTTTCGCTCCTGCAGAACATGGAGGTTGAGTTCTGCAGATTTGTAGCCTACAGCAATGTCCTTAGTCAAACTAAAAATACAAGGAAGTGATGCCAAGCTGCTAGTGCAAATTTTGGTAATGCCTGTTTTGGAGAGGAAAAACCATTAGAAAGATAGCTAACAAGAGGAAGAAGAGGGCTTGGAGGGAAAAAAAAAAAGTAGTGAAATCCATTGGTCAGCATTTATTGTAGCACTCACTAGCCAGTTTTTAGATTTGCAGACTATTACACTGCTTCAAAGAAAGCCCAGCTCTCCAGCCCATCCCAGAGTCAGCCCTAGCTTACGTGGTGAAGGGTCTTTGCTCAAAGCCCACGGTATGGAGTAACCATCACCAAACACACTGGGTGATGTTACTAACTCATGGCAGTAGCAGTATGTCCCAATATACGTTTCTTCATCCTCTCCACACTGGTCTCGACCACCAGGGATTCCTCGGCACAGCAGTCTCAGTCCCTCTGCCCCTTGCCGATGAAGAGTCACGTTTGTCTGACTAATGACCACTTACAAAAAGTCATACCTGCCCTGCTAAGAGAGAACAGCCTTCCCAGAACTGGTGCAATACTTTTATTTCACTCTCCACACATACACCTGGCAGCTCCGTGTCGGCCTGCCCACCACCTCCCTTCTCAGGCAGTGTGGCTTCAGCAATTCTTTTTTAAGTTTGTATTTTCAGCCCTGGCTCTTCCTCCCAGGGCTGGATATAAAGCTACATAAACCGCTTCCCCACTAGGTTTTCAAACATTGCTTCTGCTTCCACAGACTTTCCTTCCTACATTCCCTTCTCATTTCTGCTCCATTTTTCAAGGCAGCCTTGAAAACTCTGAAGGAGCCCTGAAAATCCTTGTTTCATGGTTCCTACATAAGTTCTTCAATCATTGATCTCATCCTTTCATCTAGTAAGCAAGGGCTAGGTCTCCCTCTAAAACAATGTCTTTGATCAGCCTTGAAAGTTTCTGAGGAGACAGACAGTCCATCAGGATACTAGGGCTGAATATGAAAACTGACTTTCGGGACCAAGCAAAGTGATTTCACTGTTTGCAGGTTATCCAGAGTATCTTCTGGGATGAATGCAAGGCCCGCACTCTAACCTCTGAGATAGAAAATGCAAACTAGCAGTCCTGAGAGGCACTAACTGCATGTGGCTGAAAGAACCTGCAAACGCCACGCACACACACGCAGTTCTGTGGGGCTACTGCGTATAGTTGGGCTCCAGTTCTGGTATTTTTGGTTCTTTGTGCTCCTGAGTGCAGTTCTGGGGCAGTCTCAGGAGAAATGAAAAGTAAACAAATTTTCAAATGTCCGAGTACTACAAACCATGGAACATTTCAAAATATTTCAGCTGTCTTATGTGGAGAGAGCAAGGATGTGGAGAGAGCAGGTACTGATGTACTACAAAGGATCCCAATGGGGTGCTCCGATACTGAGGAAGGGGCAGGACCCTGTTTCCTTCAGTGACAGAGTCTTTCTCCCCTACTCAGCTCCCTATTTTACGAAGCCTGTTGGATCATGATATATTTGAGTTCTCAGCTTCCCTGTGAGATTGGCTGAAATTGGCCGAAGAGTTTGAACAGTGCCAGGCTCCACACTCGTGTAGACACAGTGTGACCTAAGAGTCTCTCTCTCCTGGGAAGCCAGGCTAAAAATATGCTGTTGATTAGGATTCCCCTTTTACACCCCTTACACTGCAGCCAAGACTTTTCTTGAAGTGAGTATCTCTGCACTGTAGCCCAGGGAGAGAAAGAGAGCATGTCCAAGGAGTATTTGGCTAAACTTCTTCATATACTGAAAACAGCTAAAAGAACTTCAAAGAAACAAGATGCTGCTGTTTCTTCAAAAAAAGAAAGAAAAATCCCTGCCAAACCCCTCGACCCAAAGCCTTTCTTTGATGAGTACACGATGTTGGAGAACCTGGAACTTGGGAGAAATGTGGAAAGAGTCTATTAGCCTAGATGAAACTTTAGCTGTTATCCTAAGCACTCTAGACAGAATTTTAAAGAAGGTGTTGCTTTATGTGCATTTTAATGGCTGCAATATACCCGTGATAGATTAATTTTTCAGAATAAAGAGATTTATCTAGGTCCTCACTTTCTGAGCTGTTGAATGATGGATGTGGGGGCGTTGCTGCACTGCAGCATCAGCACGGAAGCCAAGGAAAGGGGTTAACTCCAAATCCTGCTGTACTAAGTGCCTGGAATTTGCAAGGTTAGATAGTGAGGATTAGTTTGATGGGTTCAAGCTCTACCACTGCTTTTGTGAATAGCCTCGGCCAACTCATTTGACCTGTTTTGACCTGTGGCTCTTGTAGATGAATGCTGCTAGATCTCCTTGAGACTGTTTTGGATTTCACTGCCCTGGCTGCCTTCACAGAGGGGAAGCTTAGGATGGGGCTGTGGGACCACACCAGGCCTACCACTGATGGCACAAAAACCAGGCAGAATTCTTCACTACTCAGCACTGAAACCCTTCCATGAGTTTGCCTTGCCCCTGTGACTGAGGATGCAACGACTGAAGTCTGAAACCCCAGAGGGAGGAAGTTTTCATCAGCCCTGCCAGCCCCACTGTATCTGCTCAGAATGGGCACGGCACCCTTCAGCCTCAGCGATGACAAGAACTAACTGAAACACTGTCCTGAAAGCACCTACAGAGTATGAGCAATACACTTAGGTGCTCACAGCCAAGCCCACACTTCATTCTCTTGCACCCACTCAGCACCCTGGCAGGGGGGAGGCACGGGTGGGAGATGGGGAAGAAGGCACCCTCCTTGCCCAGGGAAGCTACTGAGCCCTCTACAGAGCCTTTTTCAACTGGAGGAACTGATGAATGAAGCAACAGCGTGGTCACATTTAGGTATGGTTAGCGAAAAAGTCATCAACTCCTCCTAGTCGGAATTAGGAAGAGAAACCCAGGGCAGCAGCAATGGATGGCTTGCCCTTGCCCTTGAGCGAGGCCAGCACTGAGGCTCACAGTGCTAATTTGACTGTGTGATCTTTAATGAGAAGAGCAAGCCTTAACAGGACGTGAGAAGAGCTGTACTGGCCTCAGCGACTTTGATAATAAAGTACAGCAGCACCCAGACGCTCTGATGGTGGCTGGACATTTCAGAAATGGTAGTGGGCAGAGATTACCTCTGATGACAGACAGACAGACGCCTTTCATGAAAGCTGCCACAGTTCAATGGGTTGGCTTCTTTTTAATACGCTTTTGCCATCCTCTACAATTATTTCTGGTTTCCTGATGGAAGGCTTCCTGAAAGCTCTGATCAGCACCTTTGGGACGATTACCAGGACCAGTGTGTTCGGCAGCCCTTGGAGAGCAAATCCCTTTGATATTCTTTTAAGTTCAGGCTACATTGCTACACTGAACTCCCCAAATCGATTTTCCATTTGCCCTCCCTTTCCCTTAATAACACTCTCCGTATACTGTGCACATTTAATTTACTCCAGCAATTTCCCGTCCCACTTTCACATTTTTGACCATAAAAACCTGGGAAAAAGATAACTTATACTGACAACTCTGTCAGGGCATCATTTCTCTTAATGCATCACATTAGAGTCTTATTGAAGCATGAACAATGTGAAGCCTGGGCTCACCGTTGTCAGCCGCCAAGAATGTGGCCTCGTAGACATTATTCTTAATGTAGTCTGACTCTCGATCAAGGACAGCAGCAGTAGTGATCTGACCATTTGTGGCATTAATGTTCAGCCAGTTTGCAGGATCTGACAGCTTAGAGTATCTACAGAGGAAGGAAATAAATACATGGCAGTCTTTTCACTGACATATCCTTAATATTGCTTGAAATAAGGTTTTTCTGGACTCCTGACCCATGATTCAAAGGACCTTTGGATAACTGGTTTTGTTGACAAACAAAACGCTAATTGAGTATCTGGGTTTTGACCTCTACAATTATTCAATTTTTCTGTTTCTTTCATTTTAAAGGTTTTTCTTTCCACTAAGTACCACTTACATGCCAGCTTCCTGCTGCTGGCAGTGGACATAGCCTGAGGTCTCTGCAGCCAAGGAGAAATGGGGTCTGTAATGACCACTGCATTCGTATGTCTGAATTAAGAGGATGGATTCCTGCTCTTTCCTTCTCTTAACGTTGCCCTTCTTGAAATAGCTCTTGCTCTAAAGCCATGGATATTCCTGTTTTCTGCCCATCATTAATTAACAACAGTTTAGGAAAGACCACATCGGAAGAATGGGATTTCAAACCACTCTTCTGTATCAGAATCGTATCTTCAGCAGCAGTTGCCTCGGGGACACTGTAATGGGAACTCACAGGTGTATTGAGGTATTAAGCATTTCTATTAAGCATTTTTATATGTTGCTGAAATAGCAGGTAAGATGATTCTATGCATGTGGGAGGTTCAAAGAGAGCAGCGACAAGGGGGTCCCTTGGCAGTCCCCAGCGTGCCCTGGGCTGGGGTGACCCAACGGCAGACTCGTCTCCCAACCCCACAGCCCAGCTCTGTTCATGTCCTACGCAGCTGGCTATGAACATGGTTTGTTTTGGGCAAACTTTTCCCATGTTCTCCAGATCAACATGTTCCGTTTACTTTTCTCATTTGCTTGTTTTCTTGGTTCTATTTTATTTGTTGCTTTTGATTTCTACCTCTCAGTATCGTGCAGTTTGAGTTGAGAGAGATCCTTATTACCTAAGCTGGAAGCTAACAAATGGCCAAACTATTAATTAGTGAAATAAGCAAACAAAAGATGAGCTTATTTCATGGGTAACTCAGACCTGCTGATAGTTTTATATAATTTTTTTTGTAGTTAGATACCCAGGCGGGAGAAATTCTGGCTTCTGATGAATATCCCTTTCCAGAAATGGGCTGTTTGAAGCTGAAACTCAAAGAGAAACTTGAGCTGCATCAATCCATGTGAGCAGGAAAGCAACACACAGCCGCACAAGCCCCTGCCAAAGGAAAGAATTACATTTCATGGAGCTAGACGCTTTGGGATGTTTTCATTTCTTTTTAATATCACTGCTGTGAGTCTCCTGCCCTTTCTCTGCTAAATGACCAGGGATCCAGTTTCAAAGCTGGCTTTGTGAATGTGTCTGTGGCTAATGAGGATAACTTGAGGTGTGACATTGGCCATGCCAAGCTGTGCCTTACTGGAGATGCTCCTGCTTCCTTATCTTCTATTTGTAAAAACTCTATTTCATCAAAGACTATTTAGAGAGAGACTGAAAACAGTATGCAAGGCTCCAGCAGCTGGATCAGCTCTCTGTGAAACGCTTATCATGGATCTGTAGGCTTAGCTTTTAGGGTATCTTTCTTCCTAACTCACCAACGTCAACTGTGAAGAAAAACCAAAATATCCTTTTCATAGCTCACAAAGACAGAACCCCAGCAACACCCCACTGCTTCATGCAAAGCCTTGGCATTGGGCTGTCCTGATGAAAAGGGGGTAAGAAGAGATTGTACTTGGGTTTGGAAATGGAAGTGCTGGTGGATACACAAAATATGTGTCCTGGAAGCCCTAGGGGAATAATAATAAAAAAGTAATTGACTGTTCATATTCACAGAAAGTCTTACAAGACCCTGCACATGCACTGTGCGACGACAGGAACGGCTCAGCAGAGCCAGTCCTTCTCCCAGGAATGGCAGAAGCTTGTCTGGATTACAGATCATCCACCTCTGGGTTAGAAGGAGTATTCCATCAGAAATGAGCTGTTCTCTCCTCAGAAAACCAGCCTTGGTACAGACATCAGGGAAATAAAGACCCTTCAAAGGCCAATATTTCAAAAAGAATATAAGAAAAACTGGCTTGTTAGTTAGGAAGGTCTCTCTCTCAAAAGTTGCAATAACTATCTAAAGACAACAAGACGAGGCAGTGAATAAACTATCATTTTTTAGATCAGACAGCTCTGTGCCAGGTAAAATATTTCAAACTCTTCCTGACACTAAATGTCACAACTGATGTAAGTTTAAGTGATCTCGTCTGTGGTCACGTTGAATACTCAGGTTTTGCAAAAAATACTGCGGTCCTTACAGACTTGGAGTAAAAAAGAAACAAAATCCTGTGGATGTAGAAGTATCTAAGAGCAGGAAACTCGTTTCCCATCTGCACTGACAGAGGCTGAAATACCTGTGAAAGGTCTCACAAGGACTCTCCTTTGCACACACATTTTTCTGCCAATGTACTTCCCAGTGGGAAGGCATGTGAGTCCAGTCCTGGACCATGGATTCAGTCCCCAGTCTGCTCAGGTGGGACAAAACACAGTGAGTGACACCCTCCCAGTCGCAGCATGGACTCAATCCAATCTTAAACTGCTTACATCAAAAATATGACTTTTAGAAGGCTTAAATTTTTTTCAGCTGAATCCCATTCATAGGGAAAGCAGCTAATGGGGAGGTTATGTTTGGCTGTTTGGTTTGAAGGGAAAGGGAAGGTCAGAACAAATCTTGCTTACTGCAGAGCAAGCAAGGGCTGCTGGGGTGCCTTCTGTGGACTGGTATTAGTCAGATAAAGACCAAGTGCCAGTGGCATGTGAATGGGTGTCTGACTCCTTGGGCAGTATTTAACTATACGATATCTTAAAAGCCTCTTCGGCAGCTGTTCGTACCCAAGCCAGCCTTGGTCTGCCAGGCTGACAGCTTCTCTCACACTCTGCTTTTTTAAGCCGTGTTGAACTCAAATCCTCTAGAAGCAACAAGACACGATTAAAAATCTCGTAATTCCCTTTGGAAATCTAGCCCTAGCCCTTCCTGTGCCTCAGTTTCCCCCTCGTAAAACAGAAATAACAAAGCTGCCTTTTTCTAAATCTCTGTGTTTACGAAGTGCATGAACAACATAGGTCAAAGCGTCCTTGACAAGGCAGAGACCAAACAGTACAATGCCGCCCTGACCTCTGTAACAACACAGGGACCCTTTGCTCTCAACTGCTTGTGTCTGAATCTGCAAACTTCCCCTGTGCAAGCCAGAAACGTGGGACTGAACTCAGTCTGCCCTCCCGGTCCCAGCTGCTCAGTCTGGCTTACCTGGACGGGGGAGGACCGTGAGTTTATGAGCTCGCAGGGTACTCTGGAAGCCATCCCCTGCCAAGCATTTTACTCATATCACATCAGTTAGTCTGTGAGTTAGCTTTCGGCCTCTTTGCTCCCCAAACTTCTGCAGCTGAAATCCCCTCCTGTACATGAGCTCACTCGGCTGCCTGGTCTCCCACCTTACTGCCTGCTGCATGAAGCGATCAGGATCCACCGCTGAGAACGTCGTCAGGACCGTCCCCGTAGGCACCCCCTCCTCCAGCCTGATTAACTTGTGGTTCGTCGGGAAATACGGCGCTTCGTTGACATCTGTGACTGAAATGGTGACTCCTGCTGTTGACTGGAAGGACATCTGGATGCCACTGGCCAGGGGAGCTTGGTTTGATACCATCACTGTCAGCATGAAAGCTCTGTTCATCTCGTAATCGACTGCCTAAAACAAACAAACAAGCAAGTATAGAGCCAAGCAGAGAATAAATTCTACCTTCTGGCTGAAAGCTGTAAGATTTAGAAGGCAGATGATATCGAAGTCATCGCCTCATTTTGTTTTCTTCTGAGCTCCATTCTTTTGAAGGTGTAAACCCCGACCAGCTTCAATCCAGTGGAGTATTTGGCCTTCCAGTATTTGGAGGGTCAAGTAGCTAAAATAACCTCACAAAGTAAAAATTGCAAACAGCAGGGAGGATTTGACCTGTGTTTTATTCCAGAGCTAAGTGGTTTCCAAAAAAGAACCTGCCTGTGTTGGCTGAGCACTGAATGAACAAATCCACCAAGGGCTGCTCTAAATGCAACAGGTGGAGCTTGTTAAGAGGGACTGGACAGGTACTTAACAGGGCTGTTAGCATTTAAAGCTGCTGACTAAGTGACTAGGACAGTCTATGTGGATTCAGGAGTCTGAAGTGCTCGTCATTTTTCCTCTTAAGTGAGTTCCTAAGCAAAGGTGGAGCTGCAAGGAACAACGCCTGGCCCGGTTAATCAGGCGGTCCCTTCCAGTGGGACCTCTCATCCTCTTGCAAGATGCTTTGTGATCTCCTGAGGTTGCCTGCACGCTCCTACAGATGCGTTCTGCTGCTGGGCAGCCACAGATCTCTTTTCAACATGCACGTAAAGACGATGTGTCTTAGGAGCCAGAAGGATTGAAAAGCCTCTGCTGGCATGACTGACTGAACTGCAGTATAATAATAATTCCTAAACCATCCCACTAATTATTATGAGGGAAGTCGCTAATCATCTGCCAGGGAGGCTTGAGTTATGCAGGATCACACCTCTGCTTGTTAAAAAATGCTTTGCCGCAATTTATAAATTTAGAAGCGTAACCATTCTCCCTAATACCTTCTCCAGCCCTGAGTCTGCAAAGCGAACTCTCAGGGTGTAAAATGCCACGGCTGCATTGATTTCAGTAGAGCTGTACTGATTTACATCAGCAAGATCTGGCTTCCACGTTCTGTTTAAAACCCAGTATTGTCAGGAGAGAAATCAAATCATATGAGGCTACACGAGAGAAACAAATTTCAGGGGCAAAAGGTAAAACAGTGGAATCTCTATTCGATTGAAGTGCAAATGTTCCCATTGCTAAATTGTTTCTTGACGGGCAAGGGCCAACATTTAATAAATAAAAGGAAGCACAAAGATTCCCAGTATACCCACCAGCACTGACTCACGGTCTTGTACCACATGGTAAAAGCTCCCATTTAAACACTACTCAGGGCCTTGAAAATATTTGATTAATGGATCTCCTCAATTTCTTTTCACACCCTTCTAATTCCTTCAGTCTTTTTTTTTTTTTTTTCCCGGGACTGGTCTGTTTGCTAACCTTGCCCACAGCCAGTCTGCACCTCCCTCCCCACAGGGGCTCAGGGGGGCTGATCTGAGCAGCTCCAGGGTGGGGCTGATGTGGGAAACCACGGGGCTCCCTGCCTGATGATGCACAGGACACGCTGACCACACACACACCTGCTAAGATGTGGCCTGATGCAAGAGAGTGGTTCCCGCCCCCAGCATGTAAAGCCGCTCTGAAGAGAAGTTGCTACAAGTATACTTGAACTTGCTAATGTACAGGGACCTCTAAAGTACGACATTTAGTTCTAATCTTAACCATCACTTGTATTTTATTAGCTTTTATTTTTCCCAAATTTTACTGCAATGTATGTATGTAATTTAATTTATACTTTTTCCTAATTACCCTCTGTAGTCAGTACCCACTTGTTTGAAACCTTTAATTCCTTGCCTAGTAAAGATAAGACAGACCTTGGACAGCCTGAAAAACTCCCTGAGTACATCCCTAAGAGCAGGAACCTAAAACCCAAGTGTCTAAGAAGATGCCAGTGTCAAGATAAGTGACTGGAAGCTGGTCTAAATTAACCTCCTTGGAACAAACAGGAGCTGAAGGATGGATGAGGTCAGTCTATGACCATATACAGACAGAAGAAACCTCAAGTTCACTACCGGACAGTGTGAGAAAGGCTATACGGACCCTTAAGGAGGGGAGAAGACCCTCACTCTATTTTTACTATGCATGCTCAGATTATGTAAATGAATTCCGAGAATCCATTAGCATAAGACTGCCTTTTCTAAGAAATCTGATGAATATGCATGCTTTTTGTGTATATTAGTCAGAGTGTTTTGTTAGTAAGTGTGGCACTTGTGGTGGAGCGATCCCCAGTGCTGCCCAGCGCTGTGAATGAAGAATACCTGCTGAACAGTCATACTCAATTCTGACTGTTGAGTGAAGCTCTTTGTTTCAGCTCACTCAGCTTCTTTCTCTCTCTTCCGGGAGCAACAAAACCAGGGCTGCAGCAGAGCAGTGCAGGGAGTGGGGCTGGACCGGGATAGCCCAGTAGCACCCATCCCACGGAGCATCCCCGAGGCATCGGTGCCATGAGCTGGCATGTGGTGGCACAGAGTCCAGCGCCCCTCAGTCTGTGAGAGAGACGACCTGCCTCCTCTTCTGTGCCCATCTGAGTCCCATTTCACATATTTTGTTGAAAGAAAAAAAGGTAAAATCAAGAGCCCGTGTCTTCACGGCAATGTTTGTGCTATTGTCCCTGGTGGGACAGGGGTTCCTGCAGCCAGACGAGTCCAGCCTGAAGCAGAACTTCTTTCACACAATAATACACAATTTCTACCAGAACAGTTCATACTTCTGCTCCCTAAAACTGCCTTCCTCTGAGAATAACAGTGCACAGAGCACACTGTGTTCTTCCCGCTGCACTAACCCCCTCCATCTCACTGAAAACGCTCCATGTTGATCCGGCCAACAGCAAGAGCAAAAGCAAGTGGAGCCGCCACATGCGGGACAAGGAGGTGTTGGACAGTTGCCTGCTTTTTAATTTCATGTCCACGAAGTACATGACACGAATTCAAAAAGCATCACCTTTGCAGATACCCCTCGTTGGATGTTCAGTGTCTGATCTAGCACAAATGGCTCGGAAACATCCCGCTGGAGATGTGGCACGTCCTCCTCCGTCACTGGCCCCTCGGACCTGGATGCAGCAAAGTGAAGCCAGGGGCTTGCCACGTGTCCTCCTTTTCTCAAGGTACTTTTAACTGAAGAGAATAAATTTGCCTTATGTTATTGTTGAGGCAAATACTAATGGAAGCTTCGGAAGCATCTCCATTACAAATTCACAGCTCTGATCCATGCAGAGTTTATAATAACATTTTACTTAGTCGGCTCCCACAGGGTAGTCACTGCTGCTCTTGGAGATTGTCTCCAGACTCTGCAGTGTCTCATCTGAGTGGGAGGTTTCCCTCTCCCCTTGATCAAGGCTTTCTTTGAAGATTAGGGTCTTGAACAGTTACGGAAATATTTAGAAAGGCATGAACAGAAAAAGGAAATGTTACACTTGTGGTGATTGGACTGGAGCTGCAGATGGGATTTTGCTGAGAGCAGCTGCAACATGGCCCCCATGAGCATCATCTGAACTCCAAAGGGCTTCTTGATTTGGAAGCATTTCTGGCCCTCCACTTCTGTCCCCCAAGCTGCTGGCAGAGGGTGGGATTCTTCACGGAACGCCCTTCTCTGAGGCATTTCGATGACTGCCATAACCCAGATGCAAACCCCTGTGCTTGCAGCAGTGGTAAGTTATGCATAAGCAGCTTCAAAGAGCCACATGAAAATCCAGCCATGTAGGATCTGTAAATAAAGGGTTCATTACTTGACTTAAATTTTTACCTGTGTTTTCAATCTACATCAGGGATCGAACCAGCAAGAGACTGCTCCCACACCACGAAAGAACAAGCTCTGACCGGCCCACCCAGTCTGACATGCATACATCCCCCAAATCTTTAAGCATATTCACTTATTAACAGAGAACAAAATATTTCAAAGAAGAAGGTGGAATCCTAAGAGTCTTTCCTTCTTCACCATGAAAATTTAATCACAAGCAATTTCACTCATTCTCCTTGTTGAAAATACACCAAAAAGCCTCCCGGCTTGATAAGGGTGAGAAACTCTGGGTGCCCAGGAGGATCAGGTGAGGTTATATAGTGAAGACATTCAATGCAATTTCAGGCTTTGAGCTCAGCTTGACAAGATAGGATTTTCATGTGGTTCTTTGCATTGTGATCACTGTGGGTTACACAGCAGTGGAAAGTCAACACCAGTATCAATGGTGTCTTGACAAATCTGCCCTGCTTTTTGCTTGCAAGTTCTGAATAAGGGATGGTGCATTATGCAGAAGTCCTTGTGTAGCAGTGATGATCATGTAAATCCCCTGTTGTTCACTTTGATGTGCCTTTAAATTAGAGTCGTGACACGTTACTAGATTAAGAACAAGGGGTTCTCCCCTGCTTGCAGTGAAGACATTGGCATTCCCATTTCAGGCTGGCTGCTGATGTCAACAGACATTAAAGTGTTGCATTTTACTTTGTGGAATGTCTTCTATTTAAGCAGAAAATACATGCATATGGATACATGTATACTTACATACATATATCCCTCCATACACACATGTCTAGGACCACTGCTAAGCTTGAAGAGGATTTGTAACGTTGCACCAGATAAGGCTGTCAGCTGTCATTACAGCGCAGTAAAGAGTGATAAGTAAAAGGACCCTGCTGAAATACCATCTAGAGGTAAGATGATGTCTCCCTTAAAGTTTCAGCAAAGTGGCATCTGCAGACACACACACACACACACACACACACACACGTAGCCTAAGGGTCAGAGAACAGCACAAGCTCACACGTTCCTATCAGTGTAACCTCACTGGCATTTCGGTGATGTCATTTTTCCTAATACCCAAAGTGTATGTATGAAGAACGACTGCAACTTAGTAGCTACAAGGGAGCGAGGCTCTTTTTTTCAACACAGAGCTCTTCTTAAATCACGCTGCTCTTGAAACACCACTGTTTCATCCTAAGTTGTTGATGAAAACTTTTTATTAGAGAAGGCCAGACTTCTCAAAAGACGCGGGCTTTGTCCATGGCAGCATGTGTTATCCTTTCCAGGCGCAGTGCACTGTGCAAGCTCCTACAGATCACAGCAGCCTGTTCGTGACGCCTTCACTTTTTTTGGTTGTCAGAGGGAGCATCCACAGGCATCTTATCTGGGAAGAGATTCAGTGAACACTGAACAGGTCCGGTTATGTTCTGGCTGTGTGTAATGATTGCAGAAGCATTCCCTGATTGGGCTGCTGGCTGCAGTAACTGAAAGGGAAGCGAACGTTCAAATGAAGATAAAGTCATGTTCTTTGGCAGCAAGGAGGGAAACAGAAATTGGTACCTGCTGCAGAT
Organism: Athene cunicularia; assembly: GCF_003259725.1. NCBI lineage: Eukaryota > Metazoa > Chordata > Aves > Strigiformes > Strigidae > Athene > Athene cunicularia. Next base: position 2,629,109 of record NW_020799125.1, read on the forward strand.
ATCTTGAGGGTTCCAGCTCTCCTAACGCTGAAGGCAACGGATGAAGGAAAGAAGGGATGGTGGATATTTACAGTCTTATTTCTCAAAGTCTTTGGACAAGATCCTCTGCTGATCTAACCTGGGGAGTGGCTTTCAATTGAGTGGAGCTATTCTGGGCTGAGGATCTGTCCCACACTGCATGTTTATCGCTTGACTCTAGGAAAAGGAAAATTTCTCCAACTTTTTTTCTGTCAAGTAACTCACAGGAAAATCTCTCCTTCTGTTACCAGGAAATTCACTCCTGAAGCCTCTCCTGCACTCCCTGCTTTCACAGAGGATCACTCGACTGATCCCCTGCAGTGAAGTGCCACCCAAATTCACAGCTAACAGGGACATTTCTGGCTCAAAAATGCAAAGGTGCAGCCCCTGCCCTGAACCTGCCAGGCAGGCTGCACAGCCCAGGCACCATTCCCTCTTACAGTGCTCAAAGAGCCAAGGAGGAGCAGGACGTGGAGGTCAGGCTCAGATGCTGGGAAGAGCCTTCAGCACGTGAGAGTTTATGAAAGCTTACAGTGGGCCAGGCTGAGTTGGGAAACCCAGAACCAGCGGCATACACTTGAAGTAAAAGTATCACAGAGAGAGATGGGAAACAACAGACCAGAGCACTTGTATGCCCAGGTGGAGAAGGCATGAAATAACTGCAGGCTTCTGGCAATCCTTAATCCTTGTAGCCTTAGCTAGCTGAAAGGGTAACCGAGAGAGATTTGTTTTGGCTTCTGCCTTACCTTCACAACAGTTACCATGCCTTCGTTGGTGACGGGGTCTGTCCGGATGGTGAAATGGCCAGAGGGGTCTCCGCTGATAATGCGGTAGATGGCATTCCAGTTGGGGGAGTGAGGCTGGTCCCGGTCCATCACTGTCAGGTTTGCCACCACAACCTCCACTCTGTTCTCAGGAACTTCTCCTGAATACTGTAAATAAAAGACAGGAGGGGTCATGGTGGGAGCTTTCTGTCAGTCCTCATGGATACCCCCCCTCTCCCCTACATCAGCATGCTGACTGGGAAATCAGTCCCATGGAGAGGACAATGGGGTTATTTGTTATAAACAACAGATCCCTTTCTCATTTCTGGTTTTCCTGTTTTTTCCTTTGAATATTTTTCCAAACCTTTCAAAGCCTAGTTTCACCCTTCAGCCCAAAGGAGAACAAACCCGCTATCACCCAGCCATTGCCCAAGTTTCAGCAAATGCTCAAAGTAAATGAACAAAAAATGTTCTTGATCATCTCATTCAGATTCAGCAATCAGAGAGTTAATTGTCAACAGCAGGTAAAAATGGCAGACTAAAATGTGCATTTTTTAGGATGACTATGTCCTTTTAACCTGAGGTATTTTGCCTCACTCAGTTTTTAGTGATGGCATTCTATTGCTTCTTCAGTGATTTTAGTTCATTTTCTTTCTTTTTTGCCCTTGATTTGATTTTGACTCATTATTTGAAGTGTTTCTTGTGATTTTGCGATAGCCTTTCCTGGTGCTTAATTCTCTCATTTAGCACTGATTTTATGGAGCACGTCCCGTTCAGGCATATCCTGATGCATTAGCTGCATTCTTTTCTGCTTTCCAGTCCCTGATTTATCATACGGCTGATCAGGGATTCTGGACTGTGAATACTTCCAGTGTTTGGGGCTCAAAAGCTGCCAGTAAGACACATTCCCAAATTTTCAACTGTCCTCATCTCTCGGCATCGCCTATTAGCAGCACTTGCAAATCAATGCTCTGATTGACATATGGCAAATTAAACACCGGGGAAACGATGGGAGCGGCTGGCTCTGAGTCTGCAACTGAAATCCTGGCCCCACACTGCAGGAGCAGAGCACTTCCGAAAATCTGGCCTTTGGTGTGCACAAATGCCAGGTTATGTAAATGATAATAAATCATGCCTTTGTTAGCACAAGAATCCCTTTCCACTCCTAACCCGTACCCATCCATTGGAGTCTTTCACTTTTGTGTGCTTATATTTAGTATATATTATTCCACCACTGGTAGCAAAAATATTCAATCTGTCTCATGTTAATGTAAATTTAAATTTGCCCTTTAGTAGTATCCTGAATGGCATTTTGCCCTCTCTTCTGTTATGCACCTGTCCTAAACAAGTTTTCATTAGTGAATGCAGATGGCATCTCTTCCCAGCCATGCTGAGTGGTGGGGAAGAACAGTGGGAAGCTGCAGGTTAATTCTAATTCCAGTACACGCTACAGCTCTTCTTTTCACTTTATTTCCCCTGATTTCACTTGTTCTTTACCCATTCTCTTGCCCAATTTGGAATCTCTGCGGCACACGGTTTAAGCAGGGGAAATATCATATGGAAATTTATCAAAAGCCTCTTGAAAAATCCATTAGATTATGTCATATGTACACTCCTATTATCAACCTTGTCTGAAACCCGCTCCAAAGAACGGAAGGAGATTAGTTAAGCAGGATCGTCTCTTACTAAATCCACACTAGTTATCGCCCATTACATTAAATTAATGTTGTATGGCATGCCAGCAATGACAAGCTGATGAGCCACCAGTCTTGTAAGAGGTGGCTGCACTGCTAGCATCAAGGTATCGTACTGTAATTTCAAAGGAGTTAAGCACTTTGTGCAACCACCTCAAATCTTTGACCTAGGACCTTTTTTTTGGTCATTACAACTAGTCTTATGCCTTGCAGAACCAAACAGAATTAACTCGTCAGGAGCAAGCCATCCGTTTAAGAGGGCCAGTCCTACAGCCTGCTGAACGCCTTTGGTAGGTCATAACCCAGGTGCTGACAAAGAGTTTGGGTTACACGGAAAAATCCCACACAACCGCCAACGGATTTTGCAGCAGCTTCTGTAAAAGCCACCACGACATCCATTTTCAGCCTGTAGTGACAAAGTTTACTACAACACATAATTAAAAAATATGAGGTATATTAAAAATTATAAATACACAAGCACATCTCAATATAAAACCTGGAGGAAGATCGCAACGGTCTATAAAGCTTTTTTTCTACAATGCCCTGCATATCCTGAGCAGGAGTTTATCCAGTTGTTGCTCACACCTATTAGGTACCGTTAGGGAACAGTCAGTCCTACGTCGCCTTGAGGGTGGATATTGTCTGTTACGCTTACAAAGCCAACTATTTTTGTGATGAGAATGGAGTAACTTCACTGGAATTACAGGAGACATCCAAAACTATTCAGGTTAAGAAGCAAATCTTGGAGAGGTGCACCATGAAGCACAGAACAATTTTTATCAGCTACAGATCAGCAGTTACTGGAAATCCAAACCAGAGCCTGTCTTTCCTCTTTTTAACACTCCCCCACTATCATTATTATACGTAAATGCTGTTACATGTATTGTCCACAATTGTCTTTATCTTTAATAAAATTAAGTAATGACATTAAATTACATCTGCTAAAGGAAAGCCGGCAGCTCAAAGCTACCCACACTTCTTTAATGTCGTTCCTTCCCTATCCTGGAGTAATTTAGGATAATGAACAATGCCATCTTTCACTATGCCTCTTTCCAGCATTCCCTGTGCTGTAAGTTCTCTTCCACAAGATTACAATTGATTTTCAAATAAAGAGAAGCATATCTATTCAAACAAGGTAAAACAATGGGCAACAGAGGAGCTGCTGGAGTAAACATAAGATTGATAAAGCAGTGCTTGACCTATACTTGTAGCATTTACTCATATTCCCCTGTATTTCATTTAGCTTTACTTTCAATTGTTGCATCTGAAGTCCTTAATTTCCAGAGTGTTTGTTTTAAAGACCATTCACAAGGAGGTCTATGGCTGATTGTTACACACTTTGCTTTCCTTCTCAGATAAGGATTTGCTCTGAACCTGGCATGTTTCTTCCCCTCCCATAAAAGCCTGTGCTGGCAAAAGTCATTCCTCCGGAGCTGGGCTGTCTGCAGTCACGTCTGGCTGAAAAGGTAATAATTCATTCTGGTTTTCAGGTTGCATCAGATTATACTAAAATTGGTTAATCCCAGAGTTTGTCTTTTGTCTCACTCAGTACCTGACAGCATATAAACATGCGGACAAATATCACTCCGGAGGAGAAAGGAATTGATGTGGGGGACAAATGATGAATTCACACAATGATTTGACTTTGTGCAATAAATCTGGAGTCCGGGCAGTGAAGCCACGCACAGCAGAGTAAAACCAATTAGCTCACTGCAGCCACTCCTAGGGAGGTGTGGAATTGAGATGGATGAATACAAAGATAATTATTCGGGCTTCCTTCTAAAGGGAATTAATTTTTTCCAATGTTGTTACTTTTTTCTAGCTGGTTTTGCTAAAAAGGTGTGAAAGCAAAGACTTGCCCACATGAATATCTGCAGGAAAGATTTTTGTGTTGTCTCTAAGATTTGCTAAACACGATGTAACATTTGTTACAGGCAGAAGTAGTTTATGAAGGCTGAATTGCCTAGAGAAATAGTGTTTTATGACCTATACTATGGATTATCGTCGAAGAATAAGGGCATCTCAGTTCCCTTATTAGACTCTAAGCCCTCCCCCTGACAGCTACGACTGCTGCCAAGTGCTCCATCTTCTCTCTAGGTCCCCTAGGTTGAGAAAAAACGAAATGAGAGTGAGTGAGCACTCGTGTGCACGTGGCGTGGGGTGTCCCATCTCTCACTGCTCTCCATTGCCGGGCCACTCCGTTACACACAAGCTCCGGATCCGAGGGGACGTGCAGCGGGGAGCCAGCACCCGGCCCCAACACCAACCCGCAGCTCCTCCAGGCTTAAGGGCACACTCCAACCCAGGGCTGGCATGCGTGCCAACTGTTTACCTTTTCCTCCACACGTTATCTAACAAAGACGCTTGAATAGCAGGCAAATTAATAAACAACTGCGGTCTGGTTGCAGCAATCTGTGTAAAATGAAAAAAAAAAAAAAACCCAACCAAAAAAAGACGAAAATCTCCTAATAAATCATTAATTGTGATGTGCCTGCCCAGCTGCAGCATGGAAACAAGCAAATGCCATCCTAATTGATTGCTTCTTATTCCATCTTTATAGGCCTGCATTTTTTATTGTGAGGGTTGAGTAAGCCCAGAGGTGTAAAAAACCTCTAGATTGTACTCTGTGTATCTGCCAACTTGATATTTAGATCAATAATATTTTTTTTTTCCCCTACTCCTACTACTGGTAATTTAGCTTTTCTTCCTAGCAGCCTAATTGCTGTTTTCTTAAGCCTTACTATCAATTCTCTGACCTTTAATTTCCAATATTGTTTGCTGTATGGATGACTGTACTAGGTCTGCAGGTTATCCTACCCCCTCTATGCCATGTGGGTCAGACTTGGCTATCAGCTCTGTGACAATCAAACAGTGACCTCCAGGTTCTTGCTCCATCATTGCAGCAGAGAACACAAGCTCACTCGAATCCCCACAAAATCTCCCTGAAGGCAACTGTATTTTGTGCACAATTCAGATTTTGAGACGCTCATTTCTTAGTCACGTTTTATTTGAGAACTACTCACTCTGGTGTGTTCTCAGATGTTGATCGCCCTCTAAGTACTGATGTCCTCACTTTTTCTGAGGCAGCCCCCAGCACCCCTGCTCTGCATTGCAGCACCACCAACCCCTAAGTAAGCCTCTTTGCCACTTTTTTTTTTCAGGCTCATGCCCACAACATCCCCTGCACTGTACTGTCCCTGCTTCAACTCACGTTCACTTGGATCTACTCCACAGTCCATCCACGTACACGTATCATACTTCAGACTAGTTGTATGCCATGTGGCAAATGCTTCTCCAAACGTTATCTATAAAGCCCAACGCTCTCTTGCCAGCTCGCGGTTTTGCTCTGCTGGTACGAGGCCCAGCTGTCACGGTGCTCATTCAGAAATAAATTGCTGGGGCTGTCGGCACCGGCTCATCGCAGTCGGGCAGGAGTCAGCCTTGCCCAGTTGAGCAGAGGGAAGTGCATGACAATTAGCTCACCCACTTTTAAGGGATGCTTTGGAAGCCCCTGCCTTTATCTTCATTGGTTCGTGCTATTAAAAGGCCTCACCTGCCTGCAAAGGAGCTCTCACAGCTCTACGCACGGTGTGGTGGAGCCAGACCATCCGCTTGTTTATTGGGAGTTTCTACCAGGAACAATGAGCGATGTTCAGTGCGGTCTCAACGTCCTGATTCACTTCTGCTCGATGAGTTTGAAAAACAAAAGCAAACCCTAAACTTTTACACTTCTGAAGCTGATCTTGTGATGGGGTTTAGACAACCCCCATCGTGTTCCTGCAGCTGACGCTTTGTCTTTACTGGTGTTATTTTTTCAAAATTGCAAGTATTGGCAGGTTTTGGATTAAATGACAAGATTGACTCTTTGAATATGAAGACAAAGCAGGAACAGAGGAGAAGAAAGCAATATCCTTTCTTTCAGAAGCAACAGAAGAAAACTCTCTCATTTCAGACTCTCTGGTGTGAGGAAGGAACGTGCAGGTCTCGTTTTCACCTTGGTTCAAAGACTCTTAGAGTACTTGCCAAGAGTTCAGAGACACGAGCATGTAATAGTAAAAGGATATTAAAAAAAAAAAAAAGTTTGCATGTCTGACAATGAGCATTAATTTTTTTTCATTATCAGATGTTACATTCTTGTGACAGTATGAAAAGATGCCACAGAAATGATGACACAAGACACTATTGTGCTGCAAGATAACCACTTCCAGATAAATATATCGTATAAAACGAGGTTCGAAGTTTGCATAGAAATTTAGATATTTTATAAAAATGCATTACAACACAAAGGAGCTTTTTACAACATTCATATGAAAGGTTTAAAAAGAGATTAAAATTATGTCCTTGGAAAGGCATATAGCCTTGTGAAGGAAAAAAAATTCTACATTAACCCCGTGTAGGAAAGTTGTACTTTATCTGTATTTCAAAGGCTATAAAGAACCACTTTAATCAACCTACTTGACTTTGGGGACTTGCACGTCTCACTGAAACTCATGAAATCTGGCATAGTGTGGTTTCCAGAACACAAAAGCCTTTAATCTGTAACCCAGCACTCTTGTACATTCAAATCCTGATACTATCTCCTTGTTAGGAACTAAAATTGTGAATTTATCCAAAATGGGATCTCATCTCCTCTAAATGATGTAGCCTTTGCAACAGTGACCTTTAACAATGGTTATACTCAACAATAAAAGATTTTATGTCAGGAGCCAGTGGAAACAGTATATGTTAAAATTCTGATCTGATAGCACAGCCTTTTATTTTTCAGTTTTAGACAAGAATCCTTTGAACATTTCATTTGCTCTCTTGTCTAACATACCTTTGTTTCTTGCCTACAGAATGAATAGCGGGTAAAGGTAGCTGATACCTTTCTGCAGACTGTTTGATTGTCAGGTGTAATTAGTAATGATATTTTTTAAAAAGAGGCATAGATTCTAAAACAGCTAGAACTGCCTACAAAGTCTCATTCTTTTAAAAAAAATATATATACACATACATTTATATAATAAAACAATTTTGCAGATACATCATTGCTTTACAGTGGTACTCAGCTCTGTGCTTCCCCTCAGCTGCAGAACTAGGCTTGGTGACCCCCCCTGTGTCTCCTGAGGCGGTCACAGAACGGGCGCTGGAGCCGTGTCCTGCCCTCCGCTGCCTGCATTGGGGCAGCATCCTGAGAACATCATTAATTCATGTGTTACTTGGCAAATCCATTAGGTCAGCCTGGATTAGTCTATTGATCTCCCCAGTGCATTGTCACGTAGCCCTGTGACCCCCGCTGAGCTACGGAGATGGAAAAGCTCCCAGATGGGAAGGCTGGCAGGGAACCCTGCGCTGGGGACAGAGGGGCCTGAACAGGTTTGTACAGCCGGGGAAAAAACAGGTCAAAGGAACAACGGAGTGTGGAGCTCCACTGTCTAAGGCCAACAGCGGTTTGGATACGCTGACCTCAAACTGCCAAAGCAGAGCTGGTGCCCCAGCGCAGCAGGAGGAGAGCTTCCCAACGTCCAGACTGGCCTTTGCCCTTATTCTCCAAAATAACCACTTTCCTTAAAAATTAAGTCATTTGTTGGCATGTCAAGCCGCACATTTCTTTCTCTTCCTTCAAACTGTAAAGCTGCAAATAACTGGACTGCTTTGAACAAAACTTCGAAAACGTATTTTTCCTGATTTACATGCAAACCAGGATGACAAAAATCGTGTGACAGAGTTCAGCTCCTAAGTGAGCTAAATGTACTCCACAGGTCTGACTCTGTATTTCTTGATAAAATGTGTATAAAAAAGGATGTTTCAATTCAGGCACCTGTAATAAAGTTTTGTAAGGTAAAGCCTTAAGCTGATAAATCTAGTTTAGGATTTTCTTATTAACTGCCCACTCCTCATAATGAGTTTTTAATTTAATTTTTTTTTTTCAGATTTTAAGGCATAAAAAAGCTGCTCGTGTGCCCCTGGGATCTGAAGATGGGTATTTGGGAAAAGGAGAATTTTAAGAGTACTGAAACTGAATTTTTTATGTACAGTATAATCCTGGTATTGAGATTTTTAACAAGTTTCCTGTGTAGCACAGCTCAGCCAGTCTGCCTGCTGACTCCAGCTCAAACCTTCTCTGCACTGCAATTGAAATCTCTGTTGTTTCCAGATTAGTCTCAGAATTAGCACGCATGGGGATTTTTTTTTTTTTTTATGAGCAGATTTGAACACCACAATCAGACCCTGGAAAACCCACAAGGTCTAGTCATAAACAGAATTCCTGACTGGACAGAGCATCCTTGTAGCAGAAAGGCACTGAGGTATATGCTTTATTTTAAAAGTGCCACTACTGTGGTTTAAAAAAATAATTTTCTGAGCTGGTGCTGCAGTGGCCAATTTTTAATGTCCTAACTGCTGCATAAAATGTAATGTCAGTGCCTGTCAGTGGGGTGAGAGCTTGCACCCATAGGAGATTTGTGTGCCCTCACCTGCTCCCTTGTGCTGTGGTTTCTATGGCAAGGGAATCAGGAGTTGGGGATGTGTCTCCATGTTGCAGGGGTTGCTGAAGAGCCCCTCCAGTTTGGACAAACCCAGATGGTTCAGCTGAAACACTGCCCCGGAGCAAGCAGAGCAAATGTGCCCTTCCGAGCTCACCTTTGATGGAGTCCCTAAAATCACAGAATTATAGGATAGTTTGGGTTGGAAGGGACCTTTAAAGGTCATCCAGTCCAACCCCCTGCAGTGAGAAGGGACATCTTCAACCAGATCCAAATCTGGCCTTACAGAAAATGCATCTCCTGCTTACAGTGATGGAGAGTGCAGAATGACGACTAAACTAAATGCTGTGTAATTCATCGGACTCGCCATCAGAAAGAGGCTTTTTGCTGAAATTTTGTTTACAACAGGAAAAGTCAAAGTGCATGTGACACAGAAGAGAAATGCAGCGAGAAATGGGAGGATATTGGGTCAAAGAAAAGAGGAAGACACTATATATTTGTAAATTTAGGAGGAAACCCATTATTTCGTCTATGTTATTTTTTTGGCAATTAAAACATGTTATTGCACCAAGCAGAACGATTTGAAAAACTCTACCATGCTCAAAAAACCAACGTGAAACCTTTTAACCATCCTCTGATTTTAACTCTGGCTGTTCTCTGTATTCTGACCCTTTCTTCTACAATTGGGAAGAGTTAAGACATCCTGGACAGTTAGAAATAGTTGATAAGAGCAAACTCACAGCACTACCAAATCCTTTGCTAAATCTCCCTTTTTTTTTCCCCCCAGCATGTCACTGAAGCTTTCATAAGTGAAATGTGCTTAATGAAATTCAAGATATATATCCTCTTAAAATGACATCCCTTGGAAGCAACTGTTTTTAAGGCAACAGAATAGTGAGGAATCAAAAACCTGCCGCCCCAATGAAGTTAGCCTACTTCAGAAGGGGATTTATTTCAGTGCCTTACAATAATGGAGTTACAAAACATATCTAAATTTCTCAGCCTCGCATCACAGCCCAAGATGCTGTGTACTTCTAAGATAATGAAATAATCCACTACAAATAGGTATTTGCTTGGGACATCTGGGAGATGTGGAGACGTACCCGCCAGGGCTGTGTGGATGTCCTGCCTAACCAGGGACCTGGATGGGGCTGGGTGTCTACATTCAGGCAACTGAACTGGGCCCTCCAAGGCCAGGTCTGGGGCTCGGGAGGAGAAATCAGGATATTCAGTATATATCCAAAAGCAGTAAGAGGCACATGGTCTAAAAGAAATCATTCAAATTTGAGAGAAATGCTACAGGTGGATAAACGTTAGACAAGAAGTGCTGGTGTGGGTAGATCCGTGAGATACAGGAGCATTAATGTCTGATTTCTCCTTGAAATTGTAGCTTGATTGACCTACCAGATATTATGGGAATGGTGTCTAATCCACACACACGTATCAGGTGGTGGAGATCACGGTGGTTTCCATCACAGCACATCACAGAGCAGGAAGGGTATTTCTCTGTAGAAGTTCCCTTTGACTACAGAGATTCTGTCAGCCACACCCGCCGTGTCCCACCTCGCCGCACACACGTAGCTCACGCCTCCCCAGCATCTCTTTCTCACTGGACAATTCCTCCCCAGCACTACGGAAGGGGTGGTCTGGGGATGTGGCGTACAGCTTCTCCCTCCAGATCCCATCCACGTTAGGGAAGGAGAAGGAGGAGAGAAGTCCCTGCTCAGTGAGACCTGGCACCAGGAGATGCAGCGCTGCCAGATGTTGCAAACGCAACGGCTCATCTCAAATGGGTTACGGCAAGCGACAGCTGATCGGTGCTGTCACACCGCACGGGTTGGGGTGGCCTTGCCAGCGTACAGATATCATCTGTGTTTTGAAAATATTAACCCGACTGCATAAACCAGCAAAACAGCAGGCTAGAAAATCAAACGTCAAACCAAATTGCTACGTATCACTACGGCGCCGGTGATGGGGACGCACGTGCCGCTCAACCCCATTCACGACAGCTACCTGCAGGCACTGTGAAGAAAGGAGAGCATCGGGCTGTACATTACAGGTGGGCAGGTATGCACAGGGCACAGGGGCTGTGCTGCCCCTCCTGGATTTCAACCACTTCTGTGCTGAGAAGCAGGGCATGAGCAGCACCGCGGGCTCTACCTCCCATGCGGTGCTGTAGCTCTAATTGGCTGAGATTGCACTCTCTAGCACTGAGAGAGGAGGTTATATTGTTCTTGATTTTACACCAAGCAGTACATGTGTCCAATGTGAGAGATACCAATAGAGGTTTTTTTTTTTTTTTTTTTTTTTTTTGTGACAGAAAATTGAAATCTGTAATGAAACTATCGTTCCCATTTTTTAAATCACTGGTCTTTGGCAATTTTAAACTCCAAGGTCTAAAAAATTCATTACTACTAACTTCCATCAAGGGTGTTTCTGAAACCAAAATTACTTAATCAACTCAATTTAGCTTCTTGTGTAGACCTAATTCAGAAAAACTTTATCTTCTTGAATTGTTATTGCAATTAATTTCCCCCCCTTCTTTTTCTGCAGCAGACGACATTTCAGTAATTAGATATTTTATAAAAATGAGTTATTCATTCAGGGTAGCTTCACTTTTATATTTGATTAATCATATTACCACTGAGGTCTGGGTTTTGTCTCCAAGGAAAGTTTAATGACCTCATTTTAATCCTTCTTTTAACCACCAGGCAGGTATCAATGAAGAGAAATAAAATTATCTTATTTTTTCTTTTTCTTTTTTTTTTTTTTCCCAATCTCAAGATTACATTTGATGTTTTTTCTGTGTGACTGACCCATTTACAAGGAAGAATCTATCTGATTCCAATTAGGTTCAGGACAGAATCAGGCTAAATGGAGCCTTGAACTATGCCTTAATAACTAATGCTCAGTGTAACGGAGAGGAACCAGAACTGCTTCACCAAACAACAGTTGGTTTAAAGCACTGTACATAATTAATTCTGTGATAATTTGAAAATGAATGTACAGAAAGGAAATAAACAAAACTAAACCCACTGTAAATTTAGGTTTTGATTAATGGGGTCTATTAGTAAGAGAGTTCTATCAAGGAGACCACATTTTTTTATATCGATGCATATATACCCACACAACGGTACGAAAAAATTCATATAAACCACAATTTATCTGGGAGTAGAGACTTGAATATTATTGATGACTGTTTGGCTCATATCAGTGTCTATCTACACTTTGAATCTAGCTACATGCATATCTATGTTTGTGTATTTGTACATATACATCTTTGTATCTATCTGTCTTGCAGACTACACTAAGTAGTCTCGAAGGTATTTCATCCTTTCTGTCATATGCTACACTGGTGTAAAGACTTAACAGAAATCACAGAAGGGGCTGATGCTCTTTTCATTAAGACACAAGGAATTACTGTTTTCTCGTAAACTGAGAAATATCTTTCATTTTAGATGAAAGAGGTGATAAAATAAAGAACAGAAGTTGAGTATCCACAAGAGAGCGTGAAGCGTATCTTGTTTTCCAGGGCCTCCAGGCACTTTAAGATGCTGTGCCTGGGAAGAGACCTATTGCTCACAAAAAATCTGCACCCCGAGTTGGGGGATCTCACTCATTCCTTATCAGAATCAAAACTATGTAGGCATCACATCTCCTAAGCTCTGCTGGACAGGCTTTGCATTTAGGTAGGGATCCATCTCCGAAGGTCAGTTTGATTTGAAAGGCAGGTCAAGATGTAAATAATTTCTGTTAAGACTTAAACACTTTCCTAACCACGGCTAACCTGCACGTCTGCAGCAGCAAAGCCCCTGGCATTAGTGTGGCGAGTCCCAGGCAAGGCTGAGACAGGATGGGAAGAAGGAATACTGTTTCTGCTTGTGCTCTCTCCATTTGTTACTGCTACCTCTGGACCCAACATCCCTTGTCTAATACATTGTCGATGGCAAAGGTTTTCATCAGGACCTGCAGTGAGAGGCAGAAAGCCCTTTTCAATTTACACTCACTTAGTTCTTATTTAGGAAGACTAAACTGGTTTGTAGCTTTTAAGACTTCACCAACCATATATTTAATTGAAATGCACACAGAATTAGGTAGATGCTCATGTACCCAAATGCTGCTGGGCACATTCGATTCACTTGAATATAATAATTTATTTCGGTTAGATGACGACAGCTCTGTAACAAGCCCAAGCTTTACTGTGTAGTTTAGCTGAGCTTCGTTTTGAGAGGAAAATTGCAAGCGAACACAGTCACCTGGGATTTTCCATGAAAGCACAACTGATTTTTAACGATAAAGCCTGTCTGCAGGACTGTACAGAACTCCTGGGTTTGTTTTCAGCTGTAAAACAATGCAGTCCTGTGACTTTTCTCACCGTGGTATTAGGTCTTTCCCCTTGCCAGCTCTGACATGTACTGTTCAACTTGACTTCTGCCTCTTGTGACAACTGCTTCTAAATTATGCCGTAGGTATAATTCTGATGATTTTAAAATACTGTAGCATCCAGGCTAATCTATATTCAAATGGCGTTGTAGACTTTTGGAATGGCACAGGTGTAATTATGGGGACTGTGAGACCTGCAACAGGCAACTGCATAGGCAGCTTCAGTCTACACGCTGGGAAATCAGGTACACGGTGCTCAAGATTTAAGCTCTTGATGTCTTCCAGACACGTGCCAAGTGCTGGGAGATAGTTAGCTACCCACTTTCACTGAATTTTCCTGGATCAGTACGGTAAGACCTCTTTTTAGGAAGCCCTTGGCATCCTGGTCCATTTTTCTGGTGAGCAGGAAATTCCACTGAAGTCCCGTTCCTGCTGGGTTCTCCCTTCACAGCATAAGATTAATTTGTAAAACATGAGCATGCACGGAAAATGGATTTCTCATAATGCTCACATGTACTGGATGCTTCTTGATGCATCTGGCTATAAATGTGCTTCGGAAACCCCAAACGGCTGGCAGGCTGACTTGGTTTCTGATTTTGATTTCCTACCTTCATTAAATATGATTTCTCCAAACTAGACTTATTTACACCTTTGCACTGCAGTCATTTGGAAGAAAAACCTGAGGGTTTTCTCTGATACTTTGCTATTTTTGAACTCATCGTTAAAAACAGAGCTCAGCAGGATTCAACTCAGGGGGCTGGAGACCAGGTGAAGCATTCCCCCAAGCTTTGCCACTTGCAAAAAAATTTGCACTTTTACAGTTCCCATCAGCTATTTCTGCAGCTCTGGACAGTGTTGCTCTTGCATTGATTGATGCACAGCTATATTTTGCCCTCAAACTATTAACATGAGAACAAATGCACACAGAACAAGGAATAAAATTTTGGCTTATGCTTGTTTGCTTTTCCAGAATTTTGGCAAGTTCATAGCGCAGGAGGACTAAGAGAGTGCTATGCCATGGCTGCAAAAAAGGCAAATTTGATCCTAGCAAATATTAGTGCTCTTGTTCAAGGCACTGAAAAAACCTTGTCTGGATTACTATATACAAATTGGGTCAGAAAAAAGAAATCTGAGCAGAGCCCGAAGCACAGCAGGGTTAGCAAGATAATCAGGGGAACAGAAAGCTGTAACATAAAAAGGGACTGGAGGAGCTTGGCTTGTTTAGCTTCACAAAATGATGTGCACTAGTATATCAGGGTGGAGACAGGAGAGAAAATGGGAAGGAAACATCAAAATGGGAGAAGGAGGAACTATTTATGGTAAAGGACAATGCCAGCATGGCACTGATGCACTGAGAGCCTGCTTCACTTTCAAATTTCAAAGCACTTCTTGGAGTGGGCTCGTGAGCATTTTCCATAGTCCTCAGAGGAACCAGAATACCTGCACAGACAAAGGTCAGACATTTTTGGAAATGCAGTGCCAAAACCAAAAAGCCCTTTTAACTTGGATCTCTCTCCATGTCATCTTCCTCCTGAAGCACTGAGCTCTTTCACTCTGCAGATCTCTGCTGACTGATTCAGCCCAGTACAAGCCAGGTTACTAACTCGGCGTTACTGCAGCAGCCAGAGATGAGTCTGATCTGACACTATTAATTAAATATCCCAGTTAAAAACTGGCAAGGAGTGCTTTTTCCGCTGTACTTGCAACAAGTACTTGCTCCTCCACTGATTAGCCAAATCCACTTTCTAACTAGATTAACCTTACCCAGGCACACATCCCCTTCTGCTGGAATACGAGCATCGCTATGTGTAGTGTCATTCTGCACTCACTGCTCTGCGTTCACAGCCAGCCTTTGGCCAGGCTGCTCTTCCCAGGCCAGCAAGAGTCACCCCTGCCTGGGTGCTGTGAGCAGGAAAGCACCCACCCATGCCAGATAGCCCAGTCCTAAGTCTTTAGAGCTGGTCCTAATGGCAGTCAGTGCCAAGATTAGCCAGCGAGGCAGCACAGGGGGGAAGGGGGTGCGGTCCTAGAGCTGCCTCTTTAAAACATGCTCCACTGGGTTCAGCCTTGGAAGAGGAGATTCTCAAAGCAGTGCCAAAGGGCAAATTTGAAAGTAGCTTTAAATAAGACCTCCTAAGGCTCAGGAACTTAAAGAACTTGAAGAGCCCAGTTCCCTTTTTTCCCTTTCTCTCTCTCTTTTTTTTTTTTTTTTTTTTTTTGACAGGAGAGGTTGATTGCCAGGCAGGTTTTCCCAAGAATCCACAAGCTCAACTAATCATGAGCACTTCAGCCCTGTGAAATAATATTTCCCTTACATGGGCTACTATAAAAACAAGTTCTGCACAGTAGGCAAATTTAAAATAACTTTTAATTAACATTTAAGACACAGAAGTCTGATCATGCAAATTCATCTGCGTCTCCTCTCTGCGCCTGATTGTTCCTGATTGAATATGATAAAAATAGACTTTGTATGAGTCAAGTGTAGGCATGGATTTCTTTAACTTCTCCTCCCCTCTGATTATGCATTTCCTTAGATAAAGTGGAAACCCTTGGACGGCTATTAAGGGTATCATGGGTCAGACTACCTGCCTGGTAGGAGTTAAAGATTTCACTGGAAGTGAAGGCATTCCTTCCATGAGTAAAAATGTTGCCTCCACCTTGCATAAAATCTCACCTGAGACCATCCAGCATTGTTCTGTCTCAGCTGACTTTTAATCTCTGAAATACTGACACTAATTTCAGAGCACCTCCCCTGTATCTGAGGTGAGCATCTGGCCAGAGGCTCAGCTACGGATCTATATTAATATGGCAAAAACGCAACTTGCCTGCACACAAGTGATAAATATTTGAAGGGAGGCTGAGGAATTTCCACATAATTAAGAAACGCCAGAGGACATGACCCTGTTATGAGTAACAAGGAGTCTGGATAACGGAGGGCACACTGATACTGGTACCTTTATCTTGTAACAGTGATGGAGCCAGCTTCCCAGTAAAACTTCCTACAATGTCTTTGTAACACAGTCCAGTTAAAATGTCACTATTTTGCACCAGCTGATGATTTGGCAGATGCAAAACCCACCAAAAATGCCACGAAAATGAAACAGCACAGCTGTTCACTCCCTAGGAACTGTGGAAAACTGGGGCATGGGGGATTAATCCACCCTTTTGAAAGGTATCTGACCCAGGGCCTGGGGGCATGGGCTGGTTGGCGTTACCTCTGCTCGCCCAGAATTTGTACCTCTGCTCTTCAGCAGAGGGAAGAATCGCCTCTCTCCATTTATTTTTGCAAGCAACAATGTCACATGAAGAACACATCACAAGACGCAGGCTGAAGTCCCTTAGCTAGCCAGAAGAGCGTTCCCTGGGTCACGGTCCTGCACTAAATCATTAGAATTGCCCAAAATAGCTGCCTATGATGTTTACAGCGTTTCACAGGATGCTCCACTTGTCTGGCGCAGATCTGATTGCTTCCCACTCCGGGGCAGTCTCTCATGAGACATTTCCTCACTGTTAGCTGCTCTCCGATGCTTCTCAGCACAGCCAGATAGCATCGCAGATCAAGAAAACATTCACCATCACAAAAAACAAAGCTGGCAAGGACTAGCGGAGGTCGCCTCGCCCTCACTGCGCCCCAGCACCTCGCGGTTTGATGCAGGTAGTCTGGTTGTGACTATCGGTAGTCATGACTCTTGCTGATGGAGACTGGACTTAACAGCAGGCTTTAGTTCAAAATTGTTTTGTTGAGAGGCTGTGATTTCCAATCCCCCCATATAATTTCAGAATCCTTTGTATGAGAAGGTGGGGCTGCTTCTTCCCCTGCTATTGTGTAGGATCTTCCCCCAGCTTTTCAGGTGATGTACTAAAAGGTATGAAAACCACATTGATTCATTTTCACGTAAGCAAGCAATCATTTTGGAGTTTTTACTGGAGTGTCTTCAATTTGTACATCGAAGGGACTGCTGTGTGATTTTATTGCACTTTTCCCACTATTCATCTAAGCGCTACACTGCGATCACACCCCATCTGGTATTTCGGATGTCCATTAAGCAACACACCCCCGGAGGTCAGCCCCTCCTGCGGGTGTGTGATTTTGGGTGTTGCACACCTGTGTCTGAACTTTCACACGCTCCGTGCACACAGTCCCTTCGCCACCCTGCGCGGTGTGCTCGACTACGGACGTGACCTGACTTTCTTGACCATCGCAGTGGCTGTTTTCTTCTCTCCTGTCCCGTTGTTAAATTTTACACAGTAACATTAATTCCTGCTGCTGAATACATGAGCTGTGACACCAGCATGGTGCAGAGTCCTCCTGAGCTACAATCTTATCCAGAAACGATTAAGTCTAAAACCATCCTGGCTGAATGACAGGTAATTTAGGAGCACATAGGGTGGGCCTTTGTATGGGTCTATGCTGAATACAGTTGCTTGAGTTCCTTTCATCCAGCAGCTTTCCAAGAGCCAACCACAATTTCAGTTATTCAGCCTATTTTGTTTTTACAACAGCATCTCAATACAGAAGTATTTAAAATAAAAATATATATTGTATCTCTCCAAGCAGTCCCCAGTCTTAAAAGAGACCATGGGCTTTCTTACCCTCTGAGGAGCTGTAGATTTCCTGGAAAGAGATTTTCGCTATTTTTCAGAGGTGTTAAAATGCAGATCAGACTATTTGAGGACAGCAAGGAGATTCAGCTCAGGTTTAAAGAGACTGATCAGTCTGATGCCATTCTCTGTCAGCCAGGGAAAAAACCTATTATACTTCCATAATCATGTGAAATTTATCTTGGCTATACCTGGGAGTATAACAAAGATATTTGTTTCCACAGAATCGGAAAATATTATTGTAAAACACCCTTAGTTTTCAAATCTTTATGAAGTCCCATGTGCTGCTGTGTAAAGCCCTTTGGCCCTTGCAAAACTTCTTCAGTGCTTGAAATTAGAGAAGTAATGGTACACATCAACCCCACTTAGAGGAAGAGTAGTATTTTCTAATCCATTTAACACAATCCTGTGGGTAATCCTTTTGATGGCTTTTATTCCTTCTAGGTCTAACGCACACTGAGACATTAAATACTCAGAATTCACCTGAAAGCAAATTTCCATTATTTCAGCTTCCATCAGATTCCGTTTTGGAAAGACATTAAAATATTACCACATCTGGAGGGCTGCTGCCCTCCAGAAGGCACCGACGTGCACGTGTGAGTAACCCTGACACGGCTCATCCTGCTACCCCAAACCTCACCTCCTAACTTGCATTTGGAGACAAGGACCAGGCAACGTGGGTCATCTGGAACAGTCTGTGCTTAAATGACGTGGCCACTAGATGTCATTCCTTTTTCACTCAAACATGGGTTAAAGAAGTATTTACCTGGCAAAATAAGGTGTGTGTGTCCCGGCAAACACTAGCAAGCTGGGGCACACGTACTGCTGTGGTGAAAAGCTCCATGGCCTGAGAAACACAAAACGCCGTAAGACTGGCTGCTCCAAAATGTTCAAGAGAGAACAATCCTATGCTGGCAGGTGAAAGGACCACATGGCCCAAGGCTTGTAGCAGATTTTTATGGCTCTTCACAACTGTATCTATCATGCTTTACGAGATATTTAATGATAACTTTACAATGCAAGGTACGGTGTATTCACTATGACCGATGCCAACCACCCTATCCTCCCTGGAGCAGCAATGCAGGCTGCAGATTGACACCCAGATCTGAAAACGTGTGGGGTGTCCATTTTTCTCCGATTCAGGAGGAATTTAGTGCCTCCCTTTTTTGGAGAACCTAGGTTCAAGTCACTCAGCTCAGGAGCTGAGCACATCCCATCCGTGAGCCCGGGTCCCAATGGTGACAGGAGGGACGGACCCAGACTCCACAGCCAGGATGGTCTGGGTCCACAGTGCCATAAATTGGGCTCTGCATGAATTCCTTGAGTTCTGCCATGTATTTGTAAGGAAACTTTGGTACTACGTTACTAAATATCTGCAGATCCTTTAAGATGGTATAAAAATTCAGAGTAATCTAAATAATAAAAACATTCCTCAAAGGATGTTCAGTGGCTGGAGCACAATGCAGTTAGAATTCCTGTATTTTTAAAGATTTGGTATTAGTTTAAGATACTTACTGCTCCTGGTTGACCCTCATATGAATAAAGATGGTGGATACACAATGATTTCTCATTTATTAGCATGTAGATATATGTAGTTCTCTGTGGTTTCTAAAATTACTGTGCATGTTTCAGATTATCTATGTCTATGGATTATGAAGGCTGGAAGGAACCAGACCACATAATTTCACCTTCCAACTCTTAATTTTTGCCTTAATCAGCTCTAAAAATTAGTTATTTGCAATCCCTTTATTTTTTTCCCTTTATCCCCCAGTAATAGCAACTTGGAGCACATGAGAAAAGAATATAGAAATACTGAACTAATGTAAGAAAGGTCTTTTAACTGATTAAAACCAGACGTACTGAAGAATGTCTATATATTTACTGCTGACACACACAAATACATCTGTTAGAACTATCAGTGAAATACAAATTTTACCGGACACCTGTTACCATTTAGAGTATTTACTGCTTCCTTGAAATCATATCCGAGCTACTAAACCCAAAATATCTTACTGCTCAAGATTTCACTCATAAGTAATAACAACTCTGATATGTCTACAGCCAATTGCTGTGAAACAACTGTATCCTCTTCGGTGCAATCAGACATAGTCTGTTTGCCACATTATTTCAGCTCCTTCAGTACCTCAGCGAAATTGGTCACCAAATAGTTTCGCTAGTTCATGAATCATTCTGCTTTTCCTTTTTCCTTTCTTTCTCCTTTTTCCCCCCTGAAAGTCTTTGTTCCACGGTTATCTATCAAGTTGCTCCTATCTGCCAAACCAGCTAAGAGAGACGATGGATATAAACATCCATGAATTACAAACACGTTGTGTGTCCATGCATCACTGTGCTGATGTATTGATACTTACAGTGCTGGTAGTGAATTCGGGTGGGTTGTCATTCACATCTGTCACCGTAATGATCGCTGTTGCTGTGTTTGAGAGACCATAGTTAAGATTTCCTTCCATATCTGTGGCTTGAACAATGACTATATACTGCTGAACTTTCTGGAAGAAAAAAAAAAAAAGGAAAAGAAAAAGATGAAAACCAAAAATGCATCCTGTATAATGCCTTGGGTTTTTTTCTGTATATAAATGCAATTTTTAAGTAGACTAAGAAGTTAATTCGGATTCAAAATGTTAGTAAAAAAGAGATAAAATTTTCTATCATGTTTTCGAAGGGATTTTTGCACAGATTGGTGGATAGCACCTGTTTTATGGGAAAATAAAAATCTTATGGGCAAAATTCCTTGGTTGAAACAGACATTTTTGTTAATTTTTAAGCATTTTTTTGGCAACACGAGTTTCTGTCTTCTGAAAACCAGTAAAAATTTGGCTAATGTGTTTTCACTGAAAACATCCCTAAGAAAATTATAACCCCCAAACTGACAGCAATGTTGCCTGGCAGCCCTCCAGCTCATTCTGCTCCATCCGATGCCTACAAAGCATTTTAATACTGAAAATACTCTCCATGTTTCAATCCTTAACACAATCTTGGTAAAAAAGGAGAATTTAAGTCCAGTATGGAAAAAAAAAAAAAAAGTCACTGCAATAAACGGAATCGATTTAAATTCCTGAGCACCCCAAACAACATGACTCTCAGATAAAAGCCCTACAGAGCCAGCCGTAGAAACCACACATGGAAGTTCTTCTAAAAGATGCTGTATGTCAATGCAACTGGAAACTAAACCTGAATAAAATGAGAGGGCATCTGATCTTGCATGTGTGTAAATCCGCCTAGGATGTCTTTACTTAGGAATATCTGCCTGCACTGAGAAAAGCTTCCTAACCTTTAAAACTGGCCTCAACACTAAATTTTCATTTGGATCTGCAGAATTTACTATTGATGTCTACATGTGTCGTGCTCAGGGTACACGGAGCACTGCATAAGCAGATGTGAAAGCAAAGGTCCTCTCCTGAAAACAGGGGCAAAGTGATGTGCTGAGAACCAGGGGGGGATCCAGCCACAATCGGTGTGACTCAGGGCAAAGCTAAACATTACTTATTCACAGAATCACAGCATCACCTGGGTTGGAAAGGACCTTGGAGATCATCTAGTCCAACCGTTCACCTAGCACTGAGAGTTCCTACCTACAGCATGTCCTTAAGCTCTAAATCGACCCTACTTAAGGTTTAAGGTGTAATTACAGACATGAGCTGGGACACAAGGACCAAATGGTTCCAGTGGCACACTGGTGAGCCTGAAGGGTGTAAAAACCAAATGGAGGAACAATGTTACGCAGGAAAGGCTTTGTGCAAAGCCAAGTGAAGGGAATTCCCTGGGAGGAGAGACCTGCTGCGTGCTGGATTGTTCCTGCTCTCAGAACAACCGAGGTAACTCAAGGGATGCTCCTTCCATGTGCTGATGTTACAAGCCTGTGTAAAATGTCAAATGTCCTTCAAAATTTCAAAGGGCGAGAATTAGGTCAATTAGGTGTCTCTACTCCTACATAATAATTCTTGAAGTGCTTTAATTCTTCTGAGTTGCTAGAATAACGGAGATCTGAATTTGAGTTTTATCTTGATTCCAGGCCTTTTAATTGACAGATATTAACCTGCTAAATTGACAAGACATGACACACAGGGATCCATCAGCACCTTGCAACTGGAATATATTATGGAAATACACTTTCATTATCTCTTGCTACCTTGTATAATAAAACATGAGGGAGAAAGTACTGTTAGCTCTTGTTTTTCCTCATGCAAAAAGTTGCCATTCATTGCTCCATTTGTAAAGCACTGGGTAATTGTGAGGCTGAAATGTCCTTATTAGTGAATGTAATTTCTATTTCATATTTAGCTTTTCCTTCCTTATTCTCTCTTATAGACAAATTGGGAGGCTGACAGAAGTATTCCCTAACAGACCAAAATACTTGTGAGCCAAATCAGGTTTAAATGGTAAGATGTTTGAAAAAAAGAGCATCAATCAGATTCTACATAAATTAGAAAAACAGGATGGAGGCCCACAGGAGAGACTCCATTTCAATAGCGCATTTAAATGGCAAAGCCACCTCTAATGTTCCTCGCTGCGGTGAGACGGAGACGCGGAATTCGCAGCATTTCCGATCCGAGGGCGTAGCTGTCGCACGCTATTGTAGAAGCTTCAGCGTTTCGGCAGCGACTGCAGGGAAATAAATGTTCCTTCCTTTCTGTCAGTGGAAAAGGTGATGAAAGAGCCTCCATCGGTGTGTGTGTGGGTGCTGCTTTCTTAACCTGGCGTTTTTCTGTTTTACCGTGTTTGCAGACCCCGCTCCCGCCTGTGCCCACCTGGGCAAGTGGCCTCCAGCCAGGGCGCGGCAAAGGCAGCTCCCCTCTGTGACAAAAGCAGTTCTGAAACTCGTGATACCTTTATGCAAACTTTAATCTGAACTTTGAGAACAGACCGCAGACCTTGGGTAAGGTCACACTCCGTCTGCACAGCACTTACTCATACCGGGACCCAGCCTGCAAACCCCCCCACTGCTTTCAGCTCCTTTCTAGCTTGCTTTATTCACTTCTTATCCAAACTTGCCCCTGGAAAAATGAATCCTCTTGTACAAGAGGGGGTAAGAGACTAGAAAGTCTCATTTAAAAGTTCTGTTAACTTCACCATTTTACTGCTTATTAAATGACACATCCTCTGGTGAAACATGCATGCGTGTGTGTGTACTCACAGACCCTGACTCAGGTTTACAATGAAGGGTTTATTTTATTTAACAAAGGGCCTTTCACTGATGATCGTAGCACAGTGATAATAAAAAAAAAAAAATCGCAAATTCATATCACTAAATTAAAGAAATTTAAAAGAAAAAGTCTATCAACCATATACTACAATGCTAACAATGAAACTGCCCAGAATTGTGTAATGTACAAATGTACCAGCCACAACTTGCTGGTGTGTAAGGATGGGAAGAGGGGAAGGATGCCAAAGGAGAGCTGCACATGTGCAAACAAGCACAGGGAGTCCAAGTCTAGTGAGAAAATGCAAGGAATTACAGCAGATCTCAAATGGATGGAGTGATCAGGTAGGATCATTCCAGAACACACGTTTGAGAGGGGTGCTGTGCCTCAGGATACCGCGGGCAGCTGCAGCAATCAGGGACACGCGAGAGGTGAGCTGCCGGTGGAAACTGAGAGACATCACCAAAGCTGCACCGATCCCATCAGCTGAAGATGTATCTATTGCATTTCGAGCAAAAGTGCAATCTGACATGGAGAATGGCCTTGGTCTGCACGTAAAGTTGTATAAAACATGAAGCCATGTAAATCACAGCCTAAAATCCTAGAAACATTTAGGTTGGAAAAGACCTTTAAGACCGTTGAGTTCAACCGTAAACCTAGCACTGCCAAGTCCACCAAACGGAAGTAGTCTGAGATCTGTCAAACCTTTAGGCACTTGGTTGGCATCTGTGTCCAGTTCCATCTGAAAGGCTCCACTCTGGGCACACAAGGGTGGTGATTTCAAGTACCTAGTTTTAGTTTATAACTAATTCAATCTTCAGTGAGACTGGCCCCAGCAGATAAATGACTGATTTTTTTTTTTTTTCCTGTAGCTAACCTTTTTGCTTTTGTGCATTAAGCTGATTTTATTGAACTATTCAATCAATTTCAATTCCAACATGTCCTTCCAATTTGTCACATCTCCAGGGGCATCTTAGTTTGTTGTCCTAACATTATTATTATTGTTACGACTATTACAAAAAAAAAGGCAGCCCCATGCCCCCAAGCATGAGAGACATTTTCTTAATGGCATTTGATCACACAGAATAATTCTATATTCTCCTTCTTTACAAAAATGTCATTTTAAATAGCACAGGGCAGAAACTACAGCAGAGAGGTAACACAAAGTGGTCCTAACCCACAGAAATGAAACATTTACTGTATGTTTGCTCTGATGGTGATACTGTGGAACTAAAGGAATAAGCCTCTGCCCCAAGGGTGTCTAGACTAAAAACCCAGACCCAGTGAAGTCCCTGAGAGGTCCAGTGGCCAGTGTTTTTAATAAATCTAACAGATCTTCATGCTAGACGAAGGAGAATGTGCTGCTTCTACTTAAGTCGAGGAAAAAAACCTCATCTTGATAAGTGTGGAGCTTTTAGCCTGACCTAAAAACTAAGGGCTTTTGAAGGAAAAAACTACGAAGGAAAGAATAATTAAAGGAACCGTGGCAGATCTAATCTGTCTCTTCTCTTGTCAATCATCTGATACAGTGCCACAAAGAAATCCATCAGCTAAATTCCAGAAGATAGGAATTAGTGGAAGAAATTGGTTAAGCTGCTTAATGGGCAGTTGATCAAGGGCTCGGTTAAACAGATAGAAGTGCCTTGTACAGGGATAAGTAACAGCTTGGAAGAAGGGTAACCTGACAATTAAATAACTGAAACAAGATGTGGTTGAATAGTACAAAACACAAGATAACGCGGCAAGGGACCAATAACAAAACTTTTCTGGAAGCTACATTATTGGACACGAGCAAGGAGGAGAGGCACCACGTCCCACCAGCTCCCTGCCGCTGTGCAAGACACAAACGCCGTCGGCAAACGCACGGTGTGTGGTACCAGCATTGCAGATACGGCAATGTTACGCCCTTGTGCCAAGCTCATCGGGATGCTGTGCACAATCCAGGTCCCTCGCATTCACTGCTGAGCAACCCAGATCCGACCAGGTGCCGGCAGTGAAGAGCCCATCACCGGAGAAGAGCCTAGAAGAGCTTGGCTTGTTTAGTCTAGCAAAATGAAGGCTGATAGCAGATATGATTGCTGTCTATAAATACATCAGGAGGATAAACACTAGGAAGGCAAAGGAGCAATTTAAACTAAAGGACAATGTTGACACAAGAACAAATGGGTGTAAACTGGCCGTGAATATATTTAGGCTGGAAATTAGTAGGTCCTTCACTGCTAAAGGAGTGGGATGCTGAAGCAATCTAATACAGGGTCTGCAGAGCAAAAATATTCAAAAGATTATATTAAATTAGGGATAAAATCCTTTTGGTCTAGGTAGAAATTATAACAAATTGAGCTAAAGCAGAAGTCAGATCTCTCAGCAGTCTCTCTGTACAAACAACTTTTTAGGAAGAAAAAGAATAAAACCCCTTTCAGTCCAAATAGCACAATATGTTTGTGTGGAAATGGTTTAAGATTTAACACCGATCGATATTACTGAACCAGCCCATTCCACTGGCACACACAAAGGAATAGGTACCCCAAACAAAATTACAGTTATTGCAAGTGGCTCTTCCCATCGAGATACAGGCCAGCACAAAAGACACCGTCTCAAATCCCTGGCCAACCTCAGCAGGGTCTTTCTGAGAGAGGTTATAACCGAAAGTAAATCACATTCAGAGAGAGAGAGTCTCTAAAAGAACAAAGTATTCTAAAACGAAGTCCTAGTAAAAGAAGTGTTCTCTGTGATCCCAATTTTCAAATGTGCATGCGTAGTATTTTTAGGAATATCGCTATTCCTGTTTTACACATGCAGTGATTATAAATCACACATGAGCTGGGTAACTGTGTACACCAAAGTCCAGAAATGTGGTAATTATGTGATTAAATTAATCTGCATTATGGACAAAGGGTTTGCAAAATTAGGACCTACATTTTCAAAGCTCTGTACAAATATTGTCCAATTAATTACCACTTCCTGGGAAATGTATGACTAGCTAATTTTAGCACCATGCCTGGTAAAGCAAATAAGGTGAGCAGGATGCTGCTGTAGGACGTACTGAGCAGGAATCTATTAGTGAAGGAGACAGAAAATCTAAATCCTATTTCCTCCCATGGCTATCCTTATATCTTTATATCTTCCCGTAATTTTGCAATACTCAAGAATATGGGATGTTCTTCTGGCTTGTTTTCTAAATCACTTCTTCACGTCCTAGTGAAGTTTTGATGTTCCCTTTTTTTGGTATAAGATAACTGATGGTGAACACACTAGTGATAAATATTGTATCAGAGCCAGAAAAGCCGATTTGAAAACAAACAAACTCCCCCCAAACATTCACTCGACTTTAGCTGAAATGCTTCTTCCAAAAAGATCTAACCAGCCATCACTTACACAAAGCTCACAGGCAGACCTTTTAAAAGATTTATCCCCTCATACTCCCTGCTGAGCCACGGTTAGACGTGAACACCGATTCCCAGAAGCAAGCCCTATTCCGGGAGCTCAGTGAAGAAGGCAGCTTTCACAGCACAAACTGGGCAACCTCCCCGTCAGAGATGGTGGTGGTGGTGAGCAAGCTTCACCCTGTGCCAGAGTCAAGCAGAGTCTTTGGTGTAGGTTGACTTTTTCATTTCTTACGTATAGCACAGCACCGTGGCATGTGCGCAGCACCCTCGGCAGACGTCAAACCCTGGGCCCATCAATCTTAACGCACAAGCTGCTGCTGCCTGAGTTAAAAAGATGCGGTTTTGCTCCGTCTCAACCTCACTGTACAGGACCAGCTACTATCCGAGGCGTTCACGGTCCTGCCAGGACAGGGCTATGACAAGGGAGGGGACCCCATTTTTAAAACCAACTGGGTTACTTACTCAGTGCTGCACGGCCATGAATAGCGAAGCAGACAGACAGGTTTATTTTCTCCATTTGGCTGGGGTTACATTGGCTTGTCTTCCAGCATGGCACCATGTTCCCCATCCATGAGCATCTGGCAGATTTGATTTTACAAGCTACCTGTGATTGCAGAGCTCCCGAGCAGGGGCAGTGCCATGGTCTAACTCTACCAAGCACTGCACAGTTTACTCTCCTGGAAATGGCAGTGTGTTAATTAAGCTGGCTTTCTTCCTTAATAAAGGTATCGATGTGAAACACCCCGGCCTCTGACATGCAGGTCAGGTCCTGTGAATTCCTGCTACCATCTGACCAAACCTGCTCGTCATCCAGGTATTGATAAATATCTCTGGCTCAGGAACACCCACAGCTCTCTGAATCGCACTTCACAGCACGCTCCCACCTCTCTCAGGCTGGCTGCTCACCGCCACTGCATTTCAGCCTGGTGGTATTGCTGGAGAGTGGAAAAGCCAGCACGTGCTGAGAAAACACCCGTGGGAGATTTTCCTCTGCTGCTCTCAAAGGGTGAGGGACCCCCCATGCCAAGGGCCATCCCCAGCTCACACCCCGCTCCGCTCCCACACGCACCGTACTAAACTGGAGGTTAACAGGAGGCAGGAGGGGATGAATTCTCGTGCTAACCCTCCCCACGGCGCGGGATTTCTACCAGCAGCGTTGAGCGTGCGTGAGTCAGACAGAAAATATTTATTCAGGAGTCGTTCTGATGAGCACTTCTAGTGTTTGCTCTGACTCACCCACCAAAGCACCGGTGGTTTTCACCCACACCACCAGGCTGGAGGAGCTGTTCCACAAATCTTCAGAAATCAGCCTAACATATGCCGTTTTTTACTGAGCCAAATAAAGGTCCAGAAGCCACAAGGCAACCTCAGGATTTTCACTTGGCACTGCACCTGTATTGACAACTGGCCTTTAATAGCTTTCACCTGGCAGCCTGATTAACAACCAGCAATTAAACTTTTTTTTAACACTTTCCCTCCCGAGTACCTGAGACCTGTAACCCGTGGAATGTCACACCTTATAGGACTCTTTTTTTTTCTCTAAGCTACTGCACTTTAAAGTAGTATTTTAATGTGTTACAATTTACACATTTTAACCCGTTCAGAGCCATCAGACACACAATCGACTCTTCCAGATTCTCAGGGTGGGTGCTGAATCTCCCACGTAGGTGTAAATGGGACCTGCTCCAGCTTAGCAGCTATTTTCTCATTTGTGTGGTGACTTCTGAAAGCAAAACAGCTTCTGGTGTGGGTACAACACCCAGCAATAGCAAACTGAGCTTTCATACAAAAGCACGAGGAAGTGCTTTAAAAGTTACCTGAAAGAAAGCGTATATGATCTTTTTATCACAGAGAGGTTATAAAATCAAAGAACACCAGAAATTCTTTCAGGAGTCTACTCTGTTTGGCCTTTTAGTAATGTAAGACCAAATAGTTCAGTGGCTGTTGCCCCTGGCTGCCTTTTTTTGTGTTATTCAGACAGTGCAAGTGGTGAAAGTGGAACCCTTTCCAAAGGACGTGCTAGGTACAGAGAAGACCCTGGAAATCATACCGAAAGCCTTCCAGCATCCCGACTGTATCGCCCCATAGCCTCCAGGACAGAACATCCATGAACTAAACCGAATTGCTCATCCACCTAATTTCACTGTGAGAGCCAGGATTTTGCTGAACAGCCAGCTCCAGGAGTGGTGTTATTGACTGTGAATCCCATTGCAGAAAGTGATCTGCTAGTTGTCAGGGATACAAAGGGAAGATTAGAAATATAAACTCCAAATACTAAAAAGCCCCGAATCAAAACCAGAAAAAAAAAAAAAAAAGAAGCCAGCAGACAAATAACTGAAAATGGTTAACACAGACCAGGGATGCTGGTGGATCATTTTCATGGTTTTCTTAACGCTTGGTGCCAGCAATAGCGTGCACAGGAAGGGCTACATGAAAAGGAACAGAGATGCTTTTGAGTGAGATATGCTGCAACCACATTAATCTGATTGAGGTATATATATTTGTTTGCTTGTTTGAGTTTTATTCCTGAGGGATCAGACACTGAGCCTGGGCTATCAAGGTTTTGAAAAAACACCCAAGCTGAAACCCCACTACGGTGGCACATACAAGGAATATCAATGCAGCAACTTCTGCCCAAGGAAAGGGACCTACTGGAAAATACATCCACCAAAGCAGTCAGCTGATCCAAATGCTCCTTGCAGAGGATTTGCCACGCTCTGACCCCAGCTGGCCACCCATTAGGGTAACAGCACATTTTTAAGTATGCTGTATATGAGGTTAATATCAAGGTAGGGTCCCTTTAACCTGATATTTGGTCTAGATTTTGAGTTGCAGACGATGGGGATTAGAGGTCTCGAAATATTTTATCTGATATTTGAGCACAGACGTTTTGTCTGAACTTGAATGTAGTTGCTCAAAAAACTTTTAAGTCCAAAGAATTTTTTTCATATCTGAAATAGTGCATTAAATTGTCCCCATTCTTTAAAGTTCACCCAAAATGTAAATAGTCCCTCTACATTTAAGACTGTGACAGTATTTTCCAGTTTCAGTAAGTTCTGTAACATGAACAGAACATTTGCTGGGATTTGTTGGGTTTTTTTTGACTGATCCTTGGCAAATAAGACACCAAGCCTGAAGCAAACAGAAAATAAGGACTGGACTGTTTTCAGAAGATAAGTATGGAAAGAACACCAGCACCAAAAAAAAAAAAGAGGCCAGTGTTCTGCAGCATTTCTTTTCTAGTCTTTAAATGGTTTATATACTGATGTTGCCACTAAGGGACCTAATAGATTTCCATGCCTCAAGGAGTCCCATAAAGGCACCTGGGTTGTGCACAGTCTACTGAAGCTATTCAGGCTCTATGGACTGACTTCGAAGTTACTACCAGAATTATTATCAAAATTTTTATCAGAAACTCTGTTGTAACAGTATCTCTGTCCTTGGATAGTATTGACTTTTCTGTTTAGAAAGACTGTCAGTTAATGAGTTTCTCATATGGTTCTCATTTAATGCCAAAATTAGAATCACAGAATCATTAAAAATGGGTTACTACTCACACTTCAATGATCCAAACTACAGATCAGACATAAGTTCACAAGGAAGCAGGAGAGAAAGAAGGAAAATGAATTACATGCTTCTGATTGTCACCACTGATAGTCATGCAAGGGGGTGGCAGTGAGCTGCTATGAGCTACAAATAAATTTCATTTAAAAAAAAAAGAGATATGACAAATATCTTGGATAATGCGTTTTTATTCTGACTACAGCCACTGAGTCAGTGCCAAAACAGAGCAGGGTTGTGATTAAGGCTGCAGGCTACAGCTTGGAAGACCTGTATTTCTTTTGCATTTTCCCAAGCACTCCCCAAGTGACCTTTAGTAGGTCATTTAATTTTTCCGTGCCTCAAAGAAATTGAAAATAACACTTCAAAATGAAATGAAAACACTTCCTTATCTCACAGTGATATCGTGAGAATAAAAATCCATTAGTCTGCTGGAGCACTCAGCCACTCCAATGAGGAGGGCTGCAGAAGCACCCACCTCCAGCACCCTTCCCTCTGGTGGCGACTGTGCTGGGTACCGGCACAGAAGTTGACATCCTTCTGCATCTCGGTTTAAACAAGAAGCAACTCAGACCCAGCAGATACTGCTTTCAGATCCCGTCAATATTTTGCAGGCTTTGTGCCCCAGAGATGCCAGGTCATCTTGCAAAGCACTTAAAAGGAGACCTGAGGAATAAGCCTTCTAACTTTTGGCTGAGGCAATTTTTGTAAAACCATGAAATTACTTTCGTTTTTTCTCGGAGAGGAAGGGACGAGCAATAGTTCAGTGTCTAGGTGGTCACACGACAACCGGTGCTGCTAAGAGCTGCCCTTTGGTAAATATGCCAGCATTAAATTGATGCTGCTTCTAGCTTGTGTCTGCCGCTTTCTGACAAAAAGAGTAAGCGTTCAGAGACGGAAAAAATCCAAAAACCCCAGGCAGACCAAATGAAGGGAAAGTAAACAACAATCTGAGAAACGTTTTTGAAAATAAAAAATGACCTTCTTTGGACTTGTGCAAACCAAATTCTTCCTATAGTGTGTAACTTCTTGGTGATTACCCAAAGGCCAGGCTTTGGGGAAAAAAAACATCCTAGTTATGTCCACTGCACTCTTATAATCCACAAAACCTTTGCTGTCAAATGCTGCCAGAGCAATTTAATAAACAGGGAGAATGCCTTAATGTATTCTGAAACCTGAAAACCACCCATCATTAGCCCCACATGCTGTTTTCCTACTTTCTCTGCTTTAAGCCATTTAGCTGCTACAGCTGTTTTTCTTGTAAGTCTGACTTCTGTTTTTATCAGCCTGATTTGTTTTCTGGTGTATCTGCCTTGATTAAAAAGAGGAGGAAAAACCTTTCGCAATTCAGGTAAAACTGCCTTCTTCTTTAAGCTTAGTCGGGCTAGAAGCTTGAAAAAGATCATCAAGAAGATCAGTGTAGGTGAATAAATATTCATAATATTGCTCATTATTTATACTTGATCTCATTTTTGCAGATAGGCTTGAAAATTTCACACTCATGACACTGCTACTATAGTCAGACTTTTTATTCTTAGGAGCACGACGTTTTCTAAATCCTACCAATGCAGCAATTAAAAAAATAAAATCAATGTAATATATTCAGTATAACATACTCAAACCATTTCCTTTAATCTTATACGTATACACATGGTGTGTACAACAAGGAACCTGTACTTTAAAGTTAATGGCTGTCAGGAGCACAACACAAGGCTTGGGAATCTGTACTGTGTTGACTCTGGATGGTCTGGATAAAATCAACTAATTTGGTGTCACTCATTATCATTGCTAAGAATTATTTTAAGAAAATAGCTTGACTAAGTCCTTGCTAGCTGCATATCATACGTGCCTTCCCCATTATGAATTGAAGGGAACATTCAAACAGTGAAGGAACAGGTTAGAGTCAGAAAAGCAGCTGATTTAATTAAATTTGGCAGAATGAAAGGTTAGTGGAAAACAGTCAAATAATTGAGAAGAGATTAACATGAGAGGTTCCCTATTGTATTTTGCTTAAGAGCTGTTTTACCCTCTATGGGTAGGGCCATGTTGTGTGGATTTGCTGAGAGAGAATGTGATAGACAGAATTACTGGAAAAGAAACTTGGTTTGGTGGCGATGTTGAGGGGCTTCTGTCAAAACCAGCTCTGCCTGCAAAAAAAAAAAAAAAAAAAAGAGGGCTACGCTCTTCCAGGTGCTGTCGACAAACACTCCAGACACGATCAACTGGCCAGGTTCAGTCAGTGTAGACTCAGCTGGAAGACTCCCTGTTAAAAGCCATCCTGGGCACTCCTTGTGTGCATCACTAGTGTTTGGTCTACTGGATCAGCGCTGGGGATCGAGCAACACGGGACAGGCAGCAAAAAGTCCTGCCTGCCTCCACCGCTGCTCTTCTCTGCAAAGTCTGACCCTCAAAGCTGTGGAAATTTTCTTTGTTTCAGTAGCAACTGTAGTGTTGCTTTGCATGGCATGGCCCCAGCCCCTACTCTCACTGCTGCGTGGATGAGATCTGAGCTAACTTCAAGCCCCGGTGATTATAGAAAGTCAATTTTTATGTGAAAACAGGTGCAAAGGAAAAGATCTTCAATGATGTGGGAAAAATAACCAAAAGCTTATCTTGTGAGTGAAGGACTTCAAGATGGCTGGAAATTCTGACCCGTGACATGAAACAAAGACATCTGAATAGGAATGAGATTTGATCTTGTTCATTTTGTGTATATTAATAGCACCAAAGGTGTCCCACACAAGAAATAAAAATATGCAGTTGATTCAACACTTGATTGTTGTATTATGTCTCGGTGTAGAAGAAGAAGGGATACAATTCAGACCGAATCCGATGGAAAAAAACACTTAAGTCCAGAGCAAGTTTGTGATAATTTCCCAAACGTGACACAGCTACAATCATTTAGATGGTACAAATCACTTACTGAACAAGATGGAGGATTAATGGAGGATAAAATGCTATACTTTTCGGAATGAGGCATCTCAGCTGTTTTTTAGAAGCTAATGATGTTTATATGTAGATGTATTAGATAAATGTAAAAGAAAGATGTTTTATTAAACATTGTATTAATGGATTCGAGTGAAGTCATGAATGGATTATTATGTGTACTCTTACAAAAGCAAGGCCACCAAACGAAGGAAATATTTGCAGAGAGCAGTCTTAATAGTGCAGAGCTTCCCGTGGAGCTTACTGATAGTTCTCTGCACTCACTGCTCTCTGGGGTACAACATTTGGGGAATGGGAAACAGAGAGATCCCAGGAAAATATCGATTGCTATACTGAGCAATCACAGGGTTGCGACAGAAAGTGGCTGCAGGGCATTTAGGCAGACTTAGTTTTGGGGATGATCTGCATCTTTTGGGTTCAATTGTGCCCAAAGATTCAGCAGAGAAACACTGCAATGAGGTCTGAAACCCAGCCTCTTGGTGAGTGAGATGCTTTGCAGATGCCTTTTGAAGGATGCGATGCCAGCTCTGTGGGAGCCCTGCTTCAGCGGGACTTCACCACCCTCCAGGGTATGTATTTTCTACTTTGGAGAATAAAGACCTGTACAACTCAATATACTGCCTGCTCAGAAGGTTTCAGACGAGGTAAAACTGGGGAAGTGAGGAGCAGGAACAAACAGCTTCATGATAAACTGAAAAACTGCTGATAAACTAAATGACTGAGAAGCTGGGCTGGCAGAGTGCCACTGCAAGAATTCGCTGTGATGAGCAGGGACGTTTTCCTTCCCATATTGGCCCTGTCAGCCTTAATCAGATCTCTGTTAGCAGAGTCACTGTATGTCCAGGTGAGACTACAAAGAGAGCAATCACCATCATCCAGGAACAAACTGCTCAACATCAACGGCACGAGGAGAAGCTCTGGTCAGAGCAGGTTTTTGGAAAGTGCTCCCGAAGAAGTGTATTGATATATAAAGTGTGAAATGTAAATGTTCTGTTTGTTAATTTGAAAGAGGAGGAAGTGGACCAAGAAGGATTTTTGATTATCCTAAAATGTCCCAGCTGTACAGGGAGACCTTTGGCAGGGTGACTTGGGCCCTTTCTTGTGACTGCATATGAAATGAAGATTGAGCAGTAGCCACAAGCCATTTCAGTAATTGAAGGCAGAATTTAATTTTCTCAGATCAGGGCCTTAATCAAGCAGCATTTAATTTCTATGCTTTTTGTCATCTAAGGGATGCACAGAATCTCTGCAAGCATCAAAGGCCTTTAAGTGACCAGGAGCAGGTTCCATCTTAGCAGAGGCAATTTTATAAAGGAGTCAGCACTGCAGAGTCCCCCTTGACAACCACCCAGGTTACTGTAACATGGAATTAACTTCACGTTGCCCCAAAGTATGAAAGGGGAACTTGCCAACCACCTGTATGTGATGAAATGCAATTCTTGCAGTTATAAAATTGAAGGAACGTAGCAGTTTCTTGGCTATTAGCTGCAAGACAGAGCTTCAGCATTTCAGTTCTCTCCAGTTCTGGCTACATTTCTTCCTAAAAAAACATTTACGTGTGGAAGTGCTGAATTTCCTACATGAAGCAAAATGACCCTGAATTTAGTAGCCTACATTATAAAACACTCAAAAAGTAACAGACTGAAATGAAAAATTGCAAAGCATAATTCTGCCAAGATAATTAATCCTTGTTAACCCATGACCTGATCATATATGATGCTGCTCTGACGAGCTTACTGAGAGGCTATAAATAATGCCAGCATATTTTATTTTCTTTGTAAGCATAAATATTGACAAATTCATACTCATTAAACTTCTGTGAACTGGGAACTATCCCCGTTTCTCAAATGGGGAGCGGGCAGTGGAATTAAGACTGTATTTTCAGAGTCATTCATCAGTTTGGGGAGTCCAGATTCAGATGCCGAATACAGTTTTAAGCCTTCTTTATGCACAGAAGTTATATTGATAAATCAATACTGGCAATGTTATCTCCTTTCCCCCCACCCGCAGCTGAGACCTGTTTCTATGTGCAAGAAAGTCCTTTTGCTGAGATGCACCAGTTTTCCTGAGCAGAATTACTTAGAGCAGAAAGAAACTTTTTGCTATTGTAACTAGATCGACTGTTAAGTTTCGGGCAGCAATTCATCGTTTTACACTCAGTGACAGAACTAGTCCAACAAAATGTAACTGCAGACTAAGGATAAAAAATATATAAAAAAGAACTCTGAGACAAGCTGGGGTATGGATTTACAGTGCCTTAGTCCCTCCCCAGGATCTGCTCCCGTGCTCCCCATCACCCGCAGGCAGCCTGGGGTATCTTAGGCCACTTCAGGCTACCAAGCACTAGCTCTAATTTGTTCAGGCGACGTTAGTTGCAAACGATAGTCCTTATTCTAGTACTGATGCTGACAATTAGAAAGGAAAGGGTATGCAGACTGTGGTACGAAGAATCACCCAAACTAACTATTTTTGCTTTGGTGTTGATGTGGAATTCAAGTGGAACCATCTCAGCTGTCTGTGGCCCCATACTCTAGAATCTCATCTCTCTGTCTGACACAAGGGCAACAGCCCCAAATTTTCTTCACATCCTGTTTTTTTCTTCAGGATGTTTTTTCTTCACAACCTGTTTAACATCTTACCCCTGTAGCAGGTTTAGAAGGGGCTGATCAGATTCTAAGTTTAATGCTCTCCTAAATACTGGTGAGACGTGTACTTTTGGAAAAGAAAATAAGTATTTATCCTACTCCTACAGCAGTATATAATGTTAAAACTTCTGTGGAGCTTCTCACCTCAGGTTCTGGAGGTGGTGTGCAAACTCACACTCAGTAAATGTTCTATGTATGTTGCTTTATTTCCTCCACCTCGCAGACAAAACTGTGCTGTGAAAGGAGGACTAGTAGCTGATGTACTTCACTGCAAGCAATGCTGTAAGACCAGGCTCCATGTGGAGCTGCTGGGACTGTCCTCTTCAGGCAGGACGTGAAGGGATTTAGGACTCTGGTCCTTGGGCTCTCCAAAGAAGAAGCTGGAGGCTGTGATAAGTATGTGTCAAGATTTTTGTGAGATGGATTAATTCCCTGTGGGGAGGAAGGTGAGATCATGAAATGTATTTAATTTTATCATAAGTTGCACTCACATTTGTGTCCCAGAGGTGTAAAGTTTTATCTCATCCCACGAATTGCAGTGTTTACCTCACTCTTGGTTAACAGGAGCTATATGGATTTTTTATTTCTCTTTTCTTGTAGCAAATGTCAGAACCGTTCAGGTTTAGAAACATATTATCTGACAGCAGAAACAAAGTGCTAACTAAAGCCAGCTGTAGCAGGTTTTTACTTTGAGTCTCTAAGGTCTCTAACTAAACCATTAGCTCATGGAGTCACTGATTTAGAGGCCAGACCTTGCCCCACATGGAGTCAGCCCTGTCACTTTGAAGGGGTAGAAGCGGAAAACACAACGCACATCACAGAGATCCCATTTTTGCTGCTTCATTCAAAACAGAAATGACCATCCTGGGCTGGCACCTTCCTCCGGTCTAAACACCAGAAGATGTGCACCGAGGGTGGGGGAATCATCCAGCTATTACTGCACTGCCTGCGGAGAGGCGACGTGAGCCCGTGCCAGGGGTCTAGCATGCTGCGAGCAGGCAGGAGCGGGCACGGAGCGGGTGAGAGGGATGCAGGAGCATCTCCTCGGGCAGTTTTCTCATTTGCTTCATTGCGTATGTAAAACAGAGCCTGCTGTCCTCAGCTGCACGGGGCCCGGGTTTAGCACAGCTGATGAACAGGGAATACCTGTATGTATTTATTACCTATGTGTAAGAAATCTTCCTCTCTCTCCTGGAAAGCTGTGGTGGCTAAACAGGCCCCCAGCTATGCTTCAGGGGCACACGCAGGTGTGGATTCAGGGTTTTGTGGTTTTGTTTCTGGAGGGGCAGGCTGCTTTTGGGAGGGTCTGTACATTTGCCTGATGTCATTTTTCAGGTTCTTTTCCAAGTGGAAAGGGATGTTCAACCCCACGCGCCTGGTGCTGCTTCCTGGGGCTGTTTCTGCAGCACATGGCAGAATTGGGCCTCGGTATTTTTATAAAAGGGAAAAAAGCAAACAAACAAAATCAACAGATGGAAATCCTCAGATGGAAGGGGACATACTGGTTATTTATTTAAAGAGCTGCTAAGGTCTAATGGAAATTTTCAAGAAGCATTCCATTTAGAACTAGCAGAGGCTTATTTAGCCATATTTTCTGTTTGTTTTCAATCATTTTTCATAGCAAAGAACATTTGCTACCAGTGCTCATTCCTAGCATCTTCAACTGTATATTCCTCAGCTTGTGTATACCCTGGTTGCTACGGAGACAACTGAGATGCCATAAACAACAGCAAAGCTCTTCTGGTGCAGAAGCAATGCACCAGGGAGAGAAAAATCCCTTGGAAACACGCGATCTTCCAGCCCTTGTACACAGGCGTGGAAAATGGGTGAGGTCTACCGGACATCTAATGTGCTGGACCCCGAGCCTAAGCAAAGTGTTTCCCCAGAGTTGCTCCCCTGTTACCAGCTGCTTTTCAAGCTACACAAAAGCCACAAACCATATTACTCTAGACTTGATGCCAAAGAACATTTTCTACCTGGATTTGAATAATGTGAATATATTAATTAAAGTTGATAATGGCTGATAATGATTTCCATCAGCAGTAGAATGTTGCTATATTTATCACTATCTATGAGATTCTCGTACCTAACTGTAATTTATACAGAGAAGACTTGAAGTAACGTGACTTGCCATCTTAACAACTTTTCTGATAACACCTTTAAAGTCACAGAACATTGTTTTCTCAGACAATGAGTCCATTTCTCAGTATGTGAAGGGAAGCAAAGAGAGGAGATCACCACCTCCGGGTTTTGCTTTGAGCAGCTTACCCTTGAAAAGAAGTTGATTTTGAAACTGGCCACAGCAGTGGCAAAAATTTTGAGAAAAATTTAGTGTTTATATTTATTATGGATGTTGCTTTGCAGAACTCTGACATGGCATGGTTTGCAGACAGAAGTAGGGTTTAAAGGAAGATGGGTTGAGGGAGAAAAGAAACTCTATGCCTTGGTCCTTTCTAAAATCCAATAGGAAATACCTCGGAGGCTGGGGGGACTGAGCTCCAGCTTCCCTGGCCTGAGCAGCACTGGCCCTGGTGGTTTGGGGCTGGCAGTCCTCACAGCTTCCCCCTTCGATATCAGGGAGAAAGCATCTCTCCTCTGGCTGTGCTCAGGAGTCCTTTGGAATGGGAGCTCTGGCAGCAAGAAGTAAGAAATGTCCTGCAAAAGCCAGAGAGGATGCAGCAGGGAGACGGCTGGAAGGTGTCTCCTGTGACCGAGCTCTTGGGCAGGAGGGGTGGGCAAGGACTGGACCTTCCCTCAAGGGGACAAAGAGGGGATGGCGAGATCCCACTAAGGAAGTATCCAAATCCTCACACAGTGGTGGATCACAAAAGTCTACAACCCCGTGGGGTGGAACTCATGGAACTGCCCTGGTACTCTCTCAGTCTGGTTGTAGGAAGCATTTCTCCTGCTGCTGCTGTGCCCAGGCTCAGCGAGGCTCCTGGTGGGAGAGCCCCTTTGAGAAGAAAAATTAGAGTCAGACACTGAACGTCATTCAGGAACTATGATTTCATGGCAGTATAACCTAAAGCCAGCTAAACTACACCTGACTTTAAAAATTCTTTTTTATACCAGGTCACTAGATACTGACATGCAACTGAATATTCTGGAAAAAAAAAAAAAATCCAAATATTTCCTATAAAATAGGTCTTAGTGATATAAAATTTATAAAATACAAATTCATAAAATATGCAAACTGGCATATTTTTAGCTAGTATGAACAAAACTCAGAAACATCAGTATCTGACAAACAGAGGTCAAAACGGTTTGCAAAATGAAATAGGAACAAAACATCCGGGAACCTCAAAATCTCTCAAAGCTGATGATGTAACTGCTCTGGGTTTCAGCAGACCTAGACTGAAAGAGAGAACAACAGGAATCTTCTTGAATATTTGTTGTTAAGGTAAATCTAAAATGATTGTCTAGCACAATGTTAATTACATTGTACAGCAATCAAAACAGAGACGCTGAGTCTAATGAATCCCTACTCTCACCTTTGGAACAGAACTGGAGTGTCTTGTTCACCTCCTTATTAGCCCATAAATATTCTAATTAGGAAGCAACTCCAGATGAATAGGATTAGCAATAAGGACATTTTAGACTAGGTACACAAGAGATACTCAAAACTCTCATGTCTTATCTAAGGCTCTCCTGACATTTATAATCATGTAGAAACGCTAAATTTACATAGCTCTGCCTAATTAGACATGGTTGCAATTATGTTTGTGGGCTTCCTTTTTTTCCTGCCCAAGTATAACTTACACTGTCAAAACAGGAAGCAGGAACTGAATAGAAGCTCAGCAAGAAATAAAAGTATTTTATACTATTTATTTTTTGCTGGTTTTAATTTGAAATTCATATTTCAAAGCCATTTTTTTTTTAGATCCCAGGCAAGAACTGGCTGTTATGGATCCAAGTCCAGATCACTGCTGCTTTAGATGTAAAAATGTGCTTTTTTTAGATCGGCAGCATCTCAAGAGCAGGCACTAAACCAGGCCAAATTCTGCAAAAGGTGATACATGCTCTGCCTGTACTCAGTGGGTTGCTCCTGCTCTTGATGAGAGCAGGAAACAAAGAAAATTCATTTCTTTTGAGGACTTTCCCTGAAATTCTCACCCTGACTATGTATTTTTCTGACTGCCCTGTGGTTTTTTGGTTTCGGTCCCTCTCCCCAGCCTGAAAGAGCCTGAGTCTGACATTTCTGAAGTAATTCTGTTTGCCTCCCTTGGCCTTCAGAAAGATGGTGAGAAGCAGGTAATCCATCAAGCTATATTTTCTGTGCAGCAAATGCTGGCATTATTGGGCAGGGATTTGATAAATGATGTGTACATTAAAAGAACTGAATTTCAATATATTGTCTTTGATGTCTATAATCACAGATAGAGTTCTTTCACCTCAGCTCAAACATAAATCAAAGTAAGTGATACGCACTCAATTCAACATGCTTACAAATTTCTGGTTTAGAACTAAACCATAATCATGAAAACTCATCTGTGTTGGCAGACTTCACCTGCACGGAGCTCAGGCTGCAGTCCAGGTAGGTGGAGACGCCCATACACATGTATAAACTCTTGGGATTGGGGTATTAGGAAACTCCCAGGGCGAACAGCCACACGTCCATTTTACTGGCTGCTTAAGGTCTAATTCTATCTACCCCTAAATTGTTTATTAGAAAACCAGCATCTTATTTTGCTTGCATGTCACGTTTCAAGCTTCATGCAAATGATGCCAGCAGAGTTACAGAGCCCTTGGAAGCCAGACTTCCTGGTGGCAAAGGTCAGTGGCTCTAGGCACAGCAGTACCAAAGAATACTTTCTTAATAAAGACTCACGAGGAATGAGAGAGCAACCAAAGAATGGTATTGAAATCCTCCTGTTTACAGCTTCACTGCTTGGAACGTGGGAGAGGTGGAGAAACAACAGTTCTGTTCGTGCAGGTTTGTAAAAGCCAAAATTAATCAATTAAGAAACCAAGTATCTTCCTCCTAGCAAACTGAAGAAAAGCAGATCACGCAGCAAATTACCTCACGTGAGCACTCTCGGACCATTTAATGCACAGTCCAGAGCAGTAACCAAGCGCAGGGTCAACCCAAATCCAGCTGAAACCCAAAGCCTGCCGAAGCCCAACTGTGGCCTTCTAGTGAATTTTACACCCAGGCTGCACTGAGCTATAAAGAGCTGTCATGTTTCGGAATATCTTCATGAAATACGTGCAACAGTCTGCTTCTAAAAGGACGTAACCGACATGTTTTCTTTGGCTAAGACATCAGCCTCATGCCTGCCTTCTTATCAAACTTTCTGATCAGGAGTTGTATCAGTCAAGAGAGTTGGATCTGAAAGCTTACAATGGGCAGCCCAAGGAGTTGAAACAAAATCAATAACCATACAAACACCACTCCCATCCTCAGCTCTGCTATATTTAAGATCAATCAATATGCACAAACGACTAGCGCCAGGCACATCTGCACTAGTCTAGCACATAATCAACTTTGTCTTGTCTCAGCTTAATATAATTTTCCACCATATTAGCAGTCTTTATGATATCCTGTCTTTTCAAATAGACATAATTCAGAATCACCACATAGTTCAATTGGATTATTCGAGTCGCACACAGGCCCACACTCACACACACACACACATTGGCTCTTCAGTGACGGTCTCTCTTCACTCCACTGCGGTTGGGATTATGGCCACATTTAAAGTTTTTGCAAGGAGGTGACATTTGAGGCCACAGCCAGCTTTCACCAATACCTCTGACAGAAAAATTTATGCGTGTGTGTATAGGTACACTTAACAGACTGGGAAAAGAAACGCACAAACATCAAATGCCATGCTGAAGCATCCATTTAAAATTGCACACACTTTTAATGACTTGGGTGAGGGTTGCTGTTGCATAAATTTATTTAACGTTAATGTCCCTTGTTTGCTGTAAATTTCACACTGTGAAATTACCAGGGCAATTCTAATGGAGCTGAAGCCTCCAGCTGCACTCTATGATAAAGGAGGAAATAATTATGAATTCCTCTGGGAAGCCAAAGAAAGTCAAAGATCTCCTTCAAAACTGCTCCCAGATGAGCTGCTCATCAGCAAGCTCAGGAGGTGCAGAACCGCTCTCCAGCGCGGGGGGAAGCAGAATGAACAGGACGCTCGTGCTGACGATGACTCCGCCATCAACTGACATTTAATTTGAAAGGATTGAAAGCTGGTGTCTGCAACAGCTTCTGCCAAGAAACGTATGAACAGTCAAGACAGAACATGGAAGTGGTTTTACGTTCCAAGTTCAGATGATACTGTGTAATTTTACATCTAATCACCTAGCGCGAGACATAACCACCAAACACTCAGCTCCAAGAGCTCCTGCCTGAAGCTCTGACAGATGGCCGCATCATGAGAGGATGCTGCACTACATGGGTTGTTCCATCTAGCATGGCATTTCCTATATCCCTTTGAATCCAGGGCTTATAGCCTTTGCCAGAGTTCACATCGAGAGCAGAAAAAGGATAAAAAATAGTAACTGCAGAAACCCCTTAATCTTCCATCCCTGCAAATGTCTCTTCCTCCCCACCCTTGTTCTCCCTTGTACCTCCCTGTTCCTAGAAAGGCAGAAGGCTTCATGTTTCTTCCTTCTCCTATCCTCCAGATCATTATGGGCTGGCCTGGACAACAGCACTCTGCCCACAGCTGGAGAGACCACGCTGGCAGCGAGGAGATGCAGGCACAGCTGGAGAACCCAGCCCCGGCCTCCTCCTCATCACCACGCTCCCTGCCTGGCAGTCAGCATCCTCCCTCTGGTCAGCTTTGAATTCAGGCCCAGTAACGAGTGACCCAGTAATTGGTCAGACTGCACCTCTTAAATGATAAACCAGCTCATTCCTGGTAAGGAAGGCAGAGAAACCCAAGGAACAAAATCACCTAATGGAACAGACAGGCAGTATTTATTCAGTTGCTCCCCGTGCGTCACTTACAATAACGTGTTGCAGTGTACTTCAGGCTTGTTTTCCAAGAACAAATATAATTCTTATTTATAATGCAATGAAGGATAAAGCAGGTTTCCTGATTCTGATAAGTGATTCTGTGATTATTTCTTCAATAAAAAGCATCATGTCTTTCAGATAATTCTTTCACATTTTATCCTGGTTTGGAACAGAGAAGGCACAGACGAGCATCTCTGCACCTTGAGTCACTGCGTTTATTTTCTCATTTATAAAACCCAGGGACCCGCTAGAGAACACATCAATGGTACTTAAGGATTTCTGAACTTTGTGGACTGGACTTGCAGCGGCGTATAACCAATGCATGGCTACGGCGAGCGTCACCGTTTATCAGGTAATTGCATCCTGTGAGATGATAATGCACTGGCGGCGGGCTTGCGGCGTTATCACCGCAGATCATGACATAGTGCTCTCCTTGAATAGCAATCACCCGGCTTTCCGAATAAGCACCGAACCAATACGCTGCTGGGAAGCCTGTCAGCAAAATGCCTGTACAGTGCATCAGCATGCTCCAGACGTTGGCTTGCTGTATCGAAAGGGGGTGAAAAATGTTAAACGAAATGTAATCACCTGCTTGGACTTTCTGCTTACATTCAAATTTCTTTAACAAACAAACAACCGACAGTAATATATTATTTACTGTGTCTTCTTTTAAGGTAGCTGTCAGCATGCGATTTAGAAACACCAAACATACCAAGAATGGGATTTTCTGTGTCAAAATGTCCCATTGAAATTCAGACACCTCCTTCTCACAGTCTGTGCAATACTGTGAAGGAAACAGGGCCTGGACCTCATTGGAAAAAATCCCCAAACAAATTTTGTGTTTATGTAATGATATATTTATTTAGGGACATTCCAAACAGATACAGCTGGGTAGACTTGAAAATAACCGCATGTGAAAATGCAAACAATAATTTATGTAACTTTAAATGAGATTTGCAAGATGTTTTGATGCGTTTTCCCTGAATGCTCCCCTGCACATCTGGTCATTAAGCAGTAATTTAGCCTACCTTATTTCCTACGGACGTTGTAAGAAAAGCACCATGCCTGTGCTCCTCTCTAAACCCGCCCTGCTACAGCATCTGGGGTCAGCACAATAATGCAAAATCCATTTCTCAAATCTGTCAGTCAGTCTTTGAAGATGCTAATACTGCAGGCGATGGTCACTCTGAGTTACATTAATAGGCTCTTATTGTGAACAGTGGAATTAGTTTTCAGAAGAACATCCCTAAAAACCCATTTTGATATGGTAAGATGACAGTAGTGGCAGAGACCATATAGAGAGCTGAAGGGGCCTGAGGACGAAAACTGGTGGAGAATATTATGACAAAGTGGTTTTTCATCAGAACATGCCAAGAGTGAAACTGCTCCCAAGGAAGGGCGTTCAAAACCTCTCCCTCACTTGAAATTTATTTTTACATTGCAAAACAGACTCTTTAAAATGGTTTTAATCGTTTGAGATAACTTGGACAAAAATTGATCTTTTAAAATGTCAAACATCATTTTAAAAGATCAATATCAATGTGACATTTTTGTAGCTATTAAAATAAAAACATTGATTCTCTCCACACTATTTTCTGACTTGTAATTATGTTTTTAAAAATTCATTATTTTGTCCTAATCTGGGTGGGAAACTTTTGTAGGGCACTTCCTGCCTAATCAGGATCATCTGCATAAATGATCGCTGATGCTTCGACTCTTGCTCACACGGATACAGCCAAGAGATTCTCCAGCTCTCTTGTTTGGGGGTTCGCAGAAATGTTGCCATGGCCGAAGGAGCTGCGAGTGAGCCATCTACCCAAAGATCCATTCAACATCCTGCGGGTTTCCCTGCTCTTCAAGCTATTTTACCAGCACTGGTAAAGTTTGCTCATGGAAAGTCAGTTTAGATAACGTCTATACGCGCTGTGGCCAGGGCAGGGATTGCTTTGCAGATGGGGATACGTTGAAGTCACGCAGCCATTCAGTGCCTCTAGAGCACGTGCTGATGGAAGCTGCCTCCGCTTCTCATCTGTAGGGCAGATTTTCTGAGAGTAGAAGCACTGGTAAC
Source organism: Athene cunicularia (assembly GCF_003259725.1). Taxonomy (NCBI): domain Eukaryota; kingdom Metazoa; phylum Chordata; class Aves; order Strigiformes; family Strigidae; genus Athene; species Athene cunicularia. Next base: position 2,673,769 of record NW_020799125.1, read on the forward strand.
CCTTCCAGATTTTCTCTTTATGCTCAAATATGCATTCATTCAAACCACATCTAGCTGCTGATTTACAAGCAAATACTGTTCATTACCTTTCCTGTCAAACATCACGTCTTCTGATATCAAACATTGAGGGGGAAAAAATGCACATAATTTACAAATCTAATAATGCGTTTCCCATCACACTCCTCTGCATTGCCATGGCCACAAAAAGATGGAATCAGCCAAGATGAAAGCATTTTCAGGGCTGAAGTTTAATGGCTAAAATAATTGCAGAAACATACACATCTCCAAAACAAACCACTTCCAGAATGAATAATGCGTGGAGTATCCTCTCATCTACTACTTCACTTCACCTCAGTACAAGCTCCCCTGCGAGCAAACACAGACAATGTATTGTAGGATATTTTAAACACTGCAGATCTCTACAGCTGGGCCAGCTCCACTCTGCTGCAAGCAAACCGCACAGGATGCTGCTCTTATCTCTCTGAAATTCACCTTCAGAAGGCAAAAACAACTTCCTAAGCAGGCACTGTATTTGGCATATGCTTGCTTGGGTGATATCAAACCCTCCCTTTAGAGAAGCAGACATCTACCAGAAAAGCTTTACTAATTCTACGAGAGTCACTCTCAGTTGACTTACAACCCCTGCTATCCACCCTCGGGAAACAGAAATCAGTCTGGCCAGTTCACTTCTGTTTAAGCCAATGCCCAAACCTTTAACCATTAAAATAAGATTCTTCCTTATAAACGGACATGAATTCCATGCTGGTGTGAATGCAAAACTGCAACCTATTTATTTTTCAGAGAGCTGTATAAATTAAGACTGGAAAGGCCAACTTACTGAATGTCTGGATAATATGAGTCACTGCATTTTCATCCAATTAGTTCCCCTTCTACATTTTAGCCACCAGATTTGAGGTCACTCAGTATGTGACCTGTTTACTTTAACTGAAAACTATGTTTATTTTTCTAGAAAAGCCTTTGGAACAGAAAGCATTTTAAGTGCAAAAAATGAATAGCTTGACTAAAACATCATTGTACTGACACATATTCTACTTAATGATGATTTCTTACACTAAATCCCTACATTTTTTTTTCCTTAAAACTGGAATAACAGAACAACAAAAGGAAAATATTTAGCCTAAAAAATTAGGAGAAAAAATGGTGAGGTTACCATGACAAAAGAACAAACCACATCACTGCTCTGCTACTACAAGCTCCTAGATGCTTTAATGTGCAATTCTGGGAACAATCACACACAGCTCCGGCCTGCCTGCACATCACACCTTGCTGGCCTTATCCAAGAGACCCTCTCCCAGCATGCAGTGAATGAGAAATATCCCAAACCTCGGTGCCTGACATTATGATTATTTATAGTCAGTCTAGTGATGCTTGGAAGCGTCTAACAAGAACAGTTATTCTTCCCTTCAAAGAGCCACCTTCTGCCTCCTTTTTGGATACTAATTTGTACAGAACTCAGGGAATTAGACAGTATTCATGTTGCAGAATAGCAAACTCCCACATTTTTGTCCCTGTGCACACATTTTTGCCTTTTTGGAAGTATCGAATCCCCATCAACTCCGTATTCTGTGATCCTGACACTGTTCCAAAGCTCTGATGAGATGTATCATAGCGACACTAGATAGATCACCATTTTAATGATATAGTCTCTTCATTGTTTACACTTACGACTTCCCATTTACACTTTCCAGAATACTTTCAGAATACAAGGCTCTATATCTGGTCTTCTGACAGTTACATTCCTTTGCATTTAAGCTGCCTTTTTCTTATGTTCTGTTAAGAAAAGTGGCTGCTGCAGACAAACGTCCTGTAAACTCTGGCAAACGTGCTGATGATAATATTTTAGTATGAAATGTAGCCAAAGAAACTTACAGGAATGGGTTTTGTTATTAAAAAGAATAAATAAAATTACTAGGTCTAGGAAGAGTTAACAAAGTCTCTCTTTAAAATGCTAATAATAGACAATGGTCTGTGGATAAGTTAATTAGTGGAGCCAGCTTGTGTTTAATTATTTCACTTGACCTGGTGCAGATTGAGACAATAATCCCTTTAGAGAGGGGAAGGGGCTGTTGGAAAGTATGTGATGTACCAGAAGAAAAACTTTAAGTCTGCCTGAGCCGAGCAGGTAGTCTTCTATCTAAAATTGGAATGATACACTATTCTCCACTGTAAGACAAGCTCAAATGGAAAAAGAAATGCAGGTCTGAACCACAAAGATTATGCTAAGGACCTGGTGAGCTTTTCACTCCGATACTTAACTTCCCCTCCCTTCTCCCCCCCCTTTCAGCTGGGATTTTACTATTGAATAATGTATAAACCAACCCACTGTAGTCAGAGGTGGGATTTCATGAGCAACTTGAAACAACTGCAACCAGACTGCACCAGAACTCTCTGAACATACTAAAACGTGTGTGAAGAAAGAAAAGGGTCTATAGACTATTAGTATATGTGGCATTTTCTTACAGGAGAGGCTCTGAAGATTTACACATTTTAAAAAAGAGAACGGATTAGGTTGGGTATCAGTCCTATTCTTGCTCAGGCTCTATAAACGGATCCAATTAATCTCAAAGGTTTGTTTTATCTGAATAGGTCAACCCCAAATCATGTAGCTTTTCAATTTGGTAACATGTCTTCAATAGGCTGCCCAAATATGAATAAGTCATTACAGTTTAACATGTGAATCGGTACAACCTGCTGCAGAGGCGATAGCATTTGAATGCTAGCAATGCTTTAGGAAGTGCTGTGTCCTGTCACCTGGAGTCCTGCGTCCAGCTCCGGAGTCCTCAGCACAGAAAAGACATGGACCTGTTGGAGTGGGTCTGGAGGAAGCCACCAAGATGATCAGGGGGCTGGAGCACCCCTGCTATGAAGAAAAGCTGAGAGAGTGGGGTTGTTCAGCCTGGAGAAGAGAAGGCTCTGGAGAGACCTTAGAGCAGCTTCCAGTACTTACAAGAGGCTTAATAAGATGGGGACAAACTTTTTAGCAGGGCCTATTGTGATAGGACAAAGTGTAATGGTTTTTAACTAAAAGAGGGATGACTTAGACTAGATATAAGGAAGAAATCTTCTACAATGAGGGTGGTGAAACACTGGCACAGGTTGCCCAGAGCGGTGGCAGATGCCCCATCCCTGGAACCGTTCAAGGCCAGGTTGGCCGGGGCTCTGAGCAACCTGGTCTCGTTGAAGATGTCCCTGCTCAGTGCAGGGGGTTGGACTAGGTGACTTTTGGAGGTCCCTTCCAACTCAAACTATTATATGATTCTATAAAGCCAGTTGTATAAAAGAGAGTCTAATCCACACAGAAAAAACAAATTGGGGAGCTAGTCTGGTAGGCAGTAAATAGCTCCATATGCACTGTCTGAGTGGGAGGAAACTCTTCGTTTCAGCCAAAGCGTAGGACTCATTCTTGGTGGAATCAGCTCCACGGGAGATGTAAACTGGCTGTAGGTTTACTTTTATACACTGGTTCTCTCTGTTCTGTGGTTTGTTCTGTGGTTAGAGCATCCTTCTGTGCGCATCTTCACAAGGACTCAATCTGAAAAACTCCACAGAACAACTAGACTGATAAAAGCCACAGCACTGCTCTATTTGATCCTCTTTATTAAAAACATAATTTGATGGGGAATGAAATGCCCTTGGACAGGAGTAAGGCCAAGACAAATGCCAGCTGTGTGCGGCAGATCACCTTGTCAGATATTTATTGCAGAGCAGCGCTGTGGTGGTGGGCTCCCCATCAGCTCCTCTGACAGCTGCATTTCACCGGAGCACAGGGATTGTCAGCTTCGTCAGGGAAGATGAAGCTTTCTCAGCAACTGGTCTGCAAATGTGAAGCCAACTTCTCAAGAGGGTTGGCCTGGCCACAAAATCACGGGTCCTTCCTCATCCCTCACAAACAGCTGTGATGCTCTCCTCCTTCAAAGGGCAAGAGGAGTGGCAAAGAAGACACAGCGTGTCCCAGTCACGAATGAGGCACTTCCACGATGCCAACAGCAAGGCGAAGAATTACTGAAGGCAAGTTCAAAATTAGCATTAAAAAATTGGCAGGACTGCTTATCCTGGTGACAGGTTGACCATGTTTTTCTGAATCCCAAAGAATTTGTGTTGTACAGACTAAAATAGCAGGAAGAGAGTTATAAGGTTTCATGGAAACTATCAGACTGAGCAGCTTGCTTAAACAAAGGCTCTGCTCTCCCATGTTTTTCCAAAGCATGCGAAGTGCTCCTTCCCCAAAAGCACAGGTGTCAAGGATTAAGTATCACACATCTAGCAGTCAAGGATTAGCAATAGAGGTGGCCATAAAATGTGCTCTGCCTGTCCAGGCAGCATGATTAAAGACATGTTTGTGGCGCTGTCTTACTTCCTTCATTAGTGTTTCTCTTTGCTTGTCAGTGTTATTAAGTTCCTAAACCCCCCAGTGATGACAGGGCCATTAGTGTCTAAACAGAGAGAGGATAATGAGTGAATGCTTGCAGATGAAACCACAGCTAGGCTGAGCTTACACAAACTCACATTCAAACTGTGCCAACAGATCATCAAAATTTGTGTAACCAGTTGGTCTCCAGCCCATTACATATGAGTCCCATTCATCTTGCTGGTGATTTTTTTTTGGAGGTAAATACTATGGCTATTTTCCTATCTACTCACTGGACTCTCAAAGGTTCCAAGCTATTTACCAGCCTCTTCTTTTGGAAAGCTTTTGTTCTTTAAAAGTTTCTCCTATCATCTCCAAACACACTTTTTTTTTTAGTGAAACACGTACTCATGCTATTGTCTCCCAAGCCCCACAGCTCAGACTCCTTCCTCTTATCAGTCTTGCTAGTCTACCTAGCTATCAGATTTTTATCAAGGAAAAATAATCAAAAAAAAAATTTTCATATACAAGAGCTCTAAAAACTCATATTTAGTGAGTTGTAGCAATTATGCAGAAGACCAAAAGTTACAGATGAGTCTAGAAACACCCACCAGGAAGACACACAGCCACTGCTATTTGAGAAGTGCAAACAGGGAGACATATTCTTTCCAGGTACTGTAACAAGGCTTCAGAGCTGCTGATATAATTCCCCTCTTAATTAAAGCAAATGGCATTATTTCTATGACGAGGCTTTGCTCACACCTTTTCCATTCTGTAATAAAGGCTACCAGGAAATCCACTGAGCAATGTTGGACCAACAACGCTCAGAGCAGATTCAAGTCCTCCCCATCTGCTAACTTCTGGTATCTCACATTACTACAAGTGGCCCTCCACTGGGTGCACGATGCGTTTCCAAATGCACTAAAAAATGAACTTTCAGTGATGAGTGGTAGTGCTTCTCACCATAATTTACTGAAAAAGGTCATTCTTGTCTGTAACAAGAAAATGAAATGCATGATGGAATGATGGAGCAAGCTCAAATCAGTCCTAGGTACAATGTAGAAATGTAAACTAGAATCAAGCATAAATCTACTGGCTAAATTCAGCTTATGGCTAATCAGCTCTTCCTTTGACAGGATATGCTGCTGTGGAAATGGGATAATTTTATAACTGAATAATTTAACCAGTTTTATCTTTAAGTAATGATTTCAGGCATATTAATATATAAAGCTTCAGTATTTACTTTTTTGTTACATGGACCTGAAAAATTACAAGGTATCAGGAATAACACTATTCAGTGATAAATGACTTTTATAGAGTGGTTTTCATCCCCTAGAATGACTTTGTGCTCCACAAATCCCTGGGATGGTGTGTGGCAGCCGGGCAGACAGCGAGGGCAGAGCCTGCTGTGCGACAGGGCTGGGGAGAACTGCTTGTCAACAGCAAGGGGAAACGTTTTAGAAACATGAAGGTCAAGGCTAGAAGGGACAAGTAAAACAGAGTCCGACCTGCTGTACAGAGGATGCTATAGTATTTCACCTGCTTACCTCTGCTAAGAGTCCAGTAGTTTATGTCTGGCTTGAAGACTGTTCCACAAAGACTTCCAATTATTATTTGAATGCTGTGAGAAGTGGAAAAGCCATTTACCCTTGGAAGACTGTTACACTCCTTCGTCATCTCAGTCACTGTAAAATACTTTGGAAGCCTACAAGTCTGGAAGCTAAATACAGGAGCTTGTAGTCCAAATTCATAGAAATAGATGTGCCTCATTGGCAAAATAATTGTTAATCTCTCACTCTTGTTCTCCTGTGAGCTGAGCTGCAGATGCATTTTTCTGCATGTTTTAATGCAGTGATACAGGAACTTCATCTTTAAAAGCCAGGTACTTGTAGCTCAGCAGAATCTAACAACCTTGCTTTAGTTCTTCTCTGGAAAAAATAATGGAGAGAACATGAAAACCAGAATCCCTCTCACTCTAAAGAACTCCTGTAATAGATACAAATAGCAAACACGGTGGATGCTAGATTGTGCCTGTCAGAAGGTGACATCCTCTTACCAATTCTGCATTAGTCCTCACTGCTCCTTGGAGATGGCTAATTTGAGTGAGGAAAATGGGAAACAGAAAGTCCTAGGATGCAGTCAAGCCATTTAGATGTCACCTTCCCTCATTCTTTGTGTTTTGTCAGTACACATACACGACTGATAATCTGCCAGATTCCCTCATATATCACTTGTATCGCGTCGAGATCCTTCAGTCTCACACTGCAGCAGATGTTCCTCCAGCCCTGCTCAGAGGAGGAGGCGCAGCTTTGCAGAACACTGCATTGATATGCAGTGAGGGGAAATAATTAACACAGCCAGCGGTAACTTAGAACAGAATAAATTCCTTTTGTTGTATTCCAGGGGTGGAAAAAGGATTGAAAGCTGCTGGACTCTCTTGCCAGAGGAAAGTTTTCTAGTACAGAAAGCACGGCTCAGCCTGCGTTACCTGTTGGCTATACTTAAGAGTACTGGCTGGCTAGAAGAGACAAACCCAGATTAAACCCACTTTATTTGGGTAATCTCAAAGCAGTGGATTGCTATCTATGGGACTGTTTCACAAAGGATGAATTATAGCAGCCTCAATGGCTAATCTAATTCCTGTCACCATGTGACGCTTTGTTTACTCCTGGCCAACATCTGAAAGCATGAAGTAACAAGGAGGTTTTGAAAAGCTGCTACAATGACCTGGAGATAAATGTACTCAAAATAGTTACTACAGATGGTAAAACCCCATTCCCGCTCAGTTTCTGGAGGAGCAGCGTAGCGTTTGGGTTTTTTTAACCTAACATTTCAAATTTCTGCTCTATCAGAAATGTCTAGCTGCACCCAAACCAGAGTGTTGGAAAAGAAATCAACTGTCTCTGCTAATAAGAAGAACTTCTCCTCTTCCCCACAAAAATCTTGCCATTTCATTCATAAATAAAATAAGCCGCTAACTCAGTTGTTGGCAGGCTCTCTCTTTTATCTTTCACTCACTTGAGAAAGACTAGCAACATCACATTTTCGGAAAGCCAAGTGTAGTAATCATAGAATTGGATTTCATGTATTTTTAAAAGCGTTTGCAGCAGCAGAGATCCAATCACTTTTAAAAGAAATATAAACATACAGAAGTTCGGAAGAAGCAACTCGGAGCTCCTGACTTACTTCATTTCTTCAATGTAAGATGAATGTGCCAGGAAGGGACTCCTTTCTAAAGGGGATCTCAGAAAGTTAGCAACATTAGACTACAAGCACCGCGGAGCCAAAATACTTATTATCTCAAATAAGCCTAGATGACATTTGAGATGTCTCGACATTTATTGGCCTGCGAGCAGAGTGTGGGATCAACCAGCTCCTTTTCTCTCTTTTTTTTTTTTTCTCCTCCTGCTTGCTCGAAGTCTGTTCATAAAATATTTACGGGAAGCTCTTCAGAGGATGCTATTGCCTATACTATAGCCCCAGTGCAGCTTTACTGTGCTACTGAGACAGATATTCTGCCACTAGAGAAATCAAAAGAGCTGATGGGGTTGAATTACTGCACCAGGAGCTCCCTGTCAGACTGACAGTCTGGGCTCCATCCCCGCCTGGGACACCAGAGTGAGCGGCAGTGAAAAAAATGAGCTAGCACACAGAACAGATCTGCTCCCTTTTCCATGGTTATAAGGAGAAATGTTACTTTTCAGAATGGAAAACAGAAATATGAATGCTCTGCCTGTTTCCAAGCGCCAGTTGGGGACAGTTGACCCTTTTTTATCTCTTGTTATTTTCTTCCTGGGAAAAAAAAGATCAATGAAATCTGGAATTCAGATGCACTGCTAAATTAAGCTATCGGTTGGGTAGCATCTCCTAGTAGTACCACCCATTTCTGCAGAAACCTACCCAAAATTAAGGAAATTAGCATGGTCCCCTCTTACCCTTGAACTTTGTTACAACCTGTCCATCTCACGTATCCACAGCCTTCCCTATTAATCCACACATTTTGTGCTCCCACCATTATTTTATCTTTCCCTCCTAGTTTCATTAAATCAGCCTCAGACCTCCTACGTTTCTCTGACGTTTTCCTGTAGCAGAGCAAGTATCTTCTTTTAAGTTTTTCATCTAAGCTTGGCTCTCTGAATGTACCTTTGAACCTCTGATGCACTCTAAATCCCTGTAATTTTCCCTATTAGTTCAAGGGATAGATGCTCCTTTGTTCCACCTTTGCCATTTCTCACTCTTAGGCATCCAGGAGCTTAAATCACGCTGTTGCTAAACTGTCCTCTTTTAATAATTTTTATGAAGTGCAGTCCAATTATCTTTATCTTCCTTGGGGATCCATTCAATTAAGCGCAGTCGTAATGAGTGAATGGACACAGAGCATTGTAACCATATTTACATCCAGATTAATGGGAACCAGGTAAGATAACTTTAAACCCATCAATATTTTAATACCTTGGCTTTTCATTTTGCTATCTTCAGTGTCAGACACATTTAGAGAGATGAGCACAATTTGAGAGGCTGAGTTTTTAATTTCCTCTTTGGTTTGTGGAAATGAGGGTTTAAGAAACAGCAGCAAACTACATGAATGTGTCTTAAAATAGGCTTCTTGTAGGTTAACCAAAACACTTCTCATGACACAAAACGGGCTGGAATGCTTCATCCAGCTTCCTGGGCATCTCATGAATTGGAGGTAATGTAAGAAACCAGTAAAACCCCAATATTTAAGTGGAGATGCTGAGAGCATTGGGAAGTCTCATTTAATGGGCATGGAACAGAAATACTGAGCTAGAAACACCAGTTCTGAAAGACAAATGCTGGATCTGGAACACGGACCTGTCTCTTAGATACAGAATAGCTCTGACAGTTATTTTCGCGCCTGCTTTGAGGTGCCTTTGCATTGCAGGAGCAAAGGTAGAGGGTCGAATGGAGACTGAAAACCTGGTTCTGTTTCAACACAGCTTAACATAATAGTGTCACAGACACTGATAAATGTGTCAATAAGCATTTTGAGAAATAACTGGTATCCAGGGAATTTATCTTGGTTGTAGTAGTTTCAGCTGAATAGGTCAGATTTGTTAACATTTTAATTTACACAAATCTGCATTCCAAATACTGCTCTTCGGCTCCTTTTCCTAACAACAAGAAAATGTCAGCAGCAAAACCAAATTTACTCCTCTAATAGCTTTCTCAAGATTTCAGGAAAAACAAACAAAAACAAAAAAACAATCTGTGGTACAGTTATGGGAGTGCTTAAACACTGTTTGCAGTTTAGACTTAATACAATTTTATGTTAATAAAACAGAAACTTTTGCCAATTCCAGATGTAATCCTGAAACGCGGCACAGAGCAGTGGGAACAAGCACGTCCCGTAGCTTCAGGGCAGCCCCAGGATTGTGCCCAGAGCTGATTGTTCTACCACGATCCAAGAGTCCCTTGTCCAACCCGGTACTCGGCTTGGGACACTCAACACCGGATTTCCACACACAAAGTGCCAGCTTGCCTTGATTTCCTACACCCAGTGCAACAGGAGAACTAACATGAAGTGTATAGTTCCTCTGAATTTTTAAAAATACTTCAGACACGAGATAAATCTGAAAAAAGATGACCGTTCCACCTTATTCTTTCCCCCTAATTATCACCTGCCTCTTTCTTCAGCTGATTTGCTGAGATTAAAACCTCTTTTCCACCAAGCTATCCCAATCTACGTCTCTGAAATTAATATAAAACGGTGACCTTTTTCTATCGGTAAAGCCCTACATTAAAATGCTGGCCCCCACTGATGTCAAGGGGGCAATAACAGTTCTGTCATTTTCATAAAATCAGCATTTTCCTGCCAGAATTCAGATCTCTCCTTCGAGTACTCTGCCACCGTCCCCCCCAAGGGCTGTCAGCAATCTCTCCAGCCCCTGTTTCTCCTCTTCGACTGCAAGCACACTGCAGGCTCCAGCATAGCCTAGGATAATCTACCTGCTTAACATTCAGCTAACTTTCCAGTTTTCTAAATAAAAAGAGCAGGGAAAGGTCAAATCTGCCCTAGGTTTGTGCTTACAAAGTCTGCCACGTCAGGTGGGAAGGAGCAGGCTCTGGTGCTCCTCCTGCTCCCCCAGCTCTGCTTCTTGTCTTCACATCTGGAAAGCTCTCCGCTCACCTGACCTTCTCCTTGGAAAGCTGTTTCACACAGCATCTACCCCCAGGTCAGCTCGCCCTGAAACTGTGCCTTGGGCAAGCCCCAAATCTGCGCCATTCCCAGCCAGCATCCCCCCCCCAGTCCCACCGGCTGCCCCGGGGCTCTCCGCTTGCTGTGGAGCTGCTGTCGGTGCTTTTATCCGCTCTCAGCAGCGGCTCCACAGCCGCCTTCGGGATTCCTCCCAAAGCCGCCGTCGCGCAGCTCTGAAACTAAACAGCAGCCCCAGACGTGTGAATGAAATGGGCACAAACCCTGGCAGAGCAGTGCCTGTCGGCCGCCGCTTGGCAGAGCGCTCTGCAGCGGGGCCAAAAAACTGCCACTGGGGCTGATGTGCGAGTGGAAAAGATATTTTCGGTGCTGGAGGTTTTCAATTCTCTGAGTGTGGAGCCTCCCACTCCCTCTGTCCCTGCCAACGGTCACAGGGGAGGAAAGGAGAGAAAGAACAAAACCAGTTTCTGGTGGGTCCTCTCAGAAAAACACCACGCTGGGCTCTCTCAAAATGGATTTCACTGAACTTGTTATCTCTGGGGACTGCCTGAACTTAGGCATCTGAGCCTAAGACCATGTAAGTCCTTTTGCATTTACCACGTACCACACTGTCTGCGGCTCCTTGCTCAGGGAACAAATGATCCTTCCCATCGCTTAGCTGATCAAGATCTCCTCACGGCACTGGACAGGTCACACGCCATGAACCACACAGTCAAATGGGGAAAAAACCCAGAACTTAAGTCCTGCCTCTCCCTTCACACCCATTGACCCCTGTCCCCTCCTTCTCCCGTCACTCCAACCCACCACTGATGCTACATTGATTTTTGTTTAATGTGTGAGGTAGAAATGCCTCGTCCTTGAGCTGTACTCACAACTAGAGAAGGCGGAGCTCTGAGAATCAGACTGTATAGCTTACACTGGCAGAGTATGTTTTTGTCAGTAAAAGTGAAATTTCTTCTGCAGTTGGAAAAGCTGTACATTGCAAAATGCCAGGAAGAAGAGGCACTAAAGGCAGAGCCTCACACAAGCCCAAAATCACTGGAAGACATTTTCCTAGTTTGTAAATGACACAAGGATGCCATCGTGAAACATGCAAAGCGTGTTTGAGTACAGGCTGTGAAACTGCTTCCAAAGATAACATGCAAAGAAGTAAGCAAGACAGGTCTAGAAAGGGCTACAGATGTCTGGCACTTCATTTTTCCCCTGACAGAAGGGGGACAAATGCCAGCTTATGCATCCCCCTGCTCCTTCTGGAGTATTTTCTACATCTTTGAGTTGTACAAATTTAAGGAAGGAAATTATCACGAGTTTGAAGATTCTCCCAGGGTTTCATCATCGATTGTTATGGATTAAGATTAAAATATCACATCAAAGCCACGATGCCCCACAGTTGCTGCAGAAGCAAAGACCACAACCTCCACGTCGCCACTCAAACTTTTAGAGGCTTAGTATTCAGGACAGGATTTGAGCTTTGCCAAGTCAGCAACCTTCAACAGCAGGAAACCTGGTATGGTGGCTTATAAACTCACCTCTCTGTCAAGTCCGGCAGCCACAGTGACAATGTCTCCCGTCTCGCTGTTAATAGTGAACATATTTTGTGATGGGCTCTGTGGAGTCTGAGTCACGATGCGGTACCTCACCATCCCGTTGGCAGTAGTACTATCATCTGCATCATTTGCCGTCACTGTCATCACGTAGGTACCTTGGAACAAGAAAAGATAAAATATCAGGGCTGTCTCGCTGCAGAGCAGATTGCAGTCCCATTGACTTGGGGTCATGCGTTTTATTCAGAAATGCTATGGAGTAGAGATCCCATTTCAATCCAGCCAGCTAGGCAAGGCGAGGATTATGAAAATAGCAACACTGCTGAGACTAGATGATCTGTAAGGATACTGATTACACATAACTGGTACATAACGAGAAGTCATATGAGGATATCTATGATTAACTTCTAATTCTTTCAGTGATTGTAAGTTTTAGGGCAGCACTTTTTTGTCCTGCAATTTCATAGATTCTCACAGGAGATTTTTTTTTTCCATCCAATCAATGCATTCACATGCATTCAGAAGTGGAGTTTAATAGTGGGAAGCCCATCAGACTTCTCAGCAGCTTCAGAAGGACACCATCAACATGCCCATGTCCAGTGCAGGAAGCAACTGTCTGCTACCTCCAGTTCTTGGAGAAACAACCACTGTTCTGGCTCCTTCTGGAGAGGAAAAAAACCCCATTTCTGCAGAGCAAACAGAACAGCTGCTGCCCAGCAGGACAGAAAATCAATGATTTGGTATGTGTGGCCAGCAATGTATTGAATTGTTGGTTTGTTTCTTGCTAATCATCAGTGTCTTCATTTGCCTTGCAAAAAACAATCCCTACTTTCTAGATACTGTTGGGAGCTCACTGATGCACTGACAGGCTCATTATCACTGGAGTTTGGCAGCAGGGTGTTTTGCTAAAGTGGGAAATTATCATTATGAGGGTAAAAGATGTTACTTGATTGGATGGACTCCTGCAGCTGCATGGTCCTGTGACCCCCCAGAGCTCACAGGGCCCAGCTTTACACTTGTTATATTGGTAGGAGAGAATGACTAAAAGGGCAGACACATACTGCTTACAAAAAGCAATCTGCAACAGTGGATAAGTCTAATGATATGAGACCTGAAAGGAGCAGTGGGAGGCAAAGAGAGACAGTGAAACCAGACACAACCTCTTTTATTGACCACCAAACCCAACAGCATCAATGGGAAAGATGGAAGGGACCATCTGAACGCTGCTCACTCAGGAACTCTGAATAGATGAACCAGCTTATGAGCCTGTCGTGCTGGAGGAGATGCAAAGTGGTCCCAACAAGAGCCTGAGCTGATTTAAGATGGAGCCACGTGGCGTTTCACAAAAAGAGCTGAGTTTGTTCTGCCCACTTGGTTAGATGTGAGCCACTGGCAAACTCGGGGACGTGGGGCTACATCACCATTGCATTGTGTCTCATCTAATAAACCCAGATCCCCAGCTTGGCCACAAAGCTACCAAGCTTCCAGTTCAGAGAAAGCAGCGTGCTGGAGAGTTTGCATCTGTTTGCAAGAGTTTGAAAAATACCCCACGCTCTAAAAGGGCAGATCTACCGATGGCTGCAGCACGCCCAGGTGTTGTACCCTAGCCCAGTGTCTTTCAGCCACTTGGCACGTAGGCAATCCCCCAGTATCTTCCCCAGCTTTGGGAAAACAACATGTCTCAGTATTAGCAGTAAGTGGCCTCATAAGTTTGTATTTTTTTGCACTGTGCAAAGTGCTTTGCTGATCTCCTTCCATCTGGCTCAATCAGGCTCTTTTTGTTCCCTGTGGTGATACATATTCCTGTGAGTTTTCTTAGTTCAATAAGAATTATAGATTAAAAAATAAATGAATGTGTAAAGCAAATTCTAATGATGAATACATTCCTATCTTTCTGCAATAATCCTGATTCACATTTGTGAAATGAAAACAAACTATTCAACAACTTTAACATTTTTCCGATCAATAAACTTCAGGAGAGGGAAGGAACACTGAATTGAAACAAGGTTGTGCAGGCAATGAAATTTCTCCTTTCTCTGCAAGCATTCTTTTTTCACTCTTTTGTAAAAAACAGTTATCATGAGACAACTGACACAAATAAAGAAGCCAACCCTTCGATAAGTACAGGGGAAATGTACAGGAGAAATTTAAATAGGAAATACGCTGAATGAGATGTTTGATTTGGAATTTAAGTTATCTTAATGTATTCTATACTGAAAATATCTCTGAGCAGAATGTCAAAACCTGGGGCTAATGAAAACAGAAATGGAAGAGGAAAACAGACTCTATTTTAGGACATGTGAAGTCTTAGGACATATTCCAGAAAACAGGTGCTATTTCGTGATTCACTTCTAGTGCAAGAAACAGCTCAGAAAGGAAAGTTATTTGGGCTACTAGGTTCAGACAAGGGCGCCCCACAGTTGTGGTCCCTCCTCACCTGGGGTCTCTCAGACTGCACAGTAGTTTCCAAAATCAACCAGGTTGTGGGCGAGATGGGGGGTTCCCAACTTAGCAGGGGAACCCATGAGGCTGCAGCTGTGTTGGGCACAGGGTGAGCCTGCAGCTGTACTGTTGACGGAGTGTATAGTAGATCCTCTTCACTCTTTCTCTCACCTTTTTGCTCCTTTCCTGCAGTACAGCATTGGACTGAACACACCTACTCTGGAAGAAGGACTATTTCAACAGTGTTTGACCTGCATCCTCATAAAGGGAGATGGGACTGGACAAATATCTCTGAAGTCATGAACCACGCACTGGGGAGCTGTATTTCAAGAGGCAATCTGCTCCCTATCTCATATCTTTAATTTCGATTATGAAACCCAACCACAGAGAAAACAGAGGAACTTGGCATTAATTACTAACTTGTAACTTAATAAAACGTCCTCTACAAAGGGCCCTGTGTGGCTGCAGCACTCTGCAGCACATGATGGAATTGCAGCAGCCGCTTCCTTCCCCGGCTCTCCCTGGGGCTGCTTGTCTGACCACAGCCTGCCGTAAACTGGCTGCAAATTACTCCCTTCTCTCTGCAGTCTGGATGGTGGCTGATACATCCACTCCCGTTCCTATGCACACACGTTGCCCACCTGGCAATACTGACCCAAGAATAAAGAGTGTGACGGCATCTCCTGTCACCCATGCTGAGGGTAGAGGACCACTCCCAGGGGATCAGCTGCTGTAACCTGTATCCCCACAGAGGTTCCACACAGTTTTCTGTGCATTTAGTCTGCCTTGAAGCAAGACACAACCTCTAGATACCTGTGTGCTGCAGTGAATGACACGAACATATATTTGTGCACAAGAGCATTCAACAGAGCAGTGTGGATATATACTGCTACAATGCCTAGCATCATCTGGGTGCTATATAAAGTCTTCCACTATACTAAGATGGTTGGTGATGATTTACCTGCTATAAAAGTAAGTAACACCATGTTTCTGTGTCCTATGCATGGGGATATATCTTCATATACTTTATATTAAAATATAGGAAATACATCCCCATACGCAGCCTCTATTATACACAAACTAAGCAAATATACAGTGTCAGACTGCACACTGCTTACACGTTTGAGGATTGTGGCTGGTATTGTTTGGGTTTAAGTGAAAAAGTACAGACTGCCCAGTCTGCTGCAGGATTTGTGTATGCATTTTGTGGAAATCACAGTATTAACCACACTTTTAATCCCTATATTCTACTCAGACAGAGGCTGGAAGAAGTTACTACAGACCTGAAACACCGGGAAAACTCCTCCAAGTCACACTCAGGATCCCCACACTGTCCTCTGCCATTTTTGGGTCAGACCCTGCCAGTGGTGATGGAGCTACAAGAGAGGTGTAATAAATGGGGCAAGAGAGACTTCCCGCTTTCAGTGTGTCAGGGAAGCATTAGCTTTATTTTTCTGCTCTGAAAGGCTTGCTCGCAAGCCCACTGACAACATTAAATGAATGCATGAAGTGCTGAAACTCGGGAATTTGTCCCAGTCTGCACAGCGTATCACATAACGAACACCCAGTCCAGACGGTGTTTCATCTAACTGCATTAAACTACACACCTGGCCTACTAACTCAGGTAGATAACCTGTTGAAACAAAAAACATTTCTCATCAAATAAGGCACATGGTACGTTAAATAAAATACCTAACCTAGTACATCATGTCAATATTAAATCAAATTTGTTGCATGTTGAACAGCTCTTCTGAGAAGCAGATTGAATTATCATGCACAGCTAGTGATGACAAGATTACTGTGCATTAGCTTTCATTAACTAATGTGCCAAGTTCATATATCACCTGAGTTAAAATTAATGTATGGCATGACGAAGGAGATCTATCAATAAAAGGCAAGACCTCAAGAATCTGCAACTTCACAATGCATTCCCTTTGATTTCCCAGAGACTGCAATCTTCTAGATGTTTTTTTGCCAAATGACATTTTGGTTTCAATCTAACAATGGACAAGACACATGAGATGCTTGAAAACAACCCTTACAGAAAAATATTCCCATTAGATTAATTAAGATTTCTACGGGATAGACAAAATAATGCCTTACAGAATCTGGGGGGGGATGGAAGCAAAGGGAGATAATTTTTACCTGAAGATTCAGTTTTATCAATTTTAAAATTAATTGCATCTGCTTGTAAAAGACTGCAAAAATATTTTGTTAGGTTTACTATATCTCATTTGATCTGTACACGTTAAATAAAAAAAAAAGAGAAGAAACCCAAGAAAGATATCTGCCCTGTCTATGTATAAGCAGATAAGCGTACAGTCCTAAACAAATGTCCCCCCCCAGATCACCCTGGAATCTAAGAATCAGCTCAATTCTTTCCAGCTCAGACAGTCCCAAGCCATGCCAAGGACTGCTAATTCACGTCACGTTGTCTGCAATCTCTGCTCTCCCATCTAAGCAACTTCATTTCTCTGTAAAGACTGAGCTTTCACGGTTTTAAGGCATACAAACAATATCTTAGCACAGTTGTGCTCCCAAAGTCTTTGCTACAATTGCTTTATAATTACCATTTCTCTAAGCTGGTTTGATATCCATTAGTTAGATTTAATGCATGTTAAAAGAAAGAGCTAATGGGCACTTATCAGGGATCCAAATTAAAAAAAAAGATAAAAACCCCTTTCACTTTGCCCTTTATACCACATATCACTACAAAAATACACAATCCTTTCTTTCTGCTTCTGTGATGTAAACAGAAAAAGCGAAAACTTCACCCAGTTTTTACTGATAACGCTGGTTCTCTACTCAGCTTTATCTTACAGTTTATGTTTTTTAATGGCTGGTAAATGGTTGCAGAATCATTAAAGGTTGGTTAACCTTCTCAGTCTAATTTTGACCTACAAGATACTTAATTTAATCATTCCCCCATAGAAAAGGATTGAATCATTATGTGCAGACATGTGGTGATGGCCATATTACATTAGATCTTCATTAACCCAAGTTAATAATGGCTTTGTACTAATGGAAATCTCCCCTTCCTCCTAATTTTTTTTACCCCCAAATTGGAAAGCTCACTTAGTGAATACTCCGCATCCGATGCTACACAGAGAGAAGACAGTAATTGTTGATGGGAAGATTAAATACTGAAAAACAGTGTAGAATTTACATTTCCTAAAGATGAAATTTTGCATTCAGAAGAGTTTCCTGCTATTAGTTTTCTTCCCCACAGAGGACAGGAATCTCATGCCCCTATTCACAATAGGAACACTTCACCCTTTAAGTGATTTAATTCATTGCACCAAGGTCTCGGGAACAGAAAGACAGGACACTAGAAAAGCAAAGATGTCAAAACCAAGTTACAACGAGAAGTATGATGGGATCCTGAACAAGTCCTCAGAGTACAACTATACACGTAATTGCTTGTATACAGCTTCCCTATGTAAAATACGATCTTTTTTTTACCAATAAACATACTGAAGTGTGCTTGTGCTACTTGTCTTTGTCACTGATCAATAAAAATAATGAGATTCTTCAATTCCCGAGGTGGGAAGGCGAGACGAGGGGCAGGAGGGGGCTGTCTCCAGGTGCACAGGCTGCAGTGCCGCTGGGCCATCCCATGTTGGTTTCACTTGCCCTACCTGGGGTGCCAGCAGCAGTCTAAATGGCACAGCAAAGCGCTCCTTACGGGTGAACTTACCTCGCCAACAAGCATGAACTTGAGAACGGTATTTGGAGAACTGCTGTAGTGTTAAAGACTAAAACATCTCAGCGAACAAACCAGTATCCTCTAATTAAAAAAAAAAAAAAAAAAAAAAAAAAAAGAAGCACGTTCTAGGGGTTTGAAGCACCTTCACATACTCATTGTTGTGTTTCAAATGAAAAATGGGGAGCCGACTCACCAAAGGTGCTGAGTGGAGTTATACAGGCAAACAGGAATGTGTGCAAGACATCAAGATGACAGAAGTGCCTGAAACTCTACTGCAGATGTAATAAATTGCAAATACGCTTAAATTAAACTGCATCCCACATACTCTAGATAGAAAACTAAATAGAAACAGCACTTTCCTTCTGAATGATATTCGTTCAGTCATAACTGATAGCTGCTGTCATTCTCTTTCACTGTTAGTTTTGTAATCATTGGCAAATTTTGACCTTTCAAGCAGCTAACCTAATTCATAAAGGATGCCACTTCCTAATTAGCGGAGACATCATTCTCAGCCTCAAACAAGGCAAGAGCCAATCTAATGAGAATGAAGAGAGCAAGCGGGTCTGGAGAGATGACTGAGCAAGTTGAAGAGGCTGCTGTCGCCTGGAACTGAAATAATACCTTTTCATTGTTAAAAAATGAAATAAATATCTCGGGAAAGAAAATGCAGCATACACATGGGCATGGCCAGATTTGAGGATAAGTCCTGTACAGCAGTCTGCAGCCTCCCAAGACCCCATGTACTGCAGAGAAATAACAGAAGTAAAACCTCAAGGTGGACAAAAGCACATTCAGCCTCTGAGCAAGTAGTTTCGACCACGTAAATTAACGAGCTTCCGTTCATCAAAGTTCCTGCAGATGAATCCTCTCAATTCTCAGAGGTTAATTCAAAAAAATGGAGAAAGTGTCACTTAGGACAAGATATCCTGACCATCATCACCAAGCTGTGCTTAACAGTAGGGCTAGGTCACATGCTTAACTGAAGGGATATGCAACTAGTGAAACGATGCAGACCCAGCTGCACAAAACCTGAGACTTAACACATCTGCCACAAGACTTAAATCCAATCCTTGAATTTTGACATTATAAGATAATATAAAGTAATGTAATAGAATGTAATATAACATACATACAATGATATATATAATACTATGTTATTTGTAACTGTTGGTTGAAAGGAGACAGAGAGTGGACCATTGCACTGTTGTAACTAACTTCCAGAGTGGTCTCAGAACATGATTTCCACCTTTTTTTTTTCTTTATAACAACTCGGCCATTTTTTCTGGAGGAAAGAAACATCAGTCTGGGGATTTGCATTTTTTTTCTCACCTACAGTCCTATAATTCACTTCCTTGCTCTTGGGACTGGATGCTTCTGAAAAGGAAATTAAGAGCACAGATTTCATAACCACTCACCTCGAAACAAAATGGAAAGCACTACCACATGTGCAGAAAAACAATTTCTTATCTTAAAATTGCGCTCAGCTGAGCAAAAGAACCTAAAAAAGAACATTGTATCCTAAGTTTATGTGTAACGTGTGAGAGGATAGATTTGGGTTGGACAAAGCCATTTTTAATAGCATATGAAGTGCAAGGGTAAGAGTAGCAGCTACTCAAGCTGCAGAAGATGGCACTGAACTGATGCATACATTTAGGTTTGTGATGAACCCAGAAGTAAGGCACCCAACCTGGGAGGAGCTCTGGGATGACTGGAAGAATCTGTTGAGACCTGCTCTGGCTCTTGAAGATTTTACCTTTACATGGTCTCTCTGAAACACACAGCATTTGCATTACTTCTATCTTCTGGTGCTATCAACAGGGACGCGCACCCGGCGCACACCCTGGCCTTCTCGTGCCACGCCACGGCCAGCAGCCGAGTCAGCCCAGGGCCACGAGCCTGTTCGGGTGCTCGGTTGAATGAGGACCTTCCTAAATGAGGAGTACTAAAATTAATTTACCTCCAAGCTGCTAAAAGAATACCGAATGTTTTAGTTATGAGCATCACTACGGTGTTTTCGGAATGGGTCGTAATGGAGGCTGTGGTTTTCACTCAGTTTCCCATTAATTTTTAAAAATGAAGCGTCTTCAGATCTAAGGTGCTGCTGCTTTTGTTTCCTCCCCTGCCACCCAGCAACAGCCGTTCTGATCCTTCATGGAGAGAACAACCTGCAGGCCACCAAGCATCTCTTTACGAATTGTACTGTCAGGCTGGAGAAGAGGAACAAAACAGAACTGCAGAATCCATATTCTCCCCATGAATATATATACAAATGCAACTATATGCCTTAAAAGATTAATTTCACAAGCCTTAAATTGCAGTTTAATTTGAAAACTAATTCAGCCTCATAATTGGCTTTCTGTTCAAATCACTGAGGCTAAAGATTTAAATTCTTAATATTCAGATGACTTTCAAGTTTCTGGCCCCATCTGTGCATTAGTCCATGGTGTTAATCTCTGAGGGAATCTCTGCTGGCATAGAAATAAAATAAACAAACTGGGACACTAGTAGAATAATCGGCTTTTAAAATCCTTGGGTTTTTTATATACTGCTTATTTTTATGAGATTTCTTTAACTCAATTTGCCACATATAGATTTGGCTCCCAGCTATTTCATTTTTCATGTGGCATGCTATCAACAATTATTGTATCAGACTTCCATGAAATCAGGAGGAGATGGGGAAATTTTAAATTACAACATTTCTCATGTAAGAAATACTAATATTCTTTTATTTTGGAGGACTGCCCATACTTAGCATGCTTTCACACCACTCCCAGGGAGGGTGGCGGGAGTAAACTGTCTTACACACACCATGAGAAAGAAGGAGCTGTGTGAAACTCTAGTTTAAAAGAAGCCACTTGGACCAAGATGTATCCAGAGAGTTAGCGAAGTGGAAAGGATGAATGAGAATGGAAAAGGCCAGTCTGACAGGAACAAATTGTTTTGGAGAGATGTGTTAATTTTTGACAATCTTTCTGTTAAAACAAAATAGATACAACCCAGAGCGAAGCACTCAAGTCACTGCGGAGCATTTCACATTGACCTTTTCAGAACTGAACGCTTCAGTTAAGTAAGACATCGGCATCCTACCGTAAGGTACGTTTTGTGGGGGTTATATCAAAGCTAAGCTTCTGCAGTGACCAAAATAATCTGTCTCCATCACATTTTTGTCTCGTGATTAAGTTCCCTTTTTTTTCTTTTACATTTAAGCATTTTTATTCTATCTTATCGAGCAATTTGGGGGGGGAAATTGTAGAATTTCTTTTGAAACAGCACTCCCCAGGGACACCCCTGCAAGCCCCGCAGTACAAGTGCAGGGGCTGGGCTCCTGGCAGGCAGTAACTGGTGGTGTACAGAGGGGGAAAAATCCACCCCAAACCCCAGCTCCTTCCTGCTGTAAGGCCCTGGAGCTGGTGTGGTGCCACTCAGAGATGTGGGCTTTGAAAGGGCAGCAGAATCCTCACAGGGCAGGCGGCGTCGGGCAGCGAAACCATGCAACCCACCCCGCTTTATCGGCGCTTGAAAGGCAACTTCTGCAGCTCCCGGAGAACTTTGCTGATTAAGGCTGCCAGAAGGACCAGGGGAATTTCAGCTCGAGCTTGCAGCTGCATTTTTAAAACTTGTCTGTGTTCTTTATATAGAGGCAAGGTTCAAAGAGGCAAACATTATTCAATATGAGTAAAACACGGGTCTTTTAAGATACAATTTCAAACAGTGGTACGTTAAATCAAAACAACTCACGGAGGGTGAGAGTAAGGGAGAAAGATGGTCCTGTGGAAAAGAAAATCCTGCATCACTAGTCCTCTTTTGCATTTTTGGAAGGGCCTGCATTTACACATTTAAACTGTCCAGCTGCATGACCTTAGGCTAGATAAGCTAGAAATGCACTGAAATGTTTTCCAGAGAGTATCAGAAAAGGAAAAGGGAATGCAGTTCAGTTCAAGAGCCAGCACATGAGTGAGGATGTATAGGGGCCAGGCTGTGACACACATGTGCACACTACAGAGAACTTTACCCCACCAAGAATGAGCTCCTGATCTGAAGAACACTATGCCATGGTGTAAGACACTATTTCAATTAAGTTGTTATAACCCTAACCAGCAACAACAACCCATTATAATTAATAATACTTGATGATTTCTTTTCTATTTCTGTCAAGGGTTGCTTCAAGGTGACTTGCACAGTGTAGAGAGCACACTCCTTGGAAACCCAGGCAGTCTGAGTGCTCTGCAGTCTGGGAAGCCCCTTCACTTAAACCCCATCAGACTGTCTCTAATGAGTCTCTTCACATCGCTGCCAATTCTTCCAGCTCTCGGACAATCCCCTTTGAAGGATATTTGTATTTTAGGCTAAAGCAAACTTGCTTCTTCCGTGGGAGGCTAAGTGTCCAGCAGTATCACACCGTGCCGCAGGCATTTTTCCTGCTCTCTTCCAGCTCACCGCATCCCAGCTGCTGAGAGGGGACCATGCTGCACTTCGTGGTGCAGCATCCTCCGGAGGCACAGCCCCGCCTGCAGCGCCCGTGCTCCGCACGTCTGCGCTCTGCCCCGTACCCCGGGGTGTGCTGTGCCGCCCCGCAGGGCTCTCTCCTGTTCACCTTCAACGGGATCTGCTCTGTGATCCTGCTAAAGCCTTACAGGGGCTTTTCCTGCAGCTCAAGGTCACTGTGCCCTGCTCAGTCTGTGCTCAACAGCATATTTTTGATGGTCTTGCTCTGCAAAATTTCCATGGGTAGAGCTTGAGCTCCATATGTTTTAAAAAAAAATCTGGTCAAAATTCCTACTGACTTCAGTCAGTCATTGGCTTCTCACACTAGCTGCCCTCAGAGTCAGCATTTATTTGGGGTACTCTAATTCTCTAGCTACTTTTCTCTTAAGAGGTGTGCAAAATTATTAAGAACATTTCAGATACTGTGGTAATCCAGTAATACTGCATTTTTAATCACAGCCATCATAACTGGGCATATGGAAGATGCGAGAAGTAACAACTGTACAGGATATCCAGGGAAGCATTTTCAGTCCTCAGGCATAGTTCAACAGCAACGAACAGTGGAAAATGAATGTTGAACTCCTGTAACATATAATAAGATTTTTTAGTTTGCTTGAAGGAAATCTGTACTTTATACATGGATATACATATATATGCATATATATATATATATTTATAGATGCATATACATACAGAACTTACCGCTGAATCAATATTGAACACATTTTGCTGTTACCTCTAAGAATATGCAATGTCTTTCATTTGTTAACCACCGCCACAAAAAATCATGAATTCTGGCCGCTATTTTATCTCTTGCAGTGGCTGGTGTGGTACCTCCTTAGTTATTATAATATTCTGAAGCATCTTCAACTATAAAAAAGTTCTACCCCTTGTTAAATACATTGTCTAGACTCGTCTCTACACAAACCAGGGATACATAATTTTGAGGCAAAGGAGGAGCACGCAGACATCCACAGTAACTCTGTGACCTATCACTTTCTCAAAGACACAACATCGTGTTTATTGCCAAGCGCATAGAATGAGGGCCTCAGATACTCAAATTCCCAGGAGGTTCTACAAAAGCAAAGAACAGAAATTCAATACTAATAAAAACCTTTAAAAGAATACAGATTAAGCAGGAAAGAGGGAAAAAAACCCAAATACATCAAAGACAAATGTAATTGCTTTTGAATAAAACCAGATTGCTTTCTACCCACCTGCCTTAAAGGCAAGCACTCCAGCCTGAGATACAGAATACCAAAAATCACTGGTAGAAGCAGAAGCACAAGTATTTTGTAGGCAAAGTTATCCTATTCTGATTTAATGGCTCAAAGGCTTATCTGGATTTCAGACAGAAGAGGATGCAATTTACTGCTTCTTTCACACAAATGAACAGAGCTAGTTAAAACATTTGGGAACACTTTGAATATTGATCTGTCCTAGAATAAGATGTAAGAAACTTGATTTGCTATGGAAATGTTGTATCAATCTTCAAACTTTGATATGCCCCAAAGTGGCCTTCAAACAAAAGCTGTAAAATCCTCCAGGAAGATGTCATTAGAGCCATCAGCTCAGGGATTTCTCACGTCCCGTCTACTGAGCAGGACTGGGATCAGCACTTTGAAGCCGGTATGTCACCACCCAAAGCATATCAGGAAGGGAGCTGTACCTATTCTGTCCTCAAAAATAATGTCACGTTCTGTCCCCACGACATGTCACCACAGCAGCCCATTCCTCACAGTGCTGAAAGACAATCAATCACGACTGCGAATCACCTTGTTAAAAATAGTGGCCACCAGAGACTTCCCTATGACACCTTAGGCAGCGGAGAAGCCGTGATAAATGCTTGCTGACACAAAACAAAGTCACGCGGTATTTAACCCCTCAGCCGGCAAACAACCGAGGATAAAATGTGCCTTGGAAAAATCTGCCTTTGATTTCAGGAGACTTCCACAGTCCTGGTGGCAGTTTTCACAGTATAATTTACGTTCAAAGAATGAATACACTTATATTAGTTATGCTCAGCAATAAGCGAGACCAACCCCGCTACCATATTGGGAACTGCAGGGTTACGCTGCACTTAAATAACAAATCAACGGTAAAGTTGAAAAGTAAACATTAAAGACCCCCTGTAACTACTTTTCTATGCATATAAACATGTTCACATAGAAGTCATCACACCCTCACTAATCGCTTACACTCTCACTGATTTTTCACCCATAAATTTTCTGAAATTCTAGTTTGGGTTCTTCAAAATTTCACCCTCTGTAAGCAAAGTCCTTGGGACAGAGGATGAGCCAGCAATTTCAGTGGGAATATTCCCACTTCAATAGGTTTGCATCAGGCCCCAAATACGAAAGTATTTTCTTCACGCTTTGGGACACAGACCGATTTGGAGGCTGACTGGGTGCCAGATATTGAGTTTGCAAATGACTGGATTAAATCTCAAGGAGGCAGATATTCAGCATTTCAGGCACAGGGTCAATGAAGGGCCACCGCTGGCCTGGCTTTCAGCACGCTGTAGTTAGGGTAACAGCCCTGTACACGTGTAACGAGCGTATGAGAATGGCAATACAGAGCGTTACTCTACAAAACCGCTGCTTTTGCAAATTCCACATCTAGGAAGGGACCACCAGGACCCAGGTTCCCTCTAATCCAAGTCTGCACTCCCTCTGCATCCAGAGAAAGAGATACCAGCTAGATTGTTCTCACCTCCATCAGTCTTCACAAAGAGTCAGCAACAGCAATCCTCTCCTACATTCCCTCTATTTCAAGAGAAGCCAAAGCCACCATGCCAGATTGATGGTTGAAAGCCTGTGATAACTTTAAGACTTTTTTTCAACTGTACCTGGTTTAGAGCCTTCATCAACAGATCCATTATAGACTTGGTTTATAAACTCCGGTCTGTTGTCATTCATATCAATCACATAGATGTAAAGGTCAATAGGATTCTCCACCTTGTTTCCATTCATATCCACTGCGTGAGCCCGGAGCTGGGAATAAACACAGTGAAAGCATAGTATCAGCAATTGGGTTTGTTGCAGAATAAGAGACCATGTTTTCTAAGAAATGACTTCACCTCATAAATACTCTCTCAAAATTGAACTGAGCGAGTATCTAATTCCAGCAGAAAGCAGTGACGTGGTTCCATCTAGACTCTACACACAGAGGCAGTTTTTCAAGGCTTAGCATAATATTGAAATAATATTTTAAAGCAGCAATTGTCAGTGGAAAGACTTTAATTTTTAAGACATGGTGAACCTCGTCTGACAATCTGAAAAGGAAATTTTGCTTAGTTCCAAATACAGTGAGGAAATGAGTTTGACTTGAGAGGTTTCTTATGGGAACCTGCAGCCTTTCATACCCACAATAACAGGGATTAATAAGCGAACAGATTTCAGCACGACATTAGTATTGTTTGTTCTTTGTTTAATCTCAGTCTCTAGGAACAGCAACAGCTACTGACCCCACTGCTCTATACACCAAAAGACATAAAAAAAGTCCCTTTCCTTCAAATGGTGGGAGCCCCTGTGGCATTAAGAATGAAGTATTTCTCTCAGGCTTGACTAAAATATCCAGTGATGAAGCATTACAATAACCAGAGCCACAGTGTTAAGTCCTCAGTTAAAGTGGAACTGCAGCTTTATCTTGTTAGCAATAACCATCAGTAATAATGCTCGAAAACAAGAGCATCTGTTTTCTGAACAAAAGGGACAGATACGGCATGTCAAAAATGAGTAATTAATAAAACAAAGCCATCAACAATAGTCTGGAACAATCAGTAATCAGGTGAAAAAAATGGATAGCTTTCTCATTAAAGGGAACAGATGGCTACTCTAAATGGTGTGTGCGCTGAGTGGAGCTGCCAGTGTCGGCTTCAGAAAAGCCCCCAGACGAGCGAGGAAAGGGCTGCACGGCTCCTGACGATGGCTGGGCAGCGTGGGGGCCTCGCCCCGGTGCGAGCGCTGCCGATTCTGGTTTCACCCCTCCATTTCAGCACCTGTGAGCCCTGCTGAACCTCCCCAGCGCCACGAGAACCGGGGATGGGGCTCGGGACGGCTGCGTGACATCCCGCAGGGTTGGCGGGAGGAAGAATGAAGCCTGCGGAGAGGGACAGGAGACACACCAGCCCGTGCCTTCAGAGGGATCAAACCCTCCGGTCCCTCCCTGCAGCTCCCTGGGCCACCGCGCTGCTGCTGAGAGTGGGAGCTCCTGTGCCAAGGAGGTCTCCAGCTCCTCTGATGCATGACAAATAAATGTGCTAATTGCATTAGCACTGGTTTCCGTCTTTTGCTCTCGCCGTGCCTGTGATTGATGCAACTTTCTCCTTCATGTACGGTGTTCAGAAGTCCAGAGCTTAACAAAAGAAACTGCACGCTATTAGGATGGGCTGGATTAACATTTAATCAAGCAGAGAGAACAAACTGCCATGTGAAATGAGCTGGGAGAAAAACATTTTTTTTTTTTAAAGGAAGTTAAGCAGCACTTTTTTTTTAAAGACCGAAGAGGTCCAGCTTTGTTTTCAATACAGGATGTACCATTTGTATTTCATGACTTGTAACGCTCTTAGTATCTGCATTTCTTGCCTGCATACAAACCACTTAGACTCCCACCTGTTGAGATATCCTTCATCATGTCAGATGTAGCAATTCAATAACTTTAGCAGTCAGAGGTCAGACTGCTTTTGAAAAAAAGTAATTCGGAGCTAAAATTAAAGTTATTATCTTCAAACTGAGGCAGCACTGGGCTCTCTCTTGCAGCATTTCCAGCAGAGGAAATGGCTCCATTCAGAGATAAAGCAGAGAGCAAAGCTGGTATCTTCCCCCTCAGATCTGACTCTCCCCCTGCAAATTTTTAATTACATTTGATAGCTTTTGTTTGAAACCTCCAGGAGAAAGGGATTTCTCAGCAATGCACATCTATCTGCTTGTTGCACTCACCGAGCACATACACCCACAAATGTGTTACTGCCTGCACTCGAGGAAAAAAAGATTCAATAAACAAGACAGCAGGAATATCATCAAACCTGTGGTGACATGCACAAATGTCACCTCTGCCCTGAGCCCAGCGCCAGCACATGGGCTGTTATGGGAGGGAGGACAGTGCCCGGGGACACGGGCACTAGTGCCTGACGGGTTTTGGGCAGCCAGAAGGTTGGCACCTGCTCCCCCGGCCCAGCCCAGCACACCCTGTGCCTGTATGTCCCGGGCTGCGCTGGTACCCGGGCGTCCAGAGCTGCTCTTCCTCTGCTCTCCAACACATCTGTTCCTGCTGCTCTTCCTTCACACCCCTCTTCTCCCTCCTGCTCCTTTTTCTGCCTGATTTCGATGAACTTTTCCTCTTGGGGTTGCTTGCATGAATTTTCTCTATTCGTATTCTTTCAACAATTCTCACGTGCCAACGCCTCCGTATCCTTCCACAACACGTTGCTCCCCTGTGGTCAGTGCCAACCACAGCAGAGGGAGAAGAGAGGCTTGAGCCAGAGGGTTGAATCTCAACACAGCTCGATGGGAGCTCTTCCTCATTAGAGATGATTCCTTGTTAGGGACCATTCCCAGTGGAGAAAGCAAAGGAAGGAGGGACTCCAGAGGGGCAATCTGTCCCCTGGGAAACCACTTGTATCTCCAAGGCAGATCAGACACTACACTTCCCTTCCTTAATTCATCTTCTCCCTTGTTCTCCTGCCCTACTCTTTGTGTTAATGAGGCATCCTCAAGATGGACAGCACACTTTGTTCTGGAGTCAATCTTCAGGTGCTGAGAGAGGGCTCATCTGTGCGAGGGGCAGCCTAACATGGTGCTCTGCGGCTCAGGCCGAGATGAAAAGCAGATGCACGTAAGTGCTTTGCAGCATGGGGAAAGGCACAAAAGGCGATGACCGTGCCCCGTCAGACACACACGTCATTTAGAGTTGGACAAAACACCAGTGAAAAGGCTGGTGAGCACAACCTGGGCCACGCATGGGCCACGTGCCAGACGCAGGTCACGCATGAGTGTTCAAATGGAAGCTGGTGGCGCGCTGGAGACACAGTTAAGAAACATTTATAAAGTTGGTTTGAAATATTTACAGTGTCCCCAGGAGGGAGGAACATGACAGGAGTAGAGAAGGAATAAAATAAAATCAAATTAAATACCTTGCAGAGGATTCTGAAGAATTAATACAGGTAGCCAGCTAATCTCTAGCTGCTGTATCGCCCTGCTGTACACCAGCCAAGGAACTGGCTCAGTATTCTTTAACAAATATTGTTTAAAAGTATGACAATTATTGCTATCATATTCAGCAGCAGCTACCACAGGTCTCTGAGGTTTTTCTACTGACAGTTTCCAGTGTAAATGTAGCTGTTGGCATACAAATGATTCAGTATCATGATTATTGATTACACTGGAGGCTGGTGATATCTGAAGGTAGTTAGTCAAAGTCAACACAGTGAATTGTGTTAAATATGAATATTACTTATGCACTAATACTACTAATACAAATATACATTATCAATCAGTGACAGAGCCTTTAAGCAATAAGCACACAATGCCATGCCTAATTTGTGTGCTCTTAATTGTGATTTAAAGTTCAAATTAGGGTGTTGTGACACAAATGGCTGGCATTACTCACTAGAACTTGGTTCAAAATACTGGAATTAGCTCTTGTATCCCTTAATTTAAAACAAAACTTTTTTGTTTGCTTGCACTTCAGACAACTCCTACTCAGACTATAACCCACCAGCTCTGCTCCAGCCATTTCTGAGACAGTATTTCATCAGTCTGATGCTGGAGGAGTATACGTGTCTGGGACTGGATCGGGACTTGCTTCGAAGTTTCCCCATAATTCACATTGCTTGAGTATCATAAGCAATGACTACTTATTGACACATTTATGTTGATGTCTTTTGAAAACAGAGCTTGAAAAATATCTTGGAAAACTAACCTGCCAATTTACTATCCCTTTACTTGCCAGGCCTAACTGCAGCTTGATAGGAAACCAGTGTCTGGATCAGAAAAGACGTTCAGAGTCACTAATTCTGTCAGCAGTGCAAACGGGACTTTGGGAACGCAGTTAAATTAGGCCAAGAGAACTCATGCATATTAAATATTACTACCTGCTGAAACTTATTTGGCATGCAATAAACATTAAGGGCTGACTACAAGGGGACATGCACCAACACACGCCTGCCACAGTGTGATGGCAGCAAGATGGGGGGAATGAGCTCACGCTTGTGCTGGGAGTGTGCCCCGAGGCTGGGCCCCCCCACATGAGCTCTAAAGGTGCTGGACTGGCCCCCCAGCATCGCTCAGTGCTACACGTGCAGTTCTGCACCACAGTGTGGTGTTGGTTAAGTGGTGGCAAAGCCCTTCTCATTTTTACTGCTCATATTTGCAGCTGACTCTGCATCTGGGATGTCTGCAAGGTCCCTGGAGGGTTTGTACTCTGGTTTGTGGCGCAGATGAGAAAACAGATGAGGCCAAAATACAGCTGAACCTGGGATCACTACCGGTGCCAGTTGGGCTGGGAGGTTAATGCAGGAACGCCAGCACACGCCGTGCCTGGGCAGACAGCGTGAGTCCCAGAGGCACATACATCTCTGCATACATCAAGCTCGGAATGATCCTCCCTAAAAGTTCAAGAATGATCTTGAAAACAGGGGGAAGTTCTGCTACAGAACTCCCGATCTAATTAGAAAAAATCTGTTTCACCTTAGGGAAAAAGATAGGTTTCATCAGACAAATGGCTTGCTAAATGTGGGGAGAGTTAAAACACTAGTATTTTAAAAATGGTAGTCCTGAAGCAATACAGATAATTATGCATAAGAAAATATGTGTTGAAAATGTGGGAGTTAATGAAACAGAACTCTTCATATGTAGCCTCAAAACCACTTGCAAATTATTATTATTTTTTTATAATTAGTTTTTAGATTACCTGGGAATGAAAACAGCAAGGACAACACTTGACAATGACAGAGATGCTGAAAAGACTTTGTTCTGTCTAGGACTGCAGAAAACCTGAGGCTGTATAAATGCCCCCATCTTCAGCCGGTGCAGCAAGCCCGTGTGGGACAAGAAGTCCATGTCCTGCTGGGTTAAAGGGACCAGGGACGGTGCCTTGTAGCTCCACCGACATCCTTTACCCCAGCTGAAGAATTAAGCTACAGAAAACTCTACAGCAGATGTCAAACCGATTTAAAGATGGCCAAGCTCTACAGTTCAGATCCAAGCCTACACCTCAGTCACTGCTCTTCTGGTACTTGGTATAAGCCTGGCTCCAAGTCTGCTTTTCCCTTCAATTAGAAACTCAGCTATACGAAGTGGCATGAATTCACTGACTTCTCCAAAACTTGCAACGGCCAAGATTTTGGACTGTGTCTTCTTTCTGGAAGCCGCCCTAATCTTTTTCTAGTTTCTAGGATTGTCCATTCCTACCGTAAGTTTCTGCACTAGTGTTCGGGTCATTGCTTTCTGCATGGTGCATTTATTAAATGCTTTGTAAAGGATTATTAAATGAACAATTGACGGTTCAATAAATCATCAACCTATTGCTACTGAGGCTGAAGGATCTACAGGCTGTTTATAGCCACGACTTAAAATGTTCTCCATCACTTTCTACTGTTCTGCTAACAAAGATTCCCTATCACTCACTACTCCTGTCTATAAGGTCTCATATTTATCAGTTATTCACTCTCTATAAACTATATCTTCCTGTAACTTTCAGAGTGTGAATATGCTTATCTACATATGGATGTTGCTAGCTCAAGGTTTCTGCAAGGAACAGAAAAGGCTGGAAATCCTGCAGTGTGTACAAGATAGATCTATCCAGTCACCTTTGCCAAGGTGACAATTCAGTTTACTGAAGTCACTGTAACCGGCAGGTTGTTTGTTGTTAGGGGGCAAATGATTTGTTATTACGGAGGACGAAATCTTTTTTGTCTTGTGTTTTTGACTGTCTGACAGCAGACATCACAGTGGCTCCATCAAAAGTGTTAACTTGTGTATTGTATTATTGACTACACTGTTATAATAACTTGGCACCGCTGAAACAATATCAACAATGCTGAGATGACACACACTGTATCTCAAATATTCCTTTGTCAAAACAACCTCCCTTCATATTTTCCTAGGCACAGCAAACAAAATAATTGTTCTTGTTCACAGCGGATAAAATAATTTTCCTTCGGATCTTCCTTTACCCAAGGGAAATCTCTTTTTCCACCCAACTAAAGAGGTAATCTATTTTCTTTATCCTTCCATCCCAGTCCAGAAGCTGTGTCAACATGGTTAACTGGATGCCTGATAAAGCTGACAGAATGTGCATCTCTGACGGCGCAGTTAGGAATATGGTGTCAGTGGAAGTGACCCGCACCGTTTCACTGACATTACAGCATCCCTGGGAACGGCTATTACGATGCCGATAGACGTGGATAACGCTGATACAAAGCAATCCATGAAACCACTTTTCACCACCACTCCAGGAGAGAACTAAAGTGTAGACGCAGAAAGTGAAATTTTGCAAGGCGCAACGCGTTTTTTTTTTTTTAGCAATTTGTGGGACTGTATCTGCTGTGCAATTACACTGTGCAATATAGGGGCTAGGATTTATATCAAAACATAAAAGCCAATTACACCCCAAGCATTCTGCAGGTAGAGCGTTTTATGAACTAGGATAGCATGAGGCATCACTTTTGAGTGTAATTAATCTTAATTAATTTCCTCATATTTAATACTAGCCTATCTGCATATTTAAAACCCTATCTGACACGCCCCCATCATATTGCCTGAACATCTCCTAGTGATTTAAAATGAAAAATGACTACACCAATTATTGCATGTTTAGCTGCAGTAATGATTCTTAAATTAGTAATTTCCCAAGACATGCTAATGTAGCAATTGGCCTCTCATGGTTTTGGGGGGTTCAGTCCACACACAGATTTGCCTGGATTTAATAAGCAGCGTGAAGTTGCACCACTTTAAACAAATGACTCTGTGTCGGAAAAGGACATCGGTTTAACGCCACTTTGCACTGGTTTGGTTGATTTAGCAAGAGCAGGTTACACTAAAGGAAAGCAGAAACAAATCCAGCCTCTCCATACACAGACAGCTGCTCCAGCAGAGTTAGACCGAGACTCAGTGCTAGTTAAGCCCGAGCACTGCTGTTCAGTCAGCTCCTCTGGTCTCTGCTGACACAGGGAGCCAGTCCAAACCGTGAACTGGGCTGTGATTATGAACAAAAACTCTGGTCTTCTCAAAGCTGTGTGTCCTTTCTTGAGCCCAGCAATTCTGGTACAGTTTTGCTTTGAGCTTCTGAACCTAGATAAAGCTCAAGCTGTTTTATGCTTACATGGTAGGAAGCTCTTTCCTCTCTGTCCATCGGACGAGTCACGTACATCCTGCCAGACACAGGGTCAATGCTGAAGACTTCCATCGGCGGCTGGTCGGCTCCCACTCCAGTGATGCTGTATCTGATATGGATCTCTTTGTCCTTATCGGAACGAATCTGGGTGAAATAACAAAGACAGCAATTGGTAAGTTTTGGACAAAAGCCATATGGATGTTTAAACAACTTTAAAGATCTGAGCCTGAAAGCTGCATAAATGTAATACTGCTGTCAATTTTGACAAGGGAGCTGTACGCCAAAGGTTTGGGGAAAAGCCAGGAAAAGTGTATTCCACATATTTACAGCTATTTCTCTCCTCTTTTATTCATGATGATTCTCTAGGAATCATTGAAATTCTGACTTTCTGCCTTAGATGTGGAAGAATCTATATGCACAAAAAATGCTGTTTACATGTTACTGAAACCCTAGGCTCCTTAAAGTGTCCAAATTGTTCAGCTATACCCAGAGTCTCCCAGCCATTAATCACTTCTGAAAATGCTGTCTGCAGGCTCCCACATCTTGTTCTCCGTCCCTGTGACTGTGCACACAAATACTCCCAAGAAATCTGAAGAACAGGGCTGTTTTTCTCCCCCTTTTCCCAACCCTGCTGGCTCAACAAGGCAAGGCCGGGAATGCCCAGTGGGATGTTACCATTTCATTTCACTATGTTGAGGAAAAAGCATGTTTGGCACATTGCTTTTGAAACCCCTTGCCTCCCATACCTTGAGAACACCACCACAAACTGAATACAGCATGACAAATTACATGAACCTTGGATACAGAGCCGAGGAAATAAAGAAGGGAGGTTAATATGTTGTCCTAGCAACCCTGACTATCTCTTTAAACCCAAATTTAATTTTCTGATCAAATGCTGAAAGAAGTTCTTGCAACAGCATGACTATTCCTGAAAGAAAGTGCAAGGTACAAATAAATTACCACCCCCCGCACCATCACAAACTGTCTTGGCAGTGTAAAAGCGACGTGCATAAATTTCTCGCTAACAGGTCTATGAATACAACAAAGTAGTGGGAAGATAATAGAAATCTCGTAGCCGAGTGCATGTTAGCATCTCTGCTACGGCAGCTGCGGGCTCGGAGGAGCCCAAGTGGGCTCAGTGGGTGCAGGGAGGCTGCTGCACCCCCCAAACCAGCCCCAGTTTGGGGAGCGAAGGTCATTTCCCAAGGGAAGGGGAGGCTTCTCTTGTCAGGCAAAGGAACTGGGATGGGGCTGTGGGCTGCACTCACACTCCTCCCGCATGTGACCTACCGCTATTTCTCCCTCTCCTGACACGGGAGGCTGACAAGGGGCTGAACGTGTTGGTGCAGAATAATATCAGATCCCCTGGTGCTGAGAATCTCCTTTGATGCCTTTGTCCAGATCATTACCAAGTTTGTACACTGTTTTCTTTGTGCTGCCTCCACCAAATAGTCTCCTCCCGTTAACGGCTAATAATGTCAGTTATTACTAGACACTGCCAGGATTGATTCGTGCTGCACCTACACTTCTGGAGCTGAAGGTCAGGGAATAGAGACAGTTTCATCTGTCTTTTCTTTACGGGATTCACTGCTTGTTTAGGCTATTAGTACCAAGGGAAACTGATTGGACTTACACTGGTATAATCACTTAAAAGAGGTACTGGGGACACTGTGAAAGTGCCCTCATGCTGCACACAATAGTTTCTACAGGTTTTTGTGGGCCCAGTGGGTATTCGTAATAGGGACCCAAGTAGACAAGCATGAATCCAATTTTCATTAGCAAATCTGTGGGTGAAAAAGAGTCTATTAAAATCATGACTTTGCTTGCACGACTGTGGTTTTAATGACAGCAAGTGACTCACTGGTTCAATAACTCAAGTCCACAGTTCCCATTTTCAGAAAGTCAGCTTTCACGCTGCCAGGTGGAAAGGGCTGAAAATTGAATTTCTATGAACGTCTGTGAAAATGTGTAGCTCAAGTGAGGGAGTTACAGCTCTAACCTGCTACGTACACATTTGTAGCTAGGCTTAAGGTAAGTGAAAATGTAGGAAGCCACCACTGGACCTCTAGCTTTGAGCCAGTGTGGGGTTCCCATCTTAGAAATTAAAAAGGGTAATGTGGGATGCACAGCTGTGTGTCTGTCGTTATCGATGTGTTTCTCCACAGCTCCAAAGGACCTGTGATGTGGCAGGGTAAAACCAGCCCTTCACCCTCGATGAAGTTTTTCCTTAACAAATGTGGAAGAAAGAAACCAACCAAGCAAATCCAAGGTATCTGCACTCTTCCTGTCTTTTTGCTCGCTGAAACACAGGAGCTGGCTCGCCCCAGGCCCAACGTAGCTCAACTATGGCTGTAACCTGAGCACAAGCACCAAAACCAGGCTCTCTCCAAGGAACCAAAATGGAAGCAATTTTAACCTGAATCACAGCCTGTTACTTCTTTGTGGACATTTTCCTGCTATTTCCTGTTGCATATAGGACCCAGATCCCATTGTGATAGAAGCATTACAAATGCATAGAGACAGACAGAAACAGGGAAAAGGAGGATGGATTTAAATATTCGGTGCTGAAGGCACTATATTTTATTTTCAGGAAATGCAGATAAACAGAAGCTCTCTAAGAAAGCTATGTACAGTTTAATAAAGTGTATGCTATAGGATGTCCTTGCAGCACTTTTATTAGCATTAATAGGGTCTAAGCTGTCTGTATGTAAATCATTGCAGATCTAGGAGATGAAATACATCATCTTACCCAATTATACTAAGAAAAATCCATGAGCTAGTTACACCGCATTGAGCAAAACAAAGATAGGGGGAAGTATGTTGCAAATATTCAGCAATGATTCATTATTTGTTGTTAATTGCCATCATACTCTAATGTTTTGCTTGTCACCTGTACTTAATTCCATTTCCAGTAAGAATACAGGGATGTAAAACATTCAGAAAAAAATCGCACTTGTCACAGAAAGTTGCAGAGACCACTGACAATGAAGCATAGTACGTATTACTACCAGGGAGATATTCATCGCACAAAGGCACATGCTTTTTATATTGGAACGTGTAATTTAGCACTGTTAATGAGATTTAAAAAAATTTTTTTTTTTTTTTTTCAGTAATCCTGTAACATTTTGACCAAAGGTTTCATTTGCATAATTCCCAGGGTGCAATTTAGTAAATCTTGTTGAGAAGTTAAGAACATTATCTGAATACAATGTAAGGTTTACTTCTTTTGTTGAAACCATTCCTGGAGCAGTTTACCATAATAATAATAATACTAAGAATTAAAAAACCTCTATTCCCAGGGAGCTCACTACATCAGGAGAAAAAAATTACTGGTTGGGGGAATTTACTGGCTCAGGAAAGAGTTGCTTTTTCCTTTTACGCCTAGGAAGTGAGAAGATGGTAACATATCTGCATGATAATCTTCTGGCTGGAGAACATAGACATGCTTTTTTTTTTTTTTTTTTTTTTTTTTTTTTTTTTTTTTTTCCATTTATCTTTCCTTTTATAATGCAGTCAAGATGTATGCAGGGTTCCAGGTTACAGAACAGATGGCAGAAGGATAGTTTTCCTTAGCTGCATTTATACATTTCTTTACTGGGAGAACCCTTGGAGCTTTGAGCTTCTTCAGTGCCAGGCACAGTACAACACTGCATATGATGATGTGAGCAGGATGAATGATGATAGCTGATGACCATCACAGAGGAATTTGCTTGTAAAGCAGCTTTTATTCTTTAAAACACCCCTCTGGGATGGAGCTTAGAATGGATTGCTACACTGGTGAGGGAAAATGCCCCAGATCAAAAGGCAATTTATGGTGGGAGATGTGATCCCCTGATCGTATCCTATCTCATGAACACAGGTGAAATTTTCCACGCGGTAACCCTGGGATGCTGAGTCACCTACACTGACAGATACAAATGGACCATCTGGGAACTGTGGGACTGGCCACCAAAGCCACAGAGGGAACCTGCAGCAGACCTGGGCACTGAACTCACGTTACCAGACCCCTGGTTGGCTGTGGCAAGTGAGGACACAGCAGCCTTGCAGCCCAACAGCAAAGCGGAGGTTGCGGGGGGGTCTGAGCTCGAAGCATTGTGCTCCATTCTGGATGGTGCATCAAGGGCTGCAACTCAGAACCAGAATGCCAAGAGTCTGACTCAGCCCTTGTTTCTATAGAGTAATCCCAGGAACAGGAGAAATCAGTGCAATTTCACAGATGGGTATTTTCCACTGCAGGTTCTGATATAATAACTAAAATGTGTGAAAATGAGCATTGCAGCTCTTGAGGTAATACGGGGCTAAGCCCTTCAGAGCTGGCTTTCTCCTTTGTAGCACCGCCACATTCAGATGGGCTTGAAAAGCAGCCTGTGCTTGTGACACAGGACTGCATCCCACTTTTGCAGATAAAATCTTAGGGGTCGTGCGTCTCCATCAGGATTTACTGGGTAGCTAAACCGTTCCCACAAGTTTTACTGGTAAGCAAAATTTCACTTGATGAGCTCCTCTGAGGTACGAGATTTTATCACTGTTTTGCCCCCATTGATCCATGTCCTTCTTGTGCTCTTAGCATTTCCACTTCTTGCTGCGGGGTTTTGAATTTACAAGCCCTCTCATCCCAGCAGATGACAAGAACCACCACAGATCCCCGTCACTCTCCCGCGCCAGGAGCAGAGGCAACGCAGACTCAGGAAAGCTGTGTGGTCAGCACATTGGAGGACACCAGTGAGTCCATAAATAACGCAGTTTTTGGAGCATGACATTGCCAGAAAAAAGCGGCCCAATGGAGATTGTTTAAATATCAGTAAAGGAAATGCCTGGAAGCCTAGGAAATCAGGCGTGTAAGGAACAAACAAGGACAACTGAGCCTACAGAAGGGAAGATGGGACTCTAACAACAATATTCCTTCACCTAACCAAGCCGTACACGGTCTGGGCTCTGCCCATCACCATGTGATGGCATATGTAAGTGCCTAGGAATTATCTAGAGGAGGCAAAGCAGGTCATTTGTACTCTGTTGCATTTTCTATCCAGAGAGCAAATGAGAAAATAAATTTCCTTTGAAGTTCTTCAACTTGCTCTGTAACATATGGAGTTAAGAATACCCTTCAAAAAATACTTAAGTTTCCCAAATCTCCCATAGAATACTATGTCACATTTGCACTAACATGACCTGGGGAGACTTAGACTTGATTTTTTTGTTTTATAAAACCCATTATAATTATTAATGAAGACATAAAATAATGTAAATGATAAGCAGTAAGTGTCTTTTATTATTAAGCTCTTAGCTATTTTGCCCATTAAGAAAACCAAATTAAAATAATTGAAGACTATAATCTGTCATGCATTCAAAATGCTCCATAGAAATTCAGACAGGCAAACATATTCAAAGTCTTTAAAAGAGCACACTTAAGAGTCAGTCTAAGCATTCCAGGATTGGCTCATTAATTTTAGTGGAAATGTTTTAATTCAGCTACTCTTACTGCTTATTGAAATTCTTGCTAAGGACTTATTTATTTTTAACCGAATCTGCAATATGTTTAAGACTCATTTGTATAAAAGTTCTTAACTCTTATTTCACAGTTGTTTTAGAAGCCTGTAAAGAGACACATCTCTAGCCTTGTATTTCCAAACAAATTACTGCATGCTGCTTAAAGAATCACATATGGTTTCAATAAACAGATGTAGAAGTCAAACGGACAGAGAAAAACTAAGACAGATTTGGAGACCCAACCAGGTTAAGGTGATATTTATTAACTTCTGTCCCATTTTATCACATTTGTGAATGATCCCAAGCTACTTCTCAGAATGAAAGGAAAAAAAGGAAACAGAAGATCCTCTAAAACACTTCAGCTGCCTTCAGAGAAAACCATCTATTCTGAGCCTTGCAAAGAGGATGCTTAGACATGGCAAGGACAGCTATCATGTTTGAATAAAAAGAGTATTTCCACTAACTACAACACTGGGCTTAAAAGCAGCCTGCAAGACTTTATCCTTTGGACAAAAGGACTATCAACTGAGCGATGTTTCCCGTGGCAGTGGTATTTGCAAACAAGACTAAGCAGGGAAAGATCTCCATGGGCAGAGAAAGAAAGGATGGAAATGCACGCTTGTAATTGTGGATTTCTTTCTTCCCTCAACTGAGATTGGTTTCATCTCATACGTGACTTTCTACAAACTCTGCATTTGGTCTAAGATAGCCAGATAAACAGAAGGCAAGCAAGTCTTTCCAAACTGAAATCCATCCTGTCTTGAATGCTTAAGTACACCTCAAATTTCCTGCAAGAAGTGGTTTTCTCTTTCTACATATTGTAGAGAGAGAACCAAGGACTACGCTTCAACTAAATGCCTGATTTTTAAATGATTGAGATTCACTGTGATGAACGCCCTTCTTCCTGCAGTTACAAACAGCATTTAGCTACTACCATTACTATTACGTGTGAGCTTAAGTTTCTTCCTCTTCTTTAAAATCCAAAGCCAAATCGTAAAAATGTTTCCTTTGTCCCAGGTGGCTGGATGTCTTTCATGGCAGGTTAAATCTTCCTCTGCTACAGTTGAAATCTGTAAGAAGTGATTTATAATGTATTTATTTTGATGATAAAACAGGGTAAAACTGGTACGTCAGAGAGATTAAAGCTGTCTTTTAAGTTATTGATAGAACTGATGATGCAGCCTACACCAGAGGAAGAAAAGAAACTATAAAATATTTGAACCCCCAAGAGAAGAAACTCTCACGTGTGCGGGGCTTGTGCTCTGCTGCCTGCAGAGGAACCCATTCCTCACCCAGCTCGCCCATTCTAACCAGGAGGAGTTTGCTTCCTCTGCACTGACCCTGGGAGCGCTTGGCTAAGGCGCTTCACCAAATGTTCAGTTGCTGGAAGGTTCCAGCGTTTCACAGGTCCTTTGGCTTGCAGGCAGCTGCCTCTGTCCAAGGGCTGGTCTCCAACGCAGCGGTTCCCTTCGGGCCAATTACCTCCACGTGGATACGTTTCTCCCGAGCTTTCCCTATGCTCGTCGGTAGCTTTGATAGCCTTCGCTTCCTCTCTCCCTTCCAGGTTTTTTTGAATTGTTTACCAGGGTTTTTCTCCTCTGCCTGGATGAAAATGTAACATCGAGCAGATGGAAAGCAGGAGAATATAAATCAGGCTCAATAAGGAGGCTGTAATGCAGTGGGAGAGAAGAACTGCCTGTGATTCTGGCCGATAACTGCGTGTGACCCCATGCATAAGTATGGGATGAAAATGAACTTGTCAGACTCGTGGTCCAATTCAGAACTACCATTATTCTGCTTGGGATAAAAGCAAAATAACAATTCCTTTGCCTAGGAAACCGAATTTCGTATGTGATCAGATGAGATGCTATAAGAATATAATACCTGGTGCACAGCACTGCAAGCAGGCTCGGGATCTGCCGCATTTTAATTTTGCTGTATTACCTGCTGAAACAGCAAAGAGTGTGTGTTTTAGCATGAGCTGTTTGGACACAAGAAGACTGAGGTCTGTAGGATTCGTGGGGCCAGTCTGCTCTCTGCGTAACTCTCAGGTTGGGCCAAAGTTTCTGAGTGGTGACTTGGGACTGGCAGCAGCTAAGATGATGGCAGCCCTGACAGGTCTGTCTTTACCAGTGAAAACTCAGTAAACTGCAATTTGTTGCATGGTCTTCATGATTAAATAATTAAGCAATTCTCATTACTTGCTATTATGAAGGTCAAGAAGCTAATGTGCCTTTATCAGGAACTGGCCAATGCTAATGGATCTTCCACATCTAATGGTAATTGATACAACAAAGTAATTT
Source organism: Athene cunicularia (assembly GCF_003259725.1). Lineage (NCBI taxonomy): Eukaryota > Metazoa > Chordata > Aves > Strigiformes > Strigidae > Athene > Athene cunicularia. The sequence continues at coordinate 2,714,615 of NW_020799125.1, forward strand.
CTAAAGCAACACGTGCCTTTCTTCAGGCCTTTTACAGCCAGTTCAGTTTTTAAGTACTCCACTGTGAAAATGATTCAGACTGTAGCGAGGTGAGTGAGAGGAAGGAGAGCGGCTCTGATGGGAAGAAAAGATTATTATGGATCAGCAGAAAACCACCACGTGACCGATGTCTTATCACTGCCAGAACATTGATAGCAGAAGCAACAAAACTCGTCTTTACTACTCTTTCTCTTATCTCTCTTAAAAGAGAGCAGATTCTTCAGTGTAGTGACTGAAGGCATCCCAGTGGAGCTGTATGTGCTGCTATCGGGTGAATTTTGGCCCAGAAGAACTGAGGCTGGTTCATACTGTGCAAGATGCAAGCGGCTGATATTAGCTAACTGGGATTTGAACCAGATGCACAAGCCTTCCTCCGCTGTAGAGGATGCTCCACGACAAAAGGTCAAAGAAAATACCTCTGAGAGTTCAAAACACACTGTTCTTATTCCTGTGCTGGAGGAGTCGTGACAGGCAAGAGATCATCCTTCATAATCTATTTATGAAGGGCTACACACTGCTATCCTTACGCAGGGCACTATCCTGCAGCACCTTCCTGCAGCTGACCCTACTGCTGTCTGCTATGAAGACTAAGTCAAGAAAAATAAATCACGGTAGTGGGACTTTGTCCTCATTTCTTTTTGAAGTATGTCTGTCCTGAAGCCTTATGTCATGTCTGCCCCAAAGCCAGCCTGGCAAAGAGAATCCAGCACCTTTCTGGGTAAAACCAGGCAGTGCAGAAGGTAAAGAAGAGTAGCAAATACTGACCTACGCAGGAGTAACCTGATGGCTCTATCTAATAATGATTGAAGCCCTCAGATAGTATAAATCAGTGTAGACTCACTGGCTTCAAACAGAGGCATGCTAATTTATTTCATCTGAAAATCTGGACCATCGCATTTAAAAATTAAGCTGCACAGCTGAAGCACAAGTGAAGAACGATCTTTGTACAATGTCATGCAGCAATTTAACACAAGCAGCGTTCCCCTTGGTAGGACAGTGAGCTCTTGGGCACAGGGGAAAAGTATTCAGTTGTGAACACACACACTTGTGTCCTCATGAAGAGAGTTCTTCCCAGATTCAAAGGATATAATTAGCCTTCGTATGACCTTTGTTTTTGTAATGAGCTCTCCCCATTGTATACAGCCATACACCGAATTTACATTTTGCATGACACCTACAGATACTAATGATCATGGAGAAGTGGTGCTGTGGCATGATTGTGAATGCTAGTCTCAGCATAAAATTAAGCTTCTGGACCTGTCTGCAAATAGCTAACAATAGGAAACAACAATAAAACCCTCTAGTGTGTATATTTTGAAGGACAAAATCTGCTGAGGCTCATGTTTGAGACACAACTTTGGGATGCTTGCAGAGCAGGATTTAAAGCTCTGCAGTTCTCAAAGTCTCTCTAATAAGTTTAATTATAGGCAAAACAAGCCCATTCGTTTGTTCTGTAGGGTAGCTTACATGACATAGTATATAATAGAAGTTATTGCAATGGTCAGTAACCTCACCAACTTTGAGGAGGCAGAAAATGCAGTCCTACGCACTACAGGAGCAACGCCAACAGGCATCTGTGCAGGTCTAGACTCATAAACCTGATGGGTCCCTTCCAACTTGAGATATTCTATGGTTCTGATCTATTGTCTACTGAACAAAGTTGGCGTGAGACAACTTTGGTCCTAGGACTCATCTTTGTATGTTATGCAGACAAAATACTGGCTCCAGTGTAACTTTTCCCTGATGGTCAAATTCTGCCCATGAACAGAAACGTATGCTTCCCTCTGCAACAGGTAGCAGCAGCTAAGCAGGACATCCGAGAGCTGAGTTTTACCTTCAAGCAGCTGCTGAGCAAGACATCGCGGAGAACTCTGCAGTCAGGGAAATCCAGCAAGGTAAGAGCAAACAGGCAGAAGTCAGGCACCGCACAACCCAGCTCCGTGCCCACACATAGACAGCCGGTGTGCACATGTACAGCCACACTCACTGTGCTCCAGCTACCCACACACACGGCCAAGCCCAGCTGCAGGCACACGCTGTCTCTACGTCCCCGCAGCTGCATTCCCCACCACCGACGAGCGTTAAGGCTCCTGCACCCTCTCCCAGCCAGCTCTCCTCTGCCCCAGCCCTCCTCTCTCATTTTCCAGCAGCTCAGTGGCTCTGCTAAAAGCTGCAGCTCCTGCATTTGGGTTCCAGTTTTCAAAGGTACCTTTCCCCCCTGGAGTGGGTGTCCTCAGGCTCCCACACCCATCATTTCTGCAAATCTGCTTCACGCACTCGGGACGGGAGATTGTCTTCTAGGAAATTTCAAACCTAGCTGAACTCCACTCATTTGGAATGAATTCACAGGGTTGAATTTTTGGCAGGTTTTTCTCTTTCATTAACTGTACTTCTGTGTGGGTTAGATCTGAGACTCCTGCTTACTTTGACCTGAATTCATGTTAGACTTATTCACATGACTTATTGATGTGCTTCTGGTCCACACGCTTTCAACACAAGAGGTAGACAGGACACAGTGCCATATATTAAAAAAAAAATAAAATATATATATATATAGCAGTAATTTCTGACATGTTTTAGAGCCTTTTTATACCTCACTTCTATTTATGGCACAGTCTGTTTTTGAACTTGTTCAAACTGTACAACTGTTCTGAACCCCAAAGCCAGTAACAGTCCTCAAAACTCACAAGCGCAAACACAACCACAAGCCTCCCACCCTCCAAAACCCCCAATAACAACGACCACGTTCACGTAGGCAGTTCTGTTTGCCGAAGGCACAGAGCACAGACACCTGGACAAGCTGCTGAGAGCCACGCTCCTGACCTGCAGGGACACCCGAATGCCACAGAGGCAGTTAGAAGGGCTGTGCTCCCGTGAGCTGGGATGCACTGCAAGGTAGCCCGGAGCTTCATCAGTGCTCCAAAGACCAGCCACCTCCTCGGATCTCCAGAGGCTCATCATGAGAAATCTTCCCACTAGTAATTTACAGGGGAGACACATTCATTTGTTGATGCCGTTTGCCTTTCCAAGCCCATCCACAAGAGGTGTGAGGTGCAAACCACTTGCTCAGATTTCCCTGTGCAAACCTGCAGCCTGGTGGACTCAGCTGACAAGGATGGCAGAGTCCAGCCTGATCTTGGATGCTAGTGCTTGACTGCCTTTTTAATTGCAGATACTCTGACAGACATACTGAACTTCTTGTTTAATTTTTTTGCAGTATTATTAATTGGTAATTTAATTTCCGATCTGGTGAATTACATGCAATTCCTTCACCATCAGTTAAATGACAAGTTTAGAGCAGAATAGTTTAGGTAAGCAGATTGTCAGTGCTTATGGCTGTAAGACATAATTATGTACAGCCAACTGTGTAACGCGCTTGAAAAAATTATAAGTCTAGGCACAGAAATTAAAATTATTTCAAGATGAAGTTGTACAAATACAGCTGCAAAAAGCTGCAAAATCCTATTAATTTATTCCAACTGTAGTGGGTAGTGCAGCGGGGTTCCAGCCCCCGCCACCCTGTCAGAGAAAGTTTAACTGTAACACACAGTGAATCAAAAGCTGGATGTTTAAATCTAAACAGGGCTCCAGAAAACTATTTCAGCTGTTATTTATGTACTCATAAACTTGCGGGTATCAGCTGGTAACTTGGCATGATGACTCCTCAGCGTGTCAGGGCAAACATTAAACGCTAAATTACCATATGTCAGCTTAGGGTAGTTAATAATTCTACCACATCTTGGACAACTTGAAGGCTTTTCAGAAAACGCTGTCAAATTGAATCTATCCTTCGATCAATAAAGCAGCACAATGAAATATGCTATTTGTGGTGTCTGAAAGAATAGATTAGCTAAACACTGTAAATGCAACTGGCAGGGACTAACTCCACTTCTTAACCGGAGATCCCCAACACGCATATCAATACTTTCAACGAGGTGGCCCCCACGAGGAAATGGCACGTGTCTGTACATCACCCATCTATTTCTCTGTTAGGTGCACTTCTGGTTTGCCACCACCCCCTCCCTACGACCCCAGAGCTGCGTGTTACCTGCACATCTAACAGGCAGCAGTTAATTATGGGAGCAACGTTTGTTCCACACCGCTGGGTCCATCAATCGCAGCCAGAGGAGTAAAATAGAGAGAGACTGCAAGCATAGAGAAGCCGTCCGACCTTCCACTTCTTTTCCAAGCTGTGTAATAGAGATATCTCTGGCAATACTGAGAATAAGGACCAGCAACAATCTCTGGGAACAGCCAAATAAAATGGGAAATGCAGAAGTCTGCATGCTGGGCTTTACTTGAAGGGGTACTACCCACCCCAAATCACACCTCTGCTGCCACTTACACTCGCAAGTTACAACTAACACGCGCTACTACAGTAAGTAAAACTGATTGGAAGGAAATGTTATTTCCTCTGTGGATCTGACAGCATCAGCGACACATTTCAAGATATTCAACACTGGCAAATTCAGACCGGATCATCAGTGCAACTGTGTTCCTGCTGAAGCACCTGCAACCTAAGTCGAATTATTGCTAGGCCTTGCTGCACATCTTACTATGAACACACAGAAAATCTTCCCATAGTGCAGCCCATAGCGTAGCCTCTGTGTACACTCTAGAAGAAATTTTTTACTTAACAAACAAAAAGCAACACTCTTGCATTGCAGACAACTTCAGTGCAGAGTACCCAGCCCGGGCCCCGATCCTGCGAGCAGCCCTCCAGGAACAGAGCTGGGAAACTCTGCTCTAGCTTCTTGTTTTGAAGCACAAACGAAATCTGAGCTCTTACAAGGTCTCTGTGTTTTCTCGTGCTCTTTGGTCTGTTCACTATATCCACTGTCGTGTTGGATTTTATAGTTCAATTGTAAGTCAGAAATATGCCCCCTAGGTCTTAAGAGATCCATCCCATCCAGTACACACGTCTTCTTAAAGCCTTGTTGGAGACCGGTGACAGCAGGAGTGAATTTGAAACACAGTGGTCCCCAACATCCTTTAAAACCATCAGCCGTGAGTAAAAGAAAACCATTTCTTATAGAACATTTTTTTGAGCGTTTTGGTTTTTTGTAATTCAGGTCACTCCATCTGATCCTCCGTTGCTGATAGATTTAATCGTAGCAGTTGTTCTCAGGCTGCAGGGCCCTGAGAAAGTGATGTGAAAGTCACTGGTGGCAGGAAATTGCCTTCATAATACTTTCAATTTTAAAAAGTTGATAATGACGCAGGGAATAGGTCCTGTGGGAACCAGGAGGGTTGAAAATAACCCACCAGTGAAAGAATTGTGAACTGCTGACTTTTGGCATTTAATTGGGATGGAATTACAGGTCATCTTCCTCTATCAATCCCATACGTCCTCAAAAGATGACACTAAAAAGGAACACATTATTATTTCATACAGTACCTTCTTTTATCAGAGGAAATGAAAACAGCCGGTCACACACCAAAATCATGCAGCTGCTTTGTAAGCCGTGCCTTGCTCTCCAAGCTAGTGTAAATCAGCATGGCTTCTTTGAGTTCAGTGGTTTTACACTGATTTCCACTGGCTGACAAGCTGACCCAGTATTTTTGTGGTGATTAGAGTGGGATATCGCTTCATGTTTATTTCTAGGAAAGCTCAAAGTTGGCTCTTGTTCCTTTGAGAAGCTGGATGTATGCGGGGGAATGATGTTTCATCAAACTCTAAATCTTCAGGGCTTTTTTGCCTTTTTTTTTTTTTTTTCTTTTTAATAAGAAGCAGGAGGAAGATTTCCTGACCCTCTGAACTATCCCTGGTTTTGAATACGCTACATGGTATGCCTGTAAACAGAAGAAGAAAGCTCTTATGTGAAACTTCTTAAACTGCAGAGGATGATGGACAGCAAATGGGATCCTAGCCAAGGAACATGACAATTAGCACAGAGAAAGTTTTCAGGGTTTATTCCATCAGTCAGCACTTAAGGAGGCTTTGAAGGGGAAAAAGCATCCTTTTATATATTAATCCACTACTTCTGCACTTTCCCCCTATTCCATGGATTTAGTGCTTAGCTACTAAATATCTATATGCAGAGCTTTATTAAGAGGAGTTGGTTGACTTTTTGAAAGATTCCACATCCATTAGTTTACAGAGAGAAAAAAGGCAAAAACATTTTGCCTACTGCAATATCCAGGGTTTAAATGATGATTTACTCTTCCCCAGCTTTTAGTACTTAGAGATGGCGATGAGAGAAGAGCCAGAATTTCTTGCAATGCTATTTCTGACCATTACATTACGGAAGAGTCAGGTTGTTCTACCGATGATAAAGGAACTCAGTGAAAGCAAATGGAAAATCCCCCACATTTCACCCCTTCCTGTTGTCTTGGCAGACTTCACATCTGAAGAGGCACCTCACTGTTCCAAGATGAAGCATTTTCTTTTTTCTTTAAAAAGTTCTCTCAAGCAAGAAGTTGGGCAACAGCAGGGGACAATGACACGGCAGTATTAATTAGCAAATTCCAAATGAATCATAGTTTGTGCTTAGTGGGGTATGCCTGAAAACCATGTGAACTTTTAAAATGCTGTGTTGAGCATAATAGTTGCAGCTTATTTTTATAGATTTTTTTTAGTAAGACTAACAAAGAAAGAGTCACTTTGGAAGGGCATCTTATTCATTCCCTCCACGGCCCTGTTCCCAGGCATTTGTGCTTTTGCCCATCTCTTTCTTTGGAGGATGACAGCCCCCGTTAGCTCACCCCTTTTGGTTCAAGGCCACTACTGGGGGACAGTGTTTTTCCTCTAATTAAGAGGTGGCATGTGTGGTTGTCCACACTGTGCCCTGAATCACCTAGCAGGGGGTGCACTGTGACATCCCACACTTGTCATTTCCGCAGCTCTTTGATCCCGAGTCCCCAGGACTCCAAAATCTGCCTTCCCCACAGAGGAGCAGTGCTCCTGGTGCCTGCTGCCAGGCTGCCTCTCGCTGCCAGGGCTCCCATCGCTCTGCACACTGGTGCTTTCATGCACCCAACTCCCCGTCTCAGCACAGGAGCCACAACTGGGTACTGGCTACATATGGCAGCAACTGCAGCGACAGACTCTGATCTTAATTTCAGGATTATTTAGGTTGTGATTGAGCTGGGGCACCTGCCTGTGCAAGGCTCATCAATTCTCTTTGATTTGGAAGACTCTGTGCATCTGTGTCAGACTGTGAACTTCAATTTCAGTGCAGAGCTTCATTGCTGTTTTTCCTCTCTTTCACTTGCTATATTGAGTTTAAAAAGACACAGGAGTTGAGAAGAGAAATTGCTGCACCGGTACAGGGTAAGCAGTAATGGGAGGTTGTGAGCATTCATTCAGGTACCATGCAAGGAGAACAAGATGCGTTTGGTAATCTAAGAAGCACCAGCATTTCAGGTCCAAACTTCAGGGTGATGGTGAATAAACAACAGATCAGACCGAGAGCACCTCTGACCGCCTGATCTGGGTTCCCTGAAAAGCTGGGGAAGCCAGTACAGAAAGGCTTCACTGGCTGCACTCGAGCAGGCTGCACAAAGACCACACAGATATCCAGGATGTGGCCAGACCGAGCCACAGCCAACCAGGACACGGTGTGGGAGATTCAGCTTCCGAGGGGAGGATGGATGAAATGCCCCAGGTGTCCCTTCTGCCACAGAAGACCAATGGCACCTTCCAGGGGAGTAGCTCTTTCAAGGTGAGTAGAGGCAAGAAAAGACACTGACCTCTTCAAAGGATTATGGTCTAAAGACTAAGAATGTTCCAGAGTAATAAGAAAATTTATACAACGAAACATTACAATTTTTTTTCTAGGTCTGTGTATTTCTTGAACCAGCTAAAGGAAGAGCAATCTCAGGAACTATTACTAACTCTGTGCGCCTGTCGGCTGGGAGAAAGAAGAAAGAAGGGAAAACAAAGAAAATACAATTACCTTTCCATTCTGTACCAGGATAATCCTGCTGCTTGCAGAAAGCAGGCTGGGGAAGGATTCAGGCACTGAAATCCACACTGCACAGCGTGGGTTTAACTTAACTCAAACCTGGCCACCACGATTTAGCCAAGAATGGTGATAACTGTGAGATTCACCTGTCTCCTTATGCTTTCCCTTACCCCAGCAAACAGAACCGACCACACACAGAAAAGCTGGCGACTACTGCAACCTAAAGAACAACTGCAACGTCCACTAGGATCCAGAGCATTTAGAACTATTTTATTCAAATTACTATCGATTAGGGACAAACTAGAGTCTATTGAAGTTAATGGACACATCCAACAAACTTCCATTGACTTCAAAGGGCTCTGGAACAGCCTGTAACACAGAAAAAAGGTGAGTAGCATAATGAGAAAATGCATTTTAGTCTAACCCTAATTGCATGAGATGAAAGAACCGTTTCAGCTGAAACTTTCTGAAACTGTTCTGCCTGAGACAAGCATCAAACATCTGGTCAAAATCCAGCAAAGCCAACAGTGAATAAGGAAAGAGTCTGATAATAGCAAGTGTGGGCAGCTACGGGTACCAGAGACCTACAAACAGATATATTAGCTCGACCGACAGCTATGGAAGACCTTTACTAACTTAAGTAGGAAAAAAATTTTGTAATTTTCTGTGTGTGTAAACATATACACTAATTGAGTTTTACTTTCCACTCAAATTTATTTTCTCTAGGAAAGATGACATTTTTTCTTCTGTTTTTCCTGGAAAAGTGTGTTTAATTCCACACTACAAAAATATCATTTGTCCTTTTGTCTTCACAGGACCTAATCATCTTCTCTGAGGGATGAATAGGAAATCATGACACAAGCAGTTTCTTTAAACTAGCCTCTCTTACTGCCTAGAACATTTTGCTGTCTTTAAAGCTATACATTTATGTGACAGTCAGACATCCATTAAAACCCACAAATCTTAAGGCCTAAGAGGTATAAAAAGGATTTATTCTTTTAAATTTTATAAGGGAAAAATCAGGCCTGAATACCAGGGGGGGTCATGACTTTACCGACCTTCACAATAAGGTTCTTTCCAGAGCTGGTGTAATTAAGTGTTGAGTCTGTGGAAGAAATAAGCTTTGTTCCTATTAAAGAAGCTAAACTGAGAGAGCACTTTAAATAGCTTGTAGGGATCAGCAGCACCATATTGTTGTCGACTCCAGCATTACACTTCTCCAGCTTTCATTCATTCAAGAGCTTTAGCAGGTAAACAGATAAATCCCACTTGAAGTCATTCGTGCCGTGCTCAAATGGCAGCAGAGGCTGTAGTAGTTGAGAAACTTGGAGGCAGTAATTAAAGTAAGGGAGGTTTGGGGTTTAAATGCTCCATTCTGTCTAGTTCTTTTTTCCATCAACATTCAACGGGACATTTTGGTCAAAGTGTATCAGAATAAGTACCGTAATCTGCCTCTGTGTGTGTAGATATATAAATATACGCTTTGATGGATGGATGAAGATCCCAGCACCACCATTACCAACAAGAGAAGAATGGAAACAATCCACAAACGTCTAGGTACCAGAGCCCTCATCGCTAGGTCTTCTGGTACAAAAGCAGCCAGAACATTGTCTAGCAAAGGCCCCAGGCCAAAGGCTGCCTAGATAAACCCTTCCTTCATAAAAACCCTTTGAGAAGCACAAATGCAAAGCACAGTATTGCTGGGAGCTCTTTCTCCAGCTACGTTGCCATTTTAAACCACAACGCTCAACCAGTGGAGATACTGTTTATCACTTTCCTTTTCATTGCTCCCAGCTAAGCGTCACCTCAGTGGTCATCTCAGAGGGTGTGAGCACTGGCCAAAGAGCTTGTACCTCCACGCTGCTTCAGAGAACCACGGCTGGGATCGAAAGATATGGTTCAAGCATCTCTTAATGTCCTATTATCTGTGGATCACTGACAGGGTTGATTATAACAGTTTGACATGACTCCAAAGGAGCTGTTATGGTCTATTGTATCAATAGGTACCTAGGGAGCCTTTAATCTGCAGATGCATGTGTAATAACAGCATACTAAAAACACTGTATTTTTTTTTTCTTAAAAGTTGCTACTGCTAAAGCAGTAAAAAGCAGCAAAAAGCAGCAAAAGTAATGCTCATTGTAAAAATAAAAGCCCTGTCATTTTTCACATGACAAGAGCACAAAACGTCTGAAACCCAAGATTTTTCCCCTTTCAGTTGTAATATAAAAATGATCCAAAATGTTTACGCCACAAGACAATTTGGAATGACTTGTTTTCCTGCTGAGCTATAATCTTGGTCAGCGGGAATGCTCCTGATGTGACTCAAACTGTATTGCTGCTGTAGTGTGAAGGAAAGAAGGGGTGAACTGTCACTCTTAAATTAGCAGAAACGGTTTTTGTGTGTGTGATGTGTGAAAGTACGAAAATAAGCATGAGGGAAAATTGTTTGTTTCCCTTGGAAACTGGTAGATGGATTTGATTAAGAAAACTCTACTTCCATGTTAGGTTCTCATGAGGTTCCTGGATACTGCAGAGACAGGCGTGGTGTGAAGGCACACACACAAAGATACTGTTTTAGCAACAGAACTGAAATGATACACAGAATATACAATTATCACTTATGAAGTCACAGGCTCTTGCTTTTTTTTCAGAACAGATTCTTTCAAAACACTTATTTGTGCAGTGAGGTCTATGAGATGCCATATACCCAGAGCACAGTGGCATTCAAATTTGTTTTCCTCGGAAATGATGTTAAGAAAATGATTTGCTTAAAAAGAATTCTGTTTACAAGAAAGGAGTTAGAAGATGCTTTGAAAACATTTGATTGCTCATTCTCTAAGCAGTATCTTTTTGCAGATACAAAATAATTTTCAAAAAAAAAGGGCAGACAAACATCCGGGTTCTCTGATGAGAAGAACAATGGTTGTTCAATCGTATTCCCATCTAATCCCAACGTAGAAACACATCCACAAGAACTCTTCCAAGAGAATAAACATCCATCACACTAGCAATTAAATCCTTACTCATACAAGGGTCTTTATGTTTGCACTGGCAGTCGTGACAGAAGAGTACCACTATCTCCTGAGAGTTTTAATAAAAAAATTATTGAATGTAGAACTGCACTTATGTGACTTAGCACACTTCAGACCCTAGGTCTTCGGGGAGAAAAAATGGCTGGGTTACAAACCCCATATGATACACAAATATTTGACAGTATGTTTCAAAACATTATTCAAATAGAGACTTCTGTTCCAGTTATTAATGACTTTAATATGGATTCTCATCTCCTCTTCTCTTTTTATTACTTTGTGTGTCTTTCTGGTTATTTACAGAGTTGTGAAAAGAGCTGGTCAGCACTTCAGAGCTCCCACTGCTCATCAGCGACAGATGCCGACCATAAAGTTTCAGCCAACACAAAAAAACCCAACCCAGAATCCTTTTTTCTTCTCTCAGAGAAGGGAAGGCAAACACATCCATCCCTCCCCCTGTCCTGCTCCTCCCAACTTCCTACCAGAGAGCAACACCAAGCCATCACAGAGCTTGCCAGCTTGTTTTAATTACTCATGTGGGAGCACAAGCTCTTTACAACTATTAAGTGCTATACTACCTGGACCGCATCTGCTGTCCCACCAGCTCCTAGGGGAGTGTTAGAGAAGCCCATGAGAACATCTTGCATCCTCAGAAGAAGAATCTGCAGATGCCTGAGCAGCGTGTGCCCCCTCCACTTGTACTCTGCTGCCCTTTCCTCGGGGCAACAGCTGGCTTTGACAGCCTGTGTGTGTTTGATGGTGTGGATATCACACACATGGGAAAAGGGTCAGGGTTTCCAAATCATCTGGTGGAGTAATGGGAGGAGACAGCTCCCCAGCAGCGAGAGCCAGAACATCTCTGCGCTCTGACATCACATCAGGACACCGGGACAGTCAAAAGAAAACCAGAGATCTCCCGTGCCCTGAAACATCTGGTCATCTACATCAGACCAGTGGTGGTGTCAGATCGTGCCAAATGCATCTGGGCTTCTTTCTTGTTTACTTCATCTTCCGCACCTTCACTCTGAACTAATTCAAAGTATGGATCAGCTGCTGAATTTTTAGTGATCACGAAAGCTGGGACCATTAAACACAGGCAGAACAGGACAGATACGGTCCAAAGGTAAAAAACTTTGGACCTATCTTCTAATATACTTACTAGTGTAGTTCCAGGCTCTCTCTGTAATAGTTTCTTATCCTGACATGCTGAATGTTTATGTAGCATTTTTCACATTAACAGCACAGCAAGGAAATAAAGAGCCAGACAGTTTATGCTCATGAGTAAACTATGTATACAAGGAGAGCAAGAGACCTAATCCATTTGGAGTCTGAAATCAGATCTCCGGGGATGCTTTAGATTATTGCCCTACAGGATGCTGAGAGTTTTTATCTAACTTAATGGTTTTCCTAATACCAAAATGCTACTAATGAATATATGGCTGGATGAAAAAAACTTTTATACAGTAACTCGCAACCAGATTAAGTGTATCGAGATGTTTTCTTTGATATTGTCTTGTCAGTTCATATCAAGTGACTCTTCCATGCTTTCATGTCAGGTAATTCCCAAGAAATTCATGCCTACAATCTAAAATAAATGTGTGACTTTCAAATCAGTGAGAGCTGAATGATAGGAATTTTAAATTGCTGGGATAAAACCGCTAGCTACTTCATAACACTCATGCTGCTTCCAGATTTAATACCTGCCTTTTCAAACACTATCAATTCACTTAATATGTCAGTGGGGAATAACATTATTTTATTTTCTTTTATAAAGATCGTGAACCATTTTCTCTTACAGAAATGTACCAATTACCCACATGCCAATTGTCCCAAACACACTCTGATCTTACAGCGTGGACATTCAGTTCAGACACACACAAAGCTTTCTGATGCTACAAAAGAACCACTACGGGCTAAATTCAGGACTGATGTAAGCAGGCAAATTTCTGCTGACATCAATGGAACCGCACTCCCCAACGCAGGTTCTGAGTTTTGCCCTCTGCCCTAAGAATCTGACAAATGCCAATGGAAGTCAGAAGAAACCTTTCATGTGAAAAATACCTAATTTAAGGAATTAGCAGAGCAAAGCCAGAAAAAAAAAAAGATGCTAGAAGTAAGAGACTATATTCTTCCACTTATGCTGGGATAGGCCACTCGTGTCTTACCATGCCAGCTGGGACATTTGAGGATGGGGAATTACTGGTGGGGCAAGGCGAGCAGGGTTTGTACTGCCTCCTGCCCTCACGGGATCGCTTGGCGCGAGGAGCGCAACAGGAATCAGGGAGCCAGTCTTCAGGGAAGATGTTCAAGGAAACGCAGAGGGGTCAGGTACGCGCGGTGGCACAGCTCGGCCGCTCAGCGTGGAACCCTGGACGCGAAGTCAACAGGGCACAGCGAGTTAGTGCCAGAACTGGAAGCCGTGTATCTGAGCCTGCCCTCGCTAATTGGTCCTGCTGAGGATTTGGGTGTATTAGCCAGGGCAGAGTGCCACACTAATGAAGCTGTACTGCTTCTGGGACCAGGGCTGGAAGCTCTGCAGAGCACTGCCCTGTGCTGGGCAGGCTTTCCAGGCTGCCCACAGCCGCCGTGGCCACCTCCACCTTCTGCTGCCCCACGCCAACACACCCTGCGACTGTGCCACGGGGAGCTCTGCCGGTGGTAGAACAAGCTCTGACCGGGTAACGGAGCCGTTATTCTGAAGCTGCGTTCACTGACTACATCCCAGAGCTACCAGCTTGCTTTACCTTTTGCAGGCTCCTGTGGAGGAGATGGTGCCAATTTATTTCTGGTAATGAATTGTCCCACTGCTTCAGCACTGTTTACAGTGATTTATTCAGGGTATATCTGCATATACATTATATATGCAGCTCTCACCAACACTTGGTAGACCTTATTCTGCATTGATTGGGATGTACTGGGAGATATGCCAAACATAGTTAACAGAGAGCATCACATGGTACTCACAAGCTTTTACCTTGAACTTACCAATGCTTTTCAGCAAGGGCTGAGTACTCACTCAATACTCATCTATCCTGCTCTTTTGAGAACTATTAATAAAGCTCCAGTTTAGGACTTTACCTGTTACACCACTGAGGATAACACGGGTTACGGACACAAATACCATTCTCAACAGAGTGATGAACTATGATATCCTAAGCACTGGGGGATATCAGCCCAAAGAAATAAAGTGGTTTTTAGACTTCAAATGTTTTTGAGATTTAGGTGACACATTAAGAACTGAATTGTAGAAGCCCACATTTCAAAACCAAAAATGCTTTGCTCCTGGGGACTGAGCACTGCATGATATTTGTCAAGGTTAAGGAATGATGGGATCCTCAGACTGAAGCCACCACAGAGCTATGGTCAAATCTCTGAGCCCACATGGTGCTCTTCACCCCAGCAAGGTGTCCCGCATCTGGCAGCTCATTTTTATGATAACCACAAGAACAAATGCTACTCTTCTATAAAACTTGCTGCGTTCAACTGAAAGGTTAAAAACAGTTGTGTCCTTAAGAAACAGGGCTAAAACCAAATCACACTAAAATTATTCCTCTGATTTTCCAAACGTTCAGAAGCCTCACACTGAGCAGCCTGACTGAGCTGACAGCAAGCTTGTGAGCACCCTTCCCATACCCCGCGTTACCAACGGTGCTGGAACAGCTACCCCTGAGTTGATCTGTCCCCCATTCGTAAGGCTGGTGTAACATTAAGATCAGTTCATGGAGAAAAACAGTAATGAGAGTCCAATACTAGTACCAGACTATATATTTGTGTGATACTGTGGCAAGAAAAAAATAGTAAGAAAACATGAGAAAGAAATCAGTCACAGTCACATGATAAAGGAGAAAGATCTCACTCTATCTGCAGACTGCAGTGTAAAACCTCTACGAGCCAGTGGGAAAGGTATTAATGAGCATCACAGAAATCTAATAGGAGGTATCAAAAGCAGATACCAAACAGAATGCAAAGAATGAGAGAAAAATATGCAGTAAGAGAATAACAATACTAAAGATGTTTTATATCTCTTGGACCACAAGTAACAATTTAATTTGCGCTGACCTTCAAGAGGCAGTGACAAATTTGATTTTAAATAAGCGGGCTGCAGTGTTAGTGCTTGTTCACAGAGCAGAATCCTGTTTGCTCTTAGCAGCGGTTGAAGATGAGAGATCGAGGGGACAACCCTCTTTTGAATTTTTCAGCTGTTCCTGGCAGACCCAGGGCCAAGCGATAAACCCCACAGCCCTGCAGGAGCCAGGGATGTGTTACAGCTGACTTGTCCTCCTACAACCCAGTTGTTTCGTGGCATATTCCTCTTTTTAAGAGGCTGCTCTAGTATTGATTCAAATCAGCGAGAACCGTGGTAGTCCCCCAAAGGGTCTGAGCGTTACACAGGAAGAACATTTCAAAAGACCCAATCCTCCTTATTTTTCACACTTATTCCCAATGACGCAAAAGAATAGAGCTTGGGGCTTCCTCAGTATTCCTCCCTTTTACTGTTATACCTTAAAAACATTTCAAAAAGTTCTCCTCAGTTGGCAGTAGCATATTGGGCAGCTGAATTTCTCTGTGTAAAATCAGCTGGCTACCTCTCAGCGTGGCTTCCTTGGACGAGTGCCCTCCACGCAGGCTGGCAGCCCCCACGGCCGGCAGCCAACCTCCCAGGGCTTCTACTTGGACACGACCACTCTTTGCTTTATTGGTCTTCACTTCATTTTCATTTTAATGTGACGGTAAAAATTTTATCTGATAATCTAAACAAAGTAATAATTCTGTGCTATAACAGTGACTGTCTTCCGTTGTTACTGCCACCATCATATATCGGAGAGTAATATTTGCAACATTATACAAAATTGTTATTCTATTAAAATGATAGAATGGCAGTGGTTTTATTACATGAGTGATTTTCCAGGCACTGAGATGCCCTTTACTGCAGACAAGAATAATAAACACATTATTCACCAACACATTAGGGAACAATCCTGTGATTTTGGAAAACAGTTGTAACAAACAAGTAAGTTATTACAGTGACATGCTCGGGAAACGTAGCCCCAAATCTTATCTACTGTAACTAAATACTGCTAATAGCCAGGGACTCTGCCTGCTTTGCACTTCAGCAGTTTTTTCCCAAGAAGTTGGCAAATCATAAGACAGACACTGAGAACTGTTCATGCACTTTTTGCAATCCCATCTAATCCAGGCCTTGGGATTTTAACCCTTTATTCCTACTGAAGTCTTAGGGATTTACCATCTGCTGCTGCAGAATCCACGAGGATAAAGAAGAGGAGAGGATTAAATTAATTAACAAATTCTAATCCTAAAACAGTGTTGCCGATGTTAGGGCTCTTTGAATTCCAATGAGGATTTAAAGTATTGCTGACTACTTCCCCATTAAAAAGGAGGAAAATAATGTCACAGTATCACATCTCCAGCCCCTGCTCACCCCGCACAGCACTCGTGGAGTGTTTTATCAGTCGGGGTGTATGACAGGGATTGTTCAATTATCTGAGGCACCTTCCCAGCCACATTTGCAATCAGGAGCACAAACCCATCTGCACAGGTCAGAGCTATGTCAGGCTGCTGCTCGAGAACATTATCAAGGTTATATATATTATTGTACACCCTCTAAGTTTTTTACAAGGTAATCTTGAATCAGGTAATACAACCTAACATATATGACTGGCAAACAGACCTCGGATTTTATTCCCTCCTCTACACTAACGCAAATGGACTTGCATCCACTGCCACCCAGAATCGGCCGACAGCCTGTGTCTGCAGGTAATGAACAGGAATGTCAAAACAACATAAATACGCGTACTGGAGATGTCTCAGGGTACCAGTGACTCCTGTTTAATACCAGAACACAGCGAACACAACATGGGGAGGCAAAGCAAAGCAGGGAGAACTTCAGCAGGGAAAACACGGCATTCTCCTCCTAACATGTTTTGTTCTTGTCATAAAAATCAAGCATGAAATGGAAATCAGACCATCCCTTGCGCTTAAAACGATGTCTGCCTACGTGCTCTCTCTGTAGCAAGTGACGTTAGGATGTGGCATAAAACAACAGTTCACAGACCCACACATCACTAAAAGCACTTGACTTCTTGGGGGGAAATACAAATTTAAGCCATGTTGGGAAGGAAATTTCACCTGGGGACCTGGGCCCTCCGCGCCGGTAAGCAACCTTAAATTTTCTGACATTACTGTGAATTTGAAAAGGAAACATATGGATATCAGAGGACATATTTCACAAACTGCCAAGCAGGGTTTTAGAGAACATGTACTCCAGGGAGTGTCCACAGCAACTTGATGGTCTTGATGGCTAACATTTGTTTTGCATCTTTATGCAGAAGAACCGAGGCATGATCATTCATCTGTCTCATGTTTCCATACAGGTGCAGGCTTCCCAGCCATGCTAGAAAGACAGATGTTGCTAGCAAATGCCTTGTACAGGAAGGAAAAATAACAGGACGGAGGGGGAGACTATTCAAGCGGATCAGAGGTTTGGACTGCTCTCTCTTCTGGAGAGCATCTATGGGTAATGCAGATGCGCCGGCTCTAGCAACGGCTCCTTGGAGCACGGGGTCTTTACAGAAACTGTACTCGGCACCGCAGATGAAGTCAGTTTTCTTATTAGTCTCCATAGTGGAATAACAAACTCCAGAATTCGTAATATCTAGAGACCAGTGGCTACATTTTGATTTCCAAGCTCTCGAAACCTCTGTGCGCAAACAAACTCTTCAAAACAAATGCAAATTTGGCAGTTTATGCAACAGTGAAAGCCACTTGGGGGGATTAAAGGCTGATGTACTATCAGCTGAGAAAATGAGTAACCCTGAAACACAGAACTAGAGCTCCAACATTTGTATATTGATCCTCTATAAACTAGTGCTGCAAGTAGATTCCAAAGGACACAATTCCTTCATATTAAGCCTTTTTTTTTTTTTTTGGTAGGAGGAAGCTGAAGAAATTTGACTGTATACATGTCATGAATCCCATTTTCACAAGCAGCCCCTGAGTTTTAGTAGCACAGCCGGTAGCACACAAGCTCCAGATGACATTATTATTATGTACTGATACCAAATCTACCAAAGCCAGTGGGAACCTCTGTCAAAAAATAAGACTGTAGTATTTTATTTACATTTTGTTGCTTGCTTTAGAGGAATGACTCATTGCACAATGTGATGCGTTTGCAGATATTCCTCCATCTCTGCACCCCGAAAGAGGTGATGGGCGATGGAGTTGTCTGAGTCTTGACCAAACAGAGTGTTTGATCTTTTCTAAGGATGGCTCAAGGCTCATCAGGAGGAGAACATGTGGCTGCCAGTGAGCTTAAAACCATCATTTTCAGAAACTACAGAAAAACTTAAGCAACAGAAACCTGAATCCCATTCAAATTAGCCTGTCTCCTTTGAGACATACTGCTAGCCTAGCAAGAATAAAAACCAACTTTCCCTTCAGTACACTGTGCTTCAGAATATTGTTATCTTTAAGACATTTTGTTCACTTCTTGAGAAGGCCTTATCAGGGAGGCACAGCATGTTATAAAGACTAAGTAACCATGCACCCAAAATGTGTGTGTATGTGTGTGGGTGCGTATCCACTGACAGTACTAAAATAGAATTAAAAATACTTCCACATAGCCAAACAAAGCTGGAAGATGGGCTGGTAATTGTATGTGCATTCCAAGTAGACTACACACAGTGGGGGGTTTAAAGCATTCATATAAATTATACCAATCAGCACAGAAAGGAGGAAAAGAAACACCGAGGACATCAAATATGACACTTCTCTATAACTGATACACACGGGTACTAAATCATGGCAAAACAGTGCCTTAGAAAAGGGACTAAAATGTCATCCCAAAATGAGTTCCATCAACAGCTTTGCTGCCACTGTAAATGCGTATGATCATCTTAATGATGTATTTTGTGGAGACATGATAAATCACAGAATTAAAAGGCCCCATGGAATGTGAATCCATGTGGAAATTTTCTTCTGGACGAAAAAATGTATTGCAAATGAACTGGAGTACCACATATTGCACCCATTTTTTTTTTTTTTTAATTTTTTTTTTTTTTTTTAAAATAATTTTAATCAACAGCTTCGAGGGTGATGTAAGAAAAATAGGTTTGTTAGACTTCATGCAACCAACATGTGGGATGTGGTGGTGCTGGAGTGCCTGACCTACATGCCAGGGAAATCAGCACAACAGTGTTTTGTTAGGAAATCTCCTGTCATGGTTGCCCTGGGACAAGGAAAATAGAAAAAGAATTAGGATAATCTTTCCAGGCAGAAGATTTAAAGTCTGCTACAGTTATTCTCGATCGATCCACAAAAGATTGCCATGAAGTGTGTATCTTAAAACTGCTGCTAATTAGGAGGTTTTAAGACACTGTTATAAAATACCTTCTGCTTGGCTTGTAAGGGAAACCATTTAGACTAGTAGTATAGAGAACAAAACAGTCATAAAATGTTATTTGTAGCTTCTATTATATTACCATTACACTATATTATCACCAGCACAGTTACATACCTAACATAAAACCATTTAATGAAATGTTTGAACTTTCAGGAGACCGACCGGTAACCTTCTTATTTTTAGCAATGGGGATGACATTTGTTGTTTGCTGCAATACAAACAGTAATAATTACACATTGAGATGCTAATGGCAATGAAAACTAATATTTAGTGCTGCTGTCTGTTCATGACCATGCACACAAATATACAGAACGCAAGATTAGTAATTTAAGAAGGTTTTTTTTGGTTTGGGGGTTTTGTTTGTTTGTTTGTTTGTTTTTCTTGTACGGGATAATTTTTAAGTTTACGTTAGAAGCAGTGACAGACAAGCAAGCAGGTTTTTTAAATGCGTGCACATGGACAGACTCGATTCTGCAAACTGGAGAACTCAATGTTCTTTTTGTTCCTGTGAAAATGAAACAACTTTTACGAAGTTTTCATGATCAATTTGCACTCTATGCATTATAGCTGTTTTAGAACCTGTATTTTGTATACGTTGCATTTAAATGCAAGCTGTGATGTTATCTGAACATTGATTTTTTTAAGCCTGTAAAGATGGCTAATCTTGCCTGGCCAGATTGCATGACCTTTAACTATTCCTTAAAGAGTAGCTAGCAGAAGTCCGTCCCAGATAATTACTTGAGATTTGAATATGAAAGGTGAGAAAATAATAAAAATGTTTCCCAGTCTTTTCATGTTTTTGCTCCCTCCTTGCATTATTTGCACTTTCCTCCTTGACACTTGGTTGTCTGGGTTTCATTAGTGAGCCACAGGCTTGTGCTTTTCAACTCTGGCATCAAAATGTGAGTTTTGTGGGATGGTTACACTCTTGGTATTCATGCTACCACTTACAACCACCAGACGTGAGAAAACATTCAGAAATAATATAGGCTGCACCAAGAATTGATTTGTGTAGGGTTTCTGTAGATGGTTTATTCTATTTTCTGTTTCTTTTCTTGCAATGGCTCACAGAAATAGCTTTCTTAAGATTTCTGTAAATGAAAAAAAAAAAATCGCAGGTTTAGGTAAACAGAATTACACCTGATCACAATGCAATTACAACGTCCCATTTCTAGCAAGTGAAGAGGGTGCAGACAGCAGGTTTGACTTGACTTTCCATTTGAAAGCTCAGCTACTCTGATGTCTTTGGGTCTCTTTTTTACATGTTTTCTCATGATAATTTAGGATTAGCAGCTTTGAAAACCAAAACCGAGAACAAAGTTTCTTGAGCTTAAATTTAATTCTGGCTTGATTCTGATCCAATGCCTTTGAACATTTGCCAACTGTGCCATAAAACATCGCTGAGTGGAGGATCACCGAGTGATCTTTTAGGTCTTGCAGGTTTTTAATTCTTGTTGAAAAATGAAGAAAGATTAAGAATTATGTGGCCTCAGCACATTTCAAAATATTTGACTAAGAGTTTAATAATACAGGATTTATCCCTTCTCAGATCCATTAAAGAGATTGTGTTTTAATACTGAATTGCTCAAATCATGTGGTACATGAAGAGGACCGGGTCAACTCTTGGTCATGAAAAAGCAGTAAGACTGACAAGCATTATTATAGCATGCCAGTGACTTAAGAGGTGTGCCAGCTTTGCTTTAGAGACCACTAGAGTACAAAAAGAAAAGAAAAAGCCCATCAAGCTCTAAAAAACCCCAGCATGCAGACATACAAGATATTCATCAACTCAAATGTAATGATTTACTGATCACCAGGACTGTAGCCATAACTTCTGGGGCAAACCTCTTGTCCACCCTGAAGAACACTGGCGTGTCCTGACTCCCTCCTTCCCTCCCTCCTGCTTTGTGGCTATCTCCCACTATCTCTCCCAGGGGTGATATTAGCATTAGAAGTGTCACTGTGGGCGACAGCTTATTCCACTTTCCCAGTGAAATACTCCTTGTGGAGTGTCTGTGTGCAAATAATGAAGGTGCAGTAAATTCCCTTTCCATCTTACCACACACTCCCATCTGATCTGTGTTAAGCTTTTAGCCACAATATAGGAAATAAATACTCAGAACAGCTATTCCCTCCCCTCTGAGAAATGACCAACCTGCTACAAGACATGGACAGAGCTGCTCCCTCTGCAACCTCCCTAGATGCTCAGCTGTACTAACCCCTCTGTGCACCCCCAGGAACATCACCCTCTGCCTCCAAGCACATGGGAGCTCTGCAGTGCTAAGCGTGACCTGAGGATGAGTTATCATCAATATGAGACAAGTTGATCTTGTGGCAGCTGGAGATAGGAGGGAGATTCAAGCAGGGGCTGAGAGTTCATCTGGGGGAACTTATATCATGCTGACTCAAGGCTAAGGCCATTCCAGTGGTCATGTGCTGTAGCCATACCGTAATACAGAAGGGGAAAAAAAGCAGAGCCTGCAGGATCTGCTAGCAGGAGACACTGCTGTGTATTAGGGAGAGGCCACAGGAGAGAAATGGTGAAATTCAGAGGGAACACTAGCTTTCTATGAAAAGGATTAATGCAAGAAAGCCATGGGTTTAAAATAGCCTAATTGACCCAAGCATAATGTAGTTCACAGTCACATGGTGAAAGTCAGGCAGTATTTGAATGCCTCCTCATCATTTAATATAACATTTCTGGTAATAGAATATTTAAATCCTATTTTATCACAATCTCATCACTCAAGTGTAGGAGCCTTTTCCATTGCTGGAGCATACAGTGTTATAAATTCATGAAGGTCGTAATTATGAGCAGCTTCAACACTGCAAATGTGTTTGGCAAAGATATTATGCCCTTTCTAAACAAGATTTGAACGACTACAGTACACATTTAGAGTTACAGGGTTTTGCTTTTCATGTGCCTTGCAAGCAGCCCCCCCCCCCCCCAGGTTCCCACTTGAACAGAAATGTCCTGTAGGCAAGGGGTCACCCCAAAATAACCACTGCCATTTACCCCAACAAGCAGACAGAGAGCAACACTCCTCCTTTCTCACAAAACTGGAAAAGTAGCATGTTCAAATTCCTATTTAATTCAGCCAATCCACATCTGAATAATTAGTCAGGCAAGAGATCACTTCCCAGGATACAAGGGCTGATCACCCTAAGTGCAACGCGAGCCTCCCCAGACCAGCGCTGTAGGGGACTTGGTGGCTGCAGCACAGCCCCAGCAAGCTTCCCTCTCTTCTCAGGAGATAAGACGTCTTTTTTTTTTTTTTTTTCCCACTTCTCTTTTTTTTTGATAAGGAAACTGCTTTTCTGCCCAGATCTAACACGAGGATGTCCCTCCAGAGCCACCGCTGAGCTCTCAGCGTGTTCAGGCAGTGCTCAGATCTGAGCCGACCTCGGGGCTCCTGGGTCCCTTCCCAGCAGTGACTATTTAGCTCAACCCTTCTTTGTGGCACTGGGATCGTGCCACACTGCTCCAAGTTGGACATCTGAGCGCTACCTGAAACACTGCAAAACGCAATGCTTGTTACGAATCCCACAGCAAACAGGTTTGCTCGCATGCTGGAACTGATGGAAATATTTAGTGCACATAACAGGCCATGGTTTCCTCTCTTCAACACCCGGGCAATCTAAAAAAGATTCAGTTTGGGCACTTGAGCTGCTCTGAATTTATATTATAAGAAAGGAGATGAAACTCTTGTGACAGTTTTATACAGGGCTGGCTTGAAGCTGGTTTGGGAGGCTGTGACAAAAACAACTCTGCTCCCTCTGGCCTCATTTAGCTATTTCTAAGCCCAGGAAAACCAGTCTGGCTGCTGCCACTATCACCACAAAAGAGAAAAAAAAATATCGTGAAATGGCAGTGCCAAAGCCCAGGGCAACCATTTCCATGCACATCCATCTCTCCCTGCAGGAACACAGCTCAGCACCTCCCGGCTCTCCATCCGCTTCCCAGCTCCATCCCACCTCCTGTGGTGGCAGCAACCAGCCACTTCCACTCACCCCCAGTGTCAGAAAGCCTCGAGCTGGCTCTGGTTTAGTATCCTCCTTAAAGGAGGAAGCAGATACTTGTTTGCAAAGGAATGGAAAAAGAAAATCTCAACAGCTTTATTCTTTAACCAAAGCTAAAATTATTTTCAAATAGGATGAATTGTCGTTCCATGGCAAAACCTGACCAAGAGGTCGAAGTCATCTGCATAAAGTTCAAAGGCAAATCACTGGTGGAGTCGAGATTACATTCATGGAGTTTAAGATTATAGATCTTTTACAGCCTTGTGCTTTGTGCACTTGAACCTGTGCACAAACAAAAAGCAGACACATGATTTTCCACACTCCCCAGTTGTTCTCTGTGACCCGGCCAGCGGCTCTTTCACTAAGTATTCGCTCGGGGAACATCACTTGGGAGCCTCAGGGCTGCTATTTGGCGAACTCCAGTGCAAACAGTAAATCCCTCCATTTCATCTGGCGAGTAAAGCTCTCGCATGTTGTCTTCTGCTCTGCAATTTGCATAGTATGGCACAACCTGGTACCCAGCCCTCATCAAATCAAAATGTACCATCAACTGTACCGGGGCGTATCATGAACAACAATATCTAATTTCACGCTCAGGCAACCAAGTTCATCCACCAGTTCCACACTGAAAACAGGCCCTGCATTTGGGGGTACACAAGAACCAAAAATCCAGTCCACACATTAGCCGAGAAATGAGACTGCTGTTCAGCATTACATAGCACAGAAACACACCTTCAAAACCTATTTATTTTACCAAATGTTCCCTTATGTTCAGTGAGAATATAGTTTTTATACAATCCGAATGGCAAATTCCAACGATTTTCAAATTCTACAACTGTTCTAAGACTACTGAGATCAATGAGTGAACCGGAGTTGGCCTGGATCCTAACTGCATACCTGTTTAATATAAATTATCACATGATTGTCAGAAAGAACTGTTTTTACTTGAAAAGGCTCATTGCTAAATAAACCAGATATAGGAGGATTTTACTGATTTTCCTACTAACACACATAGTAAGCCTGATATGGTACAGTGTCAGAGGTCACCACCCTTTCCATTCAGATCTTCAACTTTTGCACACAAGTGTGAGGCATATAACTTTTCTATTTCTACTGTCAATGGTGAAATCTGTCATGAAACACAATGAGAAATCACATTTAAGATAAGATCTGCAGAAGCAAAAGGCAGCATACATAAAAGCTACCGTACTAGGTTTTTGCTTCATGGTCATGACTTCTAGGTTGCTTTCCAGCAGGATATAGCCTTAAAAGTCTTTTGTTCACGTTCTTTATTCTCTTCTTACTTGCAAACATTTAACAAGAATCAAAGCCAACCAGCTACACAAAGAACATAGCCAAAATGCTCAGATGCAAATAAAGGTTTGAGATACATATTTTTTAATAATCAAAGCAAGCTTCTCAAGTCTGAAGTACAAAATTCTAGAAGAAAAAACCCCTAAACCTTTGGTATCTAGCTATAAACACTGAGCAAGGCGACCCAGGCTGACAAGTAAATATTGAATTATACAGGGTCCTTGGTTAGTATTTATGGTCACGCTCCAGATAGTCTAATATAATTGATCAGATCTGCATTTTAAGACAAAATTATGAACATGCTTTTCACAACTGGTCTCTGCTGAAAGGTGAGGTTTTGTGAAATGAAAAATACTCCACAGTTACAGCCTTTTGCTTACAGAAAAGTGTCCATAGTATTGAGCTCTTTGGTCACTTCTCACCAGAGAGAGAAGAAAATTCAATCTAACAAAAAAAAAAATCCCCAAACAATGTGACCTTTTTGATTAAAAAAAGGAAAGCTTTCATCCAACTCTGCTTCCCCAAAAGTGTTTTATCTTCTTCCCATTATGAAACAAACACAAATTCAGAAGCTTGGGAAACCCTTGCTGTGGTGGAACCAAGGCTACACAGAGATGCAGTAACACACGATGAGGCTGCTGCAGCGTGGAGCGGCGCAGTACAGGGGGAACTGGCTCAGCATTCGGAACGGGCTGTGCACACAGACCACGGCACGTCCCGGGGGGATTTCTGAACCAGCTGTGCTGGGATTGGGTATGCACTTCGGACAGGCATACTCCCAAAGATGGGTGGAAAATTGTGTGGTGGGCTGAAATGATTCACAAGGGACTAAGAAAGGTGCAGGTGGTCTCCATTTAACCCCTTCTCTGTAAACCACTACCTCCAGCCAGCACTAAGCACAACCACTGCCATTTTATTGTATTATTGAAGTGGCTTTGGGGAGACTTTTATATTTATAAACTTAGCAGAAGAAAATTCCAAAAAAGGAAGTGCAAGTTGTTACGCTAACAAGACAAAAACCAACATAACCCACTGAGCTTTAGAAGCTGAAATCAATCGAAGTCTCTCCATTGACTTCAGTGAGAGCTGGATCAGGATTTAAAGAGATTACAATTCTGAAGTTCATCTCTGTTGCAGTTCAGAATTTTTCTTTTGTTTCACATCACATTAAAGATTCAGCATCTCTTTTCCTAATGCTCTGAAATATAGTATGATCTATAAGAGAACAGAAAACAGAACTAAAGGGGAAACCCCCCCCTCTCCTACACCTCATTAAGATCTAAAGTTTGTCCTTAATGTGCCTATGAACTCAAAATGAGTGTCTAAATGGAGACATTTTTTTCTGCTACAGGGTAAAGTGATTATAAATGTCTCTTTGTGCAAAAGCTTAGCGGTATTTTATGCAGCTGGCACTGCAGAGTTTGAAACAAATCCAAGAAAACAGATTGTATCTTTAAGGTTAGAAATCAAACTTTCCATTGCTGGAGTGCACATTTCCTGGTAACGGGCTAAGCTCTGACACCAGAAGCTATGCAAGCGGGATCTCTGCTGCTACGTTAAGTGTATTGCTGTCTTTATTCCCTATGGCCTTTTTATCTATTCATTCCACTCCCAAACCGCCATTAAATGGACATTATAAAGTCACTTTTTGTAGTTTTCTGTTTTGTGTATGTCTTACCATTTTTTCCTAATACCCATTCAGAAGTCTGCTAGATATCATTTCAGCCTACATTTTCCTACAGACCTGCAAACACCAGAGGTGTCTTTGTCAATCAGCAAAAGCAGTAGCTTCAGTTTACAGGTAGAAATATTCCATGCTGCTAAACCTTAGCTACAATAAGCCTCATGCAAGAATAGAGAAAGCCCACATTCACACACGGCAATTCTTCCCAGGCTTTAGAGGCATTTCAATGCCAAGCACATAGTTTGTATACGTCCTTTCCAGCTGATTGAATTGACTCTCAAAAGCTTCAGGAACCCTGTATAACCGTATATTGAAACCCCACCTTGCCTTCACTTCTAAACCCTGCTCTGGCCCAGGGCTGGTGAGAAGGGACTGGCCAGCAGGACTCCTGGGGTGGAGAAACCCGGGTGCAAGGAGCTCACTCTCTACCTCTCAAGCAATCTGCGCTCAAACCGTTTGGTGATGTGTAGGTTAAAGACATCCTCTCGAGGTTCATCTGACTCCCACACAGTCCTGGAAGCCAAGAAGTGGTCTGCTCTCCACATGATGAACTACCCAACGACTGCCAGCTGTGTTCTAATTTGAGCTCCCGACTAGTCCTAATGAATAACCTCGCATACAGCACAGGCCACAGAGAAAGGATTGGTCTCCTATTCCTAGCTAGAGGCAGATGAGGAGAAATCCTATTTTTGGCTACAACTGCCGTTTGATCTTCCACAAGCAGCTCTGCTTCTAATAAAACTCCACACTCAATTGCGCTCAGTGGGGACACCGCAGTGAAGAGCGGAGGGCATGGAAGATGCAGGCTTGGAGAATGGCAAATGAGTCTGTGAACCAGCTGGATTTATGACCCACAGTTTGATCCAAAGTGGTTTGTGGCCAGTAATTCCTGCCGGTACTGTACAGTACTGGCTTTTAGCTTGCTCCGTGCTACTCCTGCTGATGAGGGGAATCTATTCTTTCCAAGATCTGTGATTGCTGCCGAGAAACTATGTCTGTGCTGTCATCTCACCTCTAGAACTTGATCAGGTATATCCAGCACAGGTACAAAGCATATCTTGCACTTAAACACAGAGAGCAGGGAGAGATTGTGCTCTTGCAGCACACTGCTATTAGTATTCCTTACATATTTGTAAATGTCTGGGTTCAGAGAGTGTGTCAGGTTAATACATAGCTCTGTGACTAATATCACTGGAGTTAACGGGAGCAGCTCCATGATTGCAGTGTGACTCAGCGCAGGTACCCGAGCCGGCTGCACAGCCCCAGCCCGAACCTGCAGGATGCCCTCGCCCGAGCATCCCTGCAGAGTACTCAGCACATCGTATCCCCTAACTTAAAAAAAAAAAAAAAAGCTCCATAAATTCAAGTTTTCCTGGAAAGCACTGAGGGGAAAACCAAGCAGATTACATTGCAAGTTTACCCACTTGGCCTACGACATGGGAAAGGCAAGTGCAAATATACTGTATCTCCCTGTTGGCATAATTCAGAACCGCAATCTCTTGTCACATATACCTGCTCAAACACAACCTTGACTCAGTCCCTGGCAGCCGTGTGCCACTAATAACTGATAAACAAACAGGCATATTTATTTTATATTTACCTTTCTCTTTACCTCCGTTGCACAGGCTAATGCTGCAGAACCAGGCTCCCCGATTAGTTCTGCTGACTGCAGTAACCCCGTGGCCTTCATTAAAAAAAAAAAAGCATTTCAAGAAACTGTATCCATTCCATTTTCTATCATCAGTCCTTCGTGAAAGTTGGATTGAAAGCACCTTGGTGGTAAATCTACCTCTCCCAGAGGTAAAATGCAAAGAGCAAAGAATGATGCTCACCAGCGGAGAGAGGTGATAAAAGGACTGAGAGAGAGAACGTAGGATGAAATGTTGCCATTAAGAAGAGATACTGGGGATAAATATCAAAATTCTTCATTTTCAAGGAGGTACCTTTGTTTTGTTTACTGCTTCAAGGAAATCAACAGTGCTAGTCCCAAAAGCCATGGCATGAATTACCCCGTTATCATTCAGCAATCAGAGACAGTACCCTACTTACTGATAGTAGGAACTTCACTGATCCTACTAATACATTTTCAAATATCTGGATTTTCCTGTCATATTTACTATTTGCATAAACTGATATTCTCCTTTAAAAAAAAAAAAAAAAAAAAAAGGGGGGGAAGAGAGAGTTCTAGGGGGTAGCAAAGATTAAAGACAGACTGTCAGTCTGACTGCCTGGTTTGTATTTTCACTCCAGTGAGTGGAGTGTGTATAAATAATGCCTTTGATTGCTTCAAAGATGGGGCTGGTGTCACCATGGCATCTGAATCATGGCACTTTCTCTTTGTATCGCTTCCGTCAGTCAGGAACAATATAGAACTTTTTTGTTAAAGAAGCCTTTAATTTCACATAGTAATTACCTATTTGATCAGACAAAAGGTGCTGTGAATGAAAGTCATTTACTTATTTGATGTGACTGAGACTGAGTGTCACTACAGCTGTGAGACTGTCAGAGAAAACACTAGTGGCTGATTAGATAAGCGGTCCTGCACGGAAAATAGGGTGAAAATGGAATAGAGGAAAAAAAAGTCAAGTTCTACCTGATTTAAATAAAAGGAAAATAAGAAACCCCTCAGAATAAAATTAATGTAATTACCAGAAGATGCAACTCCTATACAGCTTCACTGAGGTCAACTTCCCAGCCATGGGGTTAAACACCCGCCTCTCTCCCTCCACTTCATCAGACAAGGCCGATTTACAAAGCAACTAATGATCTGCTTGAGTCGTTCTGAACACCTGCTGCTGTGTCACATGCTCATTCACACAGCAATAGAAATCACGCTACAAGGACACGAGCAAGTATCATCTGCTTAAGCCAATCTACTACTATTCAGATAGAAGTTTTGTGTTTGAAATCAGAGATGTTGTCTCCTTGCCAAGAACAGCATCTTGGTACCTTCTGGGTCAACAGCAGTAATTCCAGGACACAGTGGGGATAACTTCAGCTCCCCCAATGAATTATATCAAAAATGGGGAAATCTCTGAGGTTTAGCTGGACTTCTGACTCACCCAAACCTGAGCCCTGAGAACCTTCTTCCCTGTTTCAGTTTTGGCTCTAGCACAGACCCAGCTGCAGATGGTGGAGGGACTCTACTCCAGCACACAGGTTGGGCCCACCTCTACGTACACAATGATCAGGATTTTAGGGAAGGAAGGACCTACTTCTGTATGAGAAACTGAAGAACTAGAACCTGCAGGATAAATTCACTCTTCTGACCATCTCGACTTCATGCCAACAAAACCTTTACTCCGCGCAGCAGAATCATCTCTCCCTTTTGTAAAAAGGAGCTTGCACATAGCACTGGGCTGGTGGCTTCAGCTCCCAAAAAAGCTTTCCCTTTCCTCGCTTTCCTCTCCCCATCCTCCATGAAAGCAGCAAGAGAAGGGATTGCAGTTCCCAGTGGTTTGCTACTGGTAAGCCTGAAGCAGGAGCAGCATGGGATGCAGGCTGTCTCATCCGCGCTAGCTGTTGGCCTCTTTGCACGAGCTGGTTAGTGCTGCACATGTTTAAAACATTAACTGGAAATATTTTATTCTGTTGGATAACGTATCAAACAACACAGAAATGAAACTTTAAAGGGCTTAGAAACTGTGCCTGGAGGTACTTGAGAGGTCTTGTGGACTCCTCCAGCAGCACACTGTCAGAGCGCTGCGCACAGCCCGAGAAAGCCCAGGATGGGATTTTTTTTCCCCCCCGTGTCCTTAAAGTGACTCAACACGAGTGACTCATGTACCATGGAGGGTGAATGCCTTGATTTCTCTTTCTACAAACTCTCAAACAAGACAGAAGGTAGAAGACAAAAGGAAAACCCTCAGCTAGCTGCCAATTTAATACTATTTCGTGCACCCCAAATGCAGAAGGCTACTGCTGTGACGTACGTAGTGCTGTGGGAAGGCTGGAGCCCCTGTGGATGAGTCCTTGTAGCCTCAGCCAGCAGGAGGGTATGTCCTCAGCTCCACTCATGCCAAGAGGGGAATTGTGCCTGCTCCTGTCCTGCCTCATCTCTCTTAGGCGATCCGAGTTGTCCCCATTGCCTTGTCCCCATTCCTTGCTCTTCAGGTGGTGGCTCTGCTGAACAAAGGGGCCCCTGCACTGATGAGTGTCTCCTCAGGCCGTGTGTTCCCAACCTCAGCTGGGAACTGCTTTTGAGGAGCTGATGCTACATCATCTCCCAGGGAACCACTGTAGAGCTACAGACACTCTCACAAAGGCAAAGGCAACACCACGGAAGCAACAGTTCTCTAAAAAAAACCAAAACCCCAAGCAAACAGAACCCTTATTTCCCTATTTCTCTTTAAAGCCTGCTCTCAAAATCTAATTTCACAGTATGATCAGTTGCTGTGTTGGAATTACTTTCTTTCTTATTTGAACAACATAAAAATGAACATATTAACAAATAATACTCATAAAATTCACTGGACAACACAATGAAAAAAAATTACACTGCATGAAGAACCGGGTTACCGAAGTTACATCACCATTTGAATCAGATGTAATATGCATCAACCCAGAGAGTCTGTATGTTGAATTAAAGAAATCATTTAATTTTAAAGTAATATTTTATTCAATGCATCCCTCAGTGCATGTAACTGCTAAATGAAATGCACTGCATGCTCTACAAACACATCACCACCTTGTAAATGAAATACCCACGATATTAAAACTGATATAACATTTATTAAAACCATTATGCAGAGAACAAGGTTGGATACTTGAACTGCTAAAGGCAAGCGCTAGTTCTGGCCTCTCAGATGTGCGTGCACTAAGGAGCTTGTGGCTCTGAGACAATAAATGAAGAAGTCTTTTCTAAAGGTGAGAGTTCATTCAGCTGGAAAGAAATCTGCCTCTCCTCCCCCAAGCTGAGTAAGGAAACGTGCTGGACTGTCCGGCAGAGTCGTGCAGAAGGAGAAGTGCTGCGGGCTCTGATGAGCAGTGCTGCTGCCCCGACACAGGGCACCAAGGTGTCTGCTTTGTTCCACATGAGGTCACTGTAAGAGCACGTTAAATCCTCCATAAAGCCGAGCTATTTGGTTTGATATTGTTTCTTCCCTCTAGACTAACAGTAAAGTTTAATAGTAACGTGTTTCAGGATCAGACTGTGACCTGTTTTCTCAGGAAGGCAGAGGCTGGAGTACGGGGAGGATTTGGTCTCTCGCCATTACAGATGTGCTGTGATGGCTACAGAATATTACAATCCCCCGACCAAAAGAAAGTAGAGGAATCATTTATTTGGGAGACCCAAGGCAGATAAGGGCTGAGCAGAGGCTGTGTGCCAGAGGGAACACTGTGCTGAACCCAAAAGGATGATGCCACCTTCTCCGGAGCAGGTACGCAGCGGAGGGGTGTGTGTGGCTCTGGGCCACCCTTCTGCATCCTTGCAGAGCATTCTTGGTGGTTATTCTCTCCATGTATTTTCAAGACGTTTGGCAAGTCTTTCAATGTAGCCACCTTTACCATCTCCTTTTCAAAATCAGGCATTGTACTGCTAATTAATCTGTAGGGGATAGGTCTGACTGCTTTAAAAGCACAGCTCTATTGTGAATGCTTGAAGCATATTTTTAAAGGAAAATCTGAGAATTTTATTTTATACTATTACTTCATTCTAGCCTATGACATTTTTAGCTTTGCACAAAGGATGCCTCTCTGCAGAATGCTAGCAGTTCAGCTGAGTTACACATTATAAAACCCTTCTATTTGTCACTGCCTTCAAGCTCTTCAAAACGAATTCTGGTTAGGATATGTGAATGTAAAGTGCTCGTTTCCTAATGAAGCACTTTGAAATGTGCTGTAGGAGAAGCTTGATTTTACTCTTCCACAGACACAAAGGGGAGTTCTTGCCTTTAAATGTTCTATCCTGAAAGATGAATTCACACACACCACACAAAGCTTGGGCTGCCAAAAAGGGAAATACAAACTCTTCCCCGTTCCTTTCAACAAATCTCAGTCTAGAACAGAAAGAAATGAAGCATACATTCAGCAAAAAGGGATTAAAGGAAAGACAAGGGGAAAATCCTTTTAAATACTAATATCCACTGAAATTAATCTCCAATCACATCAAAACAGAGACAGGTCCTTGACAAAAAGAAAGAAAGAATACACACAAATGTATTCCATGCTGCCAGCCCTACATCTTTCTCCAACCAACGTTACAGAAATCTATACGTCCCTATACAAACTTATCACCACAACCCCAGCCCAAGTGGTGGTTTCTCTACGTAGGTACCATACAGTGCTCTCCACTTCTGGAGATGCCAGTACTCAGTTATCAGAAAACGCTACGCAGATGCAAACCTCCATCACGGACACTCTGAAAACCAAGGTAAACCTGGCATCTCCACATCTATTATAAACTGGTTAGAGGCCTAATGAGGCTAAACGGTTTGGAGAGACTTCACACTGGGATTTGCACCAGTTTATGTAGGCAGCTGGCAGTGGCTGAAGTGGAAAGGTGCACGTCCTGTGATGAAGCTTGCTTGATGTGCAGCTCCTGCTTGTGTTTGAACTGCCCGTCTGGCATGCTATCATACATTGGATCATCTGCAGCACCACTGCTCTGGCAGGGAGCTGACAGAATTTTACACGTGTTGGTGCCAACTTCATCTCAACTTCATACAGCGCCGCGCAGGACCGGTCCCCCGGCGTCGCCACGCTCCCATGGCGCTTCGGTGAGGCGGGACAGCCTGACACCACTTACTCTCAACTTCCCTGACTTGTAATCAAATGACAGTTTTCTATTTCTAAGCAAAACTGAGCAATTGAATTAAAAAAAATATTATTTGAGAACACAAGTTTAAATTTAAACACTGCATGCATAAAAAGTATTAAGTTTTTTGACTTTCAAGTATTTGAGCACTGGGGAATTCTACCATAGAAAATGTGTCTGGACTGACTCTTTCAACAGCCCCATCATTAACTGCTCACTTCCATGAGTCACACACAATGTTCTGAAATGCTGGAGACTTTCTGGTCAGACATTTCTAATCTGATCAACCGCACACCGTGACATTTCATATGGCAACACACTGATAAAAGCCCTCCCACACTTCATTATGTAAACAGGTATAGCTGCTAATTAATGAATTAAAGTGGAAAAAGAAACTGTTGGCATGACTGGAAACTTGGCCCAAAACCTCCCCTGAGTAATGTTCAACCAAGTGAACTAAGCCCTATTAGTGCTTGCTGGCAGGTGGGTTTTTTTTTTTTTTTTTTTTTTTTTTTCAATATTCACATCTTTTCTTCCCGTTTTCCAGTTACTAATAATTTTTAAAATAATTTTGCTTTACTACCACTCGGCTGATATCATTACATATGTACAACAGCACACCACATCAGGCATGAAAACAAGGAGTTAAGGGTCAAACAGCACCTCTCTGAAGAGGGCACGTCTCCGAGCGGTGCCATCTTCTCCTAACCTCCTGCCATCCAAACATGGCAACATGTTCAAAACATAGCGAAGCCGTGAATGCAGCAAGCTGTTCAAATACGGCTTGGCTGCAAATAAACCTTAAGAAAATTAAAGACTGTTTGGATTCAAGTAGAGTTTTCACTGTTTCCGTGCAGGGGGGAGTGGGACAAAGTTATGAGGCTGTACAGCAATCTTTGGAGGGCAGGAGGGAATACAGGCTTCTATGCAAGCGGTAAAGTGTTAAAAAGCAAAGTATGAAAACTGAAACCACGCTGGTTGGAATAAGGAAAAATTTCTGTCTCAATCATACTCCAGGTTGCCTAGTTTCTATGCGACGATATTCCTGTTTAGTTTATCATCAGCTTTATCATCAACATCAAACCCAGCACAGTTCACCCAGTACTAGACTTAAAAATCAGTAAATACTATAGTCTCACCCGGAGGAAAGTGGTTACACTTTCAGTACATATAGTTTGGAAACCTGGGGTTGAATGTATGTGAGAATTACCAGCTAATATTTCAGGAGCACAACCCAACTGTATTGTAAAGAAAAGCTATTCAGAAAGTGGGCTTTTTCTTTATCTGCAGAAAATTAAGAACACAACCTACATATAAATTAGAATCTTAGTTTCAACCAAAATACAGCCAGGGCCTTCGCTCATTATGAAAAGTATAATACTGATGATGATATCATAGAAGGTGAACACCCAAAATAAGTTTCAGTTTGGCTGCATTTTCTTATTAAAACTAGATTTTGTAGAAATATCTATCAGCTTTGCTTTCAAGATACCGCCAGTCACATCTTAAGTCCAGAGCAAATGTAAAAAAGTTAAGGTGGGGGGATTACCCTGGGAGAATTTCAGAGTTCTCAAATACACCCTGGATTTCCTTTCTGACTTTTGCCAAGTCATTCAGCCTTTTTCAGCATCAACAACATTTGCGCCTGCAATTCCACTGCGAAGTCTGAGACCACGTCCTGCTAAATATCTGGGAACAAAAGCCAGGTAGCTAAAGCTATAGATTCAACCACAATTCAATTTGCAACTGAGACCTGGAGCCGTAGGAAGAGAGGCTGGACCTCAACCTTGCTTGATAATTTACTGCTTAATTTCCATCAGTTCCTCATTTTAGATTTTACCAGGTGTCGGCCATAATTCAGCTGCAACTGGCTTTGTGTACTCGTATTATGAATATGCTATGCACCGTTTACTACTCAAGAGCAGTAACAGCAACTTGGATTTATACAACATTTTAGCACATCTAGCACTTCAAAGAGCTTAACAAAAGGAGATAACTCACCAGGACGGCAAGTCAACCTATCCATTACAAAATAAATAAATCAGTTTTAAGTTCAGACTTCAAAAGGGAAACAGTAGATGCCCCATGAAAATCTCCGTAGGGACGGGCTTCCACAGAGCAAGAGCTGAGCGGCTGCCACAGCAGCATCCTTGGGTGACACATCATGGTCCTTGCCCAGCACAGATTAGTGAACAGCAGGAATGGGAATGCTAATAATTAAGAAAAGGTTAAAATGTTCATACTGCGTGAGAATGATGCATAAAAGGGTACAACTGGTAAAAATCACTGCAGCAATGCAATATTTTTTTCAGAAACTAAATTCCAACTGGGAATATATTAAGAACAAGAAGAAAGAAATTCTCCGAGTAGAAAACCAATGCAAAACAACTAGTGAAAACCAGTCAGCTCTGTGGCATAGAGGCACTAGATAAATTATAAACTGAAGCTCTACTCCGAACCAAAAACCATCTGAAAAACAAATTCAGAGAAACATCCAGACATGACAAATCCCCAAATTACTGTCTGAAAATTATTAAAAAGAAAAAAAAAAAATCCGACATTTTTTCCATATGAACAGTTTGTGTTCAAAGCAGCATTTGTCCCTTCAAACTCTCCTAATATAGTCTGAATTAGAACTAAGAAACAAGGGCAAATTTTCAAGGCACACATTCAGTACAACCAGTTGTTCCAGCACCACAGACACTCGAGCGATCAGCTCTGCACCAATCTAACTGGTCACCTGCATGGTCACTGGCCTCATTTCCCTCCTCATCCCGCAGCCTTTGTGCAAAGTTCACACTGAGTTTTCACAAGAGTTTGCATACAAAAATTGCAAAATTTGGTCTCAGCTATCCTTATTCTTTTTAATCCCCTCACCTTCCCCCCAAAAAAGAAAAGGGCATTTACTATTTACTAACTGCATGTTGAGGAAACTAAAACATGCCAAGAAGAATTATTTCCAGGAATCTGCAAGAGGTTTCTCTTGCACAGATTACGGGTGGCCCAACTTCTGCATTTAAGGGGGCTGTGCTTGCCAAGGCCCCTCTCTGCTGTAGCACCTGCACCAGGGCAGGCTCCATGAAGCCACAGCTACAGAGGTCCGTAGATTTGGGCCCCAGCAGCCACTGTCTGCTGCAGATAAAGTTGGTTCTAGCTGCCAACCGAGTATCAGTCCTGCTGTCCACAGCAGAGACCTTCCATCCTTCGTAGTTGGCACAGAGACCAAAATCTTGGTGAAGGTGTGAAAAATTCTCCTTTACGCTCCAAGGGTCAGGAGACCTTTCTGTTGCTTCAGAGCAAACACTTCAAGAGCAACAGCAACAGCCCCAGGCTCATCTGCCTTTAGCTGGCGCCTGACACACAGCATCAAAGGTCTTTGCTCTGGACAGGCTGGGAAGTAATTTTTTTGTCCATTTTAAAGTACATTTAAAAACAGAGAAAAGATAAAATTACCCAACACTGATATCCTCTAAGCCGCTGGGTCAAAGCCCCAGCTTCAATCTCTCTCAGCAGGTCAAGACCTTTCAGCTACAGGAAAGAGAATAAAGTCACGGATCCTCAGACAGCCCATGTGCCACCCCTCCACCTCCCCGCGATTCCTCCTGTCAGATCTGGGCTGGCGGACCAGTCCCCCCCTCTCTGGGCACACCAGGACTGACAGTTACAGCTCACGGTGATCTTGCACAGCTGCAGCCAACGTGGTCTTCTCCATTTACCACGGCTGTCTCCAGATACAGGACTTACACAAATGATGATTCCAAATCCATCCCAGTCGACATATATTTAGAAGTGGGCTTTGCTGTACCTACAGAATTCACTATAAACTGGCTGTTTCCACACTAAGAGAGACCACTACCTGCAAATTGTACCAGACTTCCCATCTTCCCATCACTTCATCCCCCAAAAGCCAGCAGTCACATTCTGCTGCCCATGAACTGCTTTTAGCAACACGATGTAAGGAAGAAACTTCTACAACTAGCAAAAACTAATGTAAGGAATAGTGATGGTTCTTCTTTAGACAAGTATATTGAGATTCTGTTATTATCTTTTGCTGAATATTACTTTCATATATGTGTCTGGTATTACAGGCTTATCCTAAAGGTGTATTTTTACACACACAGAGTTAATTTCCACTTGCATCACTATTATTTGCAAGCCACTAGCCTTGAACCCAGAAACTAGCATATAAAGATTTTTTTTTTTTTTTTTCCTGAAGAAAATATGAGCATTGTACCAAAGAACACCTAAATCCAGAGCAGGGCCTGTAGAACATGGGTCATTCCCACCTGTCCAAGGGATTCTGTCAGCAACTGGTTTCCTAATCACCACAAATTCATTTTCCATTTGCTCGCTGCAATTATGCTATTGAAACCTGCATTTTTTTTTTTTTTTTTTTTTTTCTCCTCTTCCCCTCTTCCCTTACTCTAAACGGCATTCATTTTTAATGTCTACTGCAGAAGGCCAATATGATACAAAAACCCCAAACATTTCACTACTCATGCACTCTTATTCATAATATCACATCAAATTGCTGAAGTAGTACCATATGGCGCTTGAGCACCAAGCCAGAACAAGTTGTTCAGCTTGTCATAATCTCAAAAGCTGCATGAAACTTAAATAATTTCTCTATGAAGTGGAAGATCTTTGGGTTTAATATAACTCATCAGAAATGGATTCTGCATTTTCCTCCTATTATTTCCCATGTTTTCTCTGACTCACATTCCATTTTCCAGTGCAAGCTATCAGTATAAGTGGATAGAACTATGGGGCTGAAAGGCTCTAAAAGCATCCTGTCCATGCTTTCTTCTTGATCATTCATCATCAAATTGAATAGATAAACATCTTTCTCAATCAGACAGATATATAATTATAAATAAAAAAAGCTCAACCAGAAAGACTGAATGAAAAAGATTTCATTAATGTCCCATACTTTGATTCAACCCTTAAAGCAATACCCTCAGTTATAAAATGCCCACACTTGCACCCACGCTGTCCTGTAAACACAGCAGCCTTTCAGGAAAACTGGAGTGGTGACATTTATCCAAGAAGAGTCAACGGTGGGAATGCTCAGGGTTTCACCACAGATTACTCAGTATTTACATTCTCAACCCCTGAAGTCACTGTGAATCTGTGTTGTTGTTTTTTTTGTTTGTTTGTTTGTTTTAAAAAAACCCAACATTTCTTACTCTCATGCCTGAAAAGGAAGGTTTGGAGTGACATAGGATTGGAGACTGAAGGTGCAAGAACTAGACCGACCTCAGTTTTCAGGGATTGTGACCAACTCAATTCCAAATGGCTGAGCAGCAGCGTGGGTACCATCTGAGATGGAGAAAACACACGGGGAGATCTTCCCGGGAACACACAACAGCAAAAATTAAAATATGAAGGCAGAAGTAGGTAAGACCCGAAATGGAGGGACAGGACACAAGTCCAGGGGAACACCAAAAACGTCAAGACTTGAGGAAGGCAGTTATGTGGGCTACAGCATTGCTCTGGAGGGGAGAGAAGGGCATTACAGAGCTCCTCAAAGGCAAGGCTTATTTCAGTAGCTAGTTAATCAGCTGAAGAATAAAAAGGACAGCACTAAATCAAGCAGAATTTCCTAGGTCTTCTTAGCATATATGTTCACATATGGGATTAGGAAAGGCAAGAACTGGTGCTGAGAACCGTAGGCTGGCACAAGGCAGTACTGAGACAACTACTACACAGCCTTTTGCTTAAAAATAAAATAGAACTGGGACATGTCTTCTGGAGCTAGCATGTATTGGGAGTTTCCAGAAAAACATTTCTATAATGGTTACATATGTGATTGTTCTTTTTTCCTTAGCTATATGGAGAAAAAGTGACTTGTCACCAGCCCAAAGGGAAAAGTGTTTGGCTGCATGGGGGAAGACAGGACTTGATACTTCTGTGGCTTCGCAGAAGCAAAGAAATAGCTCTTTAAAAAAAAAAAAAAAAGCAAGAAGCACAGAGAATATCTAGGATAAATAAGTGAAAAGAATCATTCCTCCCTCTCCAGTGAAAAGATGATGCCAAAATCTCAAAACCCTTGACGGCTGCACACGTGGTAACAGCTAGATGTGGGCGGCAGCAGCCGGGTGTCCCCGCCACGGCGGCGGGAGCCAGCGCAGCCTGGGAGGGCAGGGCGGGGAGAAGGTGGCACCCGGCATCCCTGGGACAGGGCAGGGAGAAGGTGGCACCCAGCATCCCTGGCACAGAGAGCGCCCACAGCCCTCAGCCCCTTGCCCGTGTGCTGTGGTTTGGCCGCTTCCACCCGCTTTGCCAGGAGATTCTGTTCTCTCTGCCCAAGCAGGTTTGGGAACCAGGGTGGGGGTTCCCTCTGCCCACACACGTCATTACTCCTCAGAGGTCTGTGTCTGAGCCCGCCGTCTCCCTTATTCTGTGTTACTGGGAGGAACTGGGAGGGCACTGGAATGGCTCTGCAGCCCCAGACCAAGCTTCCCTCCTGCCCTGTGGACATTCCCACATGTTTACGCTCTGTTTTTCAAGGCCTTTTACCTTTAGAGATCTGAAACGGCATAAAAAGTCAAGGAGGGCCTTTCCCACTTTCTGTTTTTCTTTATCCTAAGGGCCTATCCCCTGACACAGCAGAGAAGAAATGGGAATCAGTCCTTAGCTATAAAGATCCACACTTTAAAGGCATCTGGACACGAGGCAGGATTTGCTAAGGCACCCAGGTATCCATCTCCCCTCGGCCCACAAGGGAATCTAAATCAGCGAAGATTAATTCTCTGCTGTGCCCGATCCTCCCCCGCACACCACCCGAGGTAGAGATGCAGCTTCCGTCACCACGCTGCTCCCGACACAAGGAAATACAGAGACGTGTTTGTCTTCACAACCCCGCTGCGAGGCACGGCAGCGCTCTGACCCCGATCCCGGAGACACGTCACCTGGGCAAGGCAGGCAGGGGCAAGCTCTGCCTCTGCTCGGGTCGGCTGGGTGTCGAGCCCTGCCATGAGTTAGGGTTTTGGAGGGGTGATGGGAGGCGAAAAGAAAATATGTTACAGGAAGGCTGCAGCAGAAAGGGTCTGGAGAGCAGGACCACGCACGGCTCCACTACACAGGCAGCCTTCCCCTAGCCCTGGCCCCAGCAGCTCCCATTTGTGGCTCTTAAAAAATGCAGCATCTCCAAGAATGAAGAATTTTTTCTTAAATCTGGACAAGGTAAAAAGGAGAAAACAGAATAAAATATTTAATACGGGCTGCTTTGACATGCCTTGGGGTAGGTCTTCTATCAGCACAGCCTCAAGGGAATGTTACAAGCAGACCACGGAAATATGGAGCCAGCCTCGATGGCTCGCTCACAGCGGGCTCGCTGGCGTCAAGAGCTCAGCCAACACAACATTTTAGGTTACTTTAAATGATGTTTTCAAAGTACCTTATCCCAGAGAGGAAAAAAGGAAATGAAAAAGCTGTTGTGTGTAATTAGCAGCTCCCTTTGATGAATCCTTTCCAGTGCTACCACCTTTTTGCAAATACTTTGTTTCTCGAAGAACGATTTTGATGGAGCCAACGCAGGCAGAACTTCAGAACAGGATTACAAGGGAGAAGATGAATTGTGAGTGACAGCACCCATCAACCTGGGGCAGAAAACTCTCCCCACTCTGCATTAACTCCTCAAATGCCCGACGTCTAGTTATAATAAAGACCAACACAAAGGGAAACTCAAGTTTTCCTTACTTTAACATCATACCATTCAGCATTTATTCTCTTCTTTCAACAATATACACACTCAGTGCTCAGTACTTATGAATACCCTCTATCCAATTAATACCCCATTAAGCTGCACGCCTGCAGTGACTTTATCCTCAGACCACTGTATGGTAGCTTTTAACTCCATAATACCCTGGCATTATTACCATATTAGACTACAAGGGATTGATCCGAAGCTCACGGAGGTTAATGAGGGCTCATTAAACTTTGAATTAGGCCCTAACTGCTTGGCAAACACGAAGTGAAGTGAAACAGTAAGTGTCAGATGACAGCGGGCGTAGCAAACTTTAAGGTGAAATATTGAATGCCGATCATGACAAAGGTGTGCAATAAGGGGGAATGTGTGTGGAAAGCAGCCGTGGGAGAGAATTATGATTATGTTACACCCAACATCAAGCAGGACAGATTTGTGCCTATATAAATAGATATTGCCTGGTATGACTGATGTGATTTTGTCATCATACGGTTAGACATAGCATAATATTGACATTACGGCTTTCCTTTAGATTTCAGTTTTGAATTTCTGCTGGAGAGTATGATACTAGAGACTTGAAATCAGTATGACTCCTTCCCTAATTACTGATTAATCAAGAGCTAAGGTTGCTTACATAAAGAGTCCTGGGGAGAAAAAAAAAAAAAAAAAAAAAAAAAAAAGGGAGGGGGACATTTAACAACTGGATGGATACAGAAAGAGAAGAAAAAGAGCTGATTTCCTAATAGCATGTTATACCTGAAAGTTCAATTTTGTATTCATGTCTAATTAAAAAATTATAAGAAAACGTTTTAATACTCGCAGATACTATGGGTTATGGTTCAAAAGGAATAACAGAAAGGGTTTTTTTCTTTTAATGACTTCAGAAATACATATATGTTGTGTCATTCTGTCCCTTAGGTGCTCAAAAGACACAGCAGCTGTTTCATAAATTTTGAATTGCCTTTTCCTTTAGCATACAAAAATCTGCGCCATAAACATAACACTGTCTGAAAAATATTCGGTAAACCCAGATAGTTGTTGGAAATGCTTCCTCCGATATTTAAATTCCTCTCTTAACAGGAGTTTCCCTGCAAAAACAGATGCTAACGAACAGTGTTTTTGCCATCAAGCTGAATGTGAATGCTTTGGTGCAGCATTTTCTTTTTTCCATGGAGACATTAGAGGGTGCATTTCCCATCACTGAAAGAAAACTGCCACCTTGCTTCTCAATTCTTTGCTTTCAAATAATAAATAACTGCTATAATCTTCCGTAAAAGATTTATTCTCTGATGGTCTGTTTCTTCTACTCTAATTTCTTTTTGTTAGATGCAGTTGAATGTCATTTACTGGTAAGTAAATTGTGTCATCACTTCACTGCAAACCACACCACTGAAAATGTAAACTGGCCAAACATTTATTTTTGTTTTCCAACTCTCAGAAATCCCTTCAGAGGGCTGGGAATTAACTAGCAACACTGTTTTAGTGCAGATCCTTAATCTTAATTTCTTTCCCTCTCTCTACTAATATGCTCCCTTTCAGTGATGTTACTTCAGAAATAACTCCAAATAGCTTACAGTGCAGTCAGAAACACTGCCTTTTAGCTGCACACTTCCCACAGTGACTTGGAA
The DNA here is from genome assembly GCF_003259725.1 of Athene cunicularia. Lineage (NCBI taxonomy): Eukaryota > Metazoa > Chordata > Aves > Strigiformes > Strigidae > Athene > Athene cunicularia. The sequence continues at coordinate 2,757,120 of NW_020799125.1, forward strand.
ATAGAGAAAATTGGCTATTGCCACTGAATTTTTTTGTAATCTTGTAGTACTGGGGGCACTGCAGCCCCACCTCTTCCCCCAGAGGAGTTTCATCAGCAGAGGGGGCTGCTGGAGGACCACGGACTGCCAGTTCCTCTAAAGGGGCAAACCACGAGTCCTATGTCCAGTCTTTTCACAACGCAATCCGTGCCTTCCATTTTTTTGGAGACAAACAAGCAGCCTGAATGGCCTTTCTCCTTCCTTAAACTGCCCCCTTTTTTTTTTTTCAACAATAAAATTAGCTTATTTGCTTAAATAAATCTTACAGCTCTTAAAGCCCTGAAGCACAAATCAAACACATAAATCAACAGCAAAACAGCCTGAAAGGGCTATAAACCCAAGCACAGATGCAAAAGCCTCCTCAGGTCATGTAGTGCTCTGATTAAAATGAGTGGAGATCACAAGCGAAAACAGGAGGCAGGAAGGTGAACTGTCCCAGCAATGCCTGCCAGCACGATGGCATTGAAGGCTCTGTTAATATTTACACTAGAAACTTTTGGTTTTAGGGTTTATAACTTGAGACATAGAGGTTTAGTCCTGGTGTCCAAAACCCAGTCCCAGAGTGGAATTACTCATGTAAAACTTTGTAAGGGAAGGGCATGCCTGGGTGGTTTGTTACGACAAGGTTGAATACTCTGCATGACTTTTCTTCCAGCTTTATCTCATATATATATTCATATATATATAGACACACATATACACATCCCAGAAACCATGCACAGACATGAGGCAGCGAAGAGACCCTTTGTACATATTACACTGAAGTTTTCTAGAACATCATCTCACTAGAATAACAGCCCACGTTGAGTCCTCATCCCCCAGCTGCTATCTCCCCACTTGCCTGTGGACATCCAGGAATAATGAGGGATGAAGCACAACCCCACGCAGCGTGGGGCCTCGCCCGGGCCACGTGAGGCTGGGTGCACGCTCAGCAGCCCTCCAGCCATTTGAAACAACACTAGAAGCCACACCAATTCCTCATTTCCACTAGCAAACTAGCTTGCTCTTTTTCACACAGGGCACTTGAGCTTTGGCCAGGGCAGCTTGCTTTGCTTTCCCCTCCAGCCACTTCTAACTGAGCCCTACACCATACTCTGAAATGTCACTCACCTTGAAGTCCTTCATCAGCACGTCTCCCTCTTCCTTAATGAAGCATAAACAGCCCCTGCTCTTCCTAGAGGCTTTTTCCACAGATTACCCACAGTCAGGGTCAGCTGCAGTCAAACACATCTCATTTCTCCACAGAGGGGAAGACAAAACCTCCTACACCTGTGGCCAAACACCCATCCCTCTTCAGAGGTGAGCTCAAGCTGCCCAGCTGCTGCAGGGGCTTTTAGAGGATGTATGAATCTCAGTTGGTTTATGAAGGGAAAAGAAGTTCAGCTCTCTTTCTCTACCTAGTGCCAAAAAATATGAAACTGAGATCTACCGCCTGACTTTTCAGGGCAGGCTGCTGGCTTGGAGTCTGTTAGGACAAAAGGAATATGCTTGCATGACATATGCAAAGGCTTGGATGTTGTATGTACATCTGGAAGTGTGGTCTCTGTGTGCCTGCAGGACATGCAGAGAAATGTAAAGAAAATCAGGAATCTAAGAAAAACTATAAGCGTGGCCAAAGAGGTCAGTACTGCATAATGCTGAATGCTTGGTCATAATCCAGTAAGGCACTATTCATGTCCTTAGTTTCCAGTCAATGAACAGACTCAGAAAAGCCACTGGAGCTACTTAAAGGCTCAAATTTAGGCACGTACTTAAAATCTCTGCTGAACAAGGGCCAAAATGTTTAGTACCATCTGCAGATACCCAAACTGCCTTGGGCAAAATGTTTCCCTTAATATAATCCAAGGTTTTGTTTGTTTGTTTTTAAGTTGTCTGACTGTTCGGATAGGAGGAAAATGTTCTTTAAATTAAGGAAATTAGCAATAAATATGAATGTTATTAAAAATCTGGTAATTATTAAAAATATGGTAAGAGCTATGGGAAAGAACAAATTGAAAAGAAATGGGGCCTTTAATGAAACCGTGGTAAACTGCTGCACATCTACTCTTTGCTGCCCTATCACCTAACCATGGCTTACACCTCTCATCAGCCCATGTTAGAGACAGCTGCGACAGGATTTAGATGGCGACACCTTTATTGCTGAAAATCTCAGCAGTTATAAATAAAACAATTAACTGCAGCAGTGAAAGCTTAAAATTATCCCAAGAGTAAATTCTCTAAAATCTTAAAAGCTGACATCTGAAATTCCAGGGTGCTGAATTTAATTCTTCAGTGGTGCAGACGAGGAAGAACATACGCAATAGTAAGGAAAGACTAAGCGTGGATGGATTTTTTTTGCTTCCTATCTCATTCCAGCCTGATACAGTGAATTTCAGCAACCGTCTAGCTGTCAAGGTTATATCTGCACCATCATTCTGCAAATCCAAACTCACACCCACACAGCGCCACTGTGTCTTTGGGACTCCATTTCAACTCATCGAGGAAGCCAAGTCCCACAGTAACCTATTACTAATGTGGGTGATGAGTGTTAAATAATGAACTACTGCAGCAAACAGGCAGATCGCAAGTTCTTTGTCTCTGTTCGTGTCTCAGCTTTTTTTTCATTATTACTATTTTTCTTTCGAAAGGCATGAGCAAAACAAAAGGGTTTTTTTTTTTTCTAAGCAAATTAACCCACTGTTTTTGTGTATACTCTGTCTTTACAGATTTCCAATAGCTTTCATGAGCTGTGTACATTAGCTCTGCCTATGCCTTCCTGTCTTTGCCTCTACACATAATGACAGCCATACCGAGCGGCTATTACAGTTATCTCACTTTCTGGAGACGATGGGGATGTAATGATATGTTGCAATATGTGCAATGGGGTATTACAGCTAAATACTCTTTGGAGTGATTGATGAACTATTTTGCAGTATTCCTGGTACGACAGTTCAAGGCGAGGGGTACTTATCCTTCTGTGCTTCCTACGTTTCCTGCTCCCGGGGTGAACTTGGAGCAGGAGCTAAAAGGTAAGGGCTGGATGGGGGTGGTGGTGGAAGAAGCGACCGAGGGCCTGCAGAGGAAGGGACTTGCTGCTTAGTCCCTGGATAGTGATGGACAAACACTTCTGAATCACTGTAAAAACAAGCCTTACATTAGCAGAACTGACGCACAGATGCAGCAGCTGAACTCAGACGCAAAATGAAGCGGCCGAATATAACCATCAACAAAAGCATTTAGAATACTCAATAAAACCCGAGTCCATTATGAGATTCTTCAGATAATCCAAGGACAGGCCCAGATGCCGATAACCAGAGAGCGCTGCTCATGGCCATGGCAACAGCTCTGTGGTCTTGAACAGAGCCACTCATCTTTTCTGCCTCGGTTTCTTATTTGTGAAAGAAAGACAATCCTCACTTATGCAAACAGGTTGAAAAGATCAGATCCTGTATAGGAAAATACTTAAGCAGAGACTGTATGGATCTAACTCACAATTTTTATTTAACAAGTAGCACTTGGTGGTAGGGTCACAAATATCTGCAGTATATCGCACCCCACTGCCTCACAGGGAGGCTGGAAGGACTGCAAAACAGTTTAAAATGTCGTACGTAAGGTCAGACCAAAGGTCTGTTGTCCCAGTTACCCTCTTGTTTTGACTCACTGCACCCCAGATTTTTGCTGTCCTTCATTCTCCCTAACTTCTCTGTTTTTCATACTTGAAAAAATGGTAGCTACGTGACGACTTTCCTTTCTAGGGATGTATTAGCACAAATCTCACCAGCATTAGTACCAACAGTAGGTCATCATCCATGTACTTGGATTGAACTTTTAAGACACCAAGTGTCAAGCACAAACGCTGATCCCATAATGATGGCACCTGGACCCTGACCTGACTTTAACCCATACTATAAACAATCAACCAAAAAAGTAACATCCTGAGATTCTGCTTAAACCTGAAGAAAGCCAGAAATATTATCAATTAATTTCGAGACTTCTGAAATTTCATGCTGATACTCCCCAATCAGAGTGGGAGGAGCCTCATTGCTGCCAGTGGCTTCTGAGAATCTCAGTTTTTATGTTGTGTAGGAAATTTAAAAATCGTTTGCATTTCCTTCATGTAACTGGGACTAAATTTGATGGAAATTTATCACTTCCAAATCACATGGCATTTCATGATTTAGTGTTCTTTTATTATTCAGTGGGGCTTTTTTCCCCACTTACTATTCCCAAAGCATCCTGGAAAATGGCAAAATCTCAAGGGCAGTACTCTTAGCTGAACTGGGCAATGGGAGTCCTTGATATTTGTCTGCAAAGTGTCAATCACCTTAAAATCCCAACCTCACTTATGACGGTTCTCCTTGAGTAAGTAACAAGGCTGGGCTGGCAAAATGAAATTCCTCAGTAATACACTGACAAACTCAGAACCACAAAGCACCAAATTCTCCTTCAGTCTGGATTTGAATGCATAAATAAACAAGGTTCTTGCATTTATTTCTGCTAGAAGATTGTATTATTCCATTCTGCAATTATGAAAAATGCAGAGCACAGGCAAGATTTAGTGTCTGAGTTTTTGCTGCAAGACTTATGTCAGTAGAAAGGCATTTGTGCTCTTGGGAATCAAAGTGAGATTCACCCATTTGTGGCAGGTGTTTTAAGCACTCAGCCTAACAATCTACCCACGCATGGCACTACAGCAATTCAACGACTAAATTAAATCTCTGAATATTAAATTAATGATGGAAATCTAAAATATTAATATATTCTAATTGAATATTCTCCGATAAATTATCTAGGCATTCTCAGCAATTTGATTTTACTTTCATTTCTTAAGGAACTTTCAGCTGCATAAATACAGCTATTAAAGCAATTCAAAAAGGGAACATTTTCTGCTCAGACAAGAGAACTCTAAACACAAAGAATCTAAAAATTTCTTTCATATGATTGATTAAATCATAGAGCCCAAGACAGCTGAATCATTAAATGACTGCTTTCCTTCAGTCCCTCTGGCTTTAGCAAGGACAATATAAATTCCCCATGGGTCTGAATACAAGGAAATACAATATGTATAATTACAGTATAGGCTTGAATGTTGTTGTAAGAGAATTTCAAATGGAGCATTTATGCTGTAGCTGCACTTTTCAATCCATAATGCTGTATGTGCGTGTGCATGTAAAGCCCACAAAGCACTGGGCATCTGCTTGCTCCGACCTAGATTCCCAAAGGGTAAATGCGGGTGTAGCCCCACCAGCTTTGGCAGAGATGCATGAATTTCCATCAGGATCTGGCCTTCTATTTCTGTGAAATGCTGGAGATTAAGAATGACATCTTCATACGCCAGGGAGAATGCAAACAAAGGAATGTAGTTTGAAGAATAGATATAGTGTGGCATATATTTAGGAATCTGCTTTAAACTGCACGTTTACAAGAAATTTCAAATGGACGTTTCCAGACAGTAGCGATGTGTCGTATTTCCCTTGCTCCATTCATTCCAAGTGTGCTGAGCCCTGGGTTGGTAACACGCACGCACACGCAGAAGACAGATCAATACCGGAGCCAAGACCGTAGCAACAGGAACGCTTAATGAATCATTTTCCTGTTAATCTTTCTCTCTTTGGTGTCAGGTTGGTTTGTGGCATGAAATCACAGTCAAGAGCTAAAAGCTCTTGCAATCTACATCCTTTAACCAGCTTTCAAAGAAAGGCTGTGCCTCTTCAGAGCAATACAACCTGTAGAACGTCCCATTTCTTCTCCAGCCTCTGGACTTGCTCCTTCTTATCGCTGTCCCAATAAAGACCAAATCGCCTCATTTCTGAATTTCAGCTGGTGATGCTCACAGGGGTACCAAAGACAAGATGTACTGAAAACCTGATTTTTTTTTTTTTTTTTGGTTGGTAAGGCAAAAGAAACACCTGTTCCCATGAAGAACAAGGAAGATCTAGGCCTATTTGTAATCAAAGCTGTCTGCGTGTCTCTCAGGAAAAGTAAGGTCTGATATCCGTTGGGAAGCATCTGCAAGGCCTTTTCTCAACAAACCTTCTCTCACCACAGACAGATGCCATCTGTCTTGCAGCTGGGAGTTAATGGATTCTGAACTGCCAATTTCACAGCAGTAAGCAACGTGGTTGATAGAGGAGGCATGAGGGATTTCCTACAATAAAACTATTTAAAACACTGCAAAGGTGCATGCTGAAATAGCCATGACGAGCAACGAAATGGCAATATTGAGTGCTGATGGTCCAAGCTGGCAGGGATTTCGTAGCTCAGCATACCTCAAGTGTATCTCCAACCCTGGGATTTTAGATTTTTGGAGAACTACCCCATTACACCTATTTCCTGTGCCAGGATGGGCTACAGCGCACAAATAGGCTGTGGAGCTCTTGAGTGCGCTATCAACTTTTCTCATATTAAGTATCCAATTTCGCTGTAGCGCTTAACGTGTGCTAAACCCACCCATGGGTCCACCGCGGGGTTTTCTAGTGTGCTAAGAAGAGCTCTCTGCTCCATTAACATGCACGGTGCCACACGAAACCCAACCAATCAACAACACCGCTGCTAAGAAGCAACGCAAGAGTCTTCAGGTATATTATATTCTGCCAACTTTCCAAACCACTTCAGGACTTTCTGATTAAATTTACATAAAATGCATCCTTCCCTCTTATTCCCTATTATACACATTAGATTATTTCTAGTATTCTCGTGTCTGAGATTACCAGTGCTTGGATATGAGAGAGCATGCTGTGCCTGTAGCACGCAATCAAGGCTGTTTGTAAGAGCACCACGATCCTGTCTTGGTCATCCTCAGTGGATTCTCATGAAGGCATAATGAGAATGAACAAATTGTTTATTGTGAGAGATCTAATGGACAAACACCATATTTTTCAGTTCCAAATGCAATAAAGGCAAACTGGAAAAATTAGGGTCTGTGCAGACTGAGTTGAGACAGGCGGATCATAAGAGCTCTAAAAAGGTCCTGAAGTTGGAAGTTTGGAGCATTCGTAAGTGTGAATACAGTTGCAGCGGTTGATAAAGAAGCCCGTTATCTAACCACGCCATGACCAAGGGCTGGTCCTGCACAAACCATTGGGCTTTTGAATGAATGATTTTCATGCAGCCCAATGAGATGGGTCAAGACTTCAGCCTTGACACCTGACTCAAGATTCCTGTTAGAAGCACCTGGAGACTTGCATGTGGATCCAAAACTGAGATGCTTTTTGAAGTTCAATAATGGATGAAATAGAAGATTAACTAATAATAATTTAGATAATAGATAATTAAGAATTAGCTACACATGTAGCTAAAAAGTATGAGTCACAGAAAATAGATGGTACTCAGCCAGGGCACAACTATTTAATATATTATCTTAGTTGATCAGTGGGGCTGCGTGAGTCATTTGCTTGGAGAAGAAGGGGGACTTCATATTGGTTTTGTATTTTTAACAGGCATTTTGATAGACCTCATAGTTATAATAATGAGAATATCTGACAATTAGTAATGAAATTATCCTTACTACAGTAAAATATTTCACGGCATGTAAAATACTATTCCTAACACAAAGGTGTAAGTGAAGCACAAGGAAATTAAACCCAAGATTTTCATAATTGTTTGCAAAATAAATAGGCATATGTCAATAAAATTTGATGTTTTCTCAGCTCAAAGACAAAACCAAATTTGCAAAACATTTTTTATACCAATAAAGATGAATTTTAGCTTATATCAGATGTTTATTTAAACTCTTTAAAGAAAAAGTACATTTTTTCAGCAGCCAAAACTAATCAGAAATTCCTATTATTATTTTTTACATATTATTTTTCTGAAATATATTTCCCAGTTACTGTGGTTGATGCATATGAACAGACACGGATGTTCCTTTGAAAGAAAAAAACACTGTAATTAACAGAGGGTTTTTTTGGCAGGGATAATGTTGTGACATCTTCCTTTCTTCTTTTTTCTAAAAACTTTTTCATTTAATGTATTTTATCAGAATGAAATGGTTTAATGAGCAGAGAATTACAGTTGATCCCAGCTGAACCAGATAGGGCTGCATTTCGAGGTATTCGGCTGCCATCAAGCTGCATTCACCTTTGCTATGATTTAAACTTCATTCAGGCACAGCCTTGCTAAAAATACTGACAAGTAACTAATCAACTTCCATAAAATGGAATTTTTACCTTCACAATAGGAAGCAAGAGTAGGAGGCAACCCGAAAGATTTGCCTATGCATTTCAAATTAGTCTGACCTGTAAAAACGCAAACAGCAAGCGGTACTATGAAAATGTACTTCTGGTAAGGCTTTTTGGATTTTTAATATTTAGATTTTTCATTTAATATTTAGATTTTTCATATCATTCCTTCCTTTTCTGGAGGTAACCAGAACCAAAGATAGCATAATGGAGGGACTCGTTACTGTTAGTTGTACCTACAAAACGTAAGCTCAAGCAGGGCTCTCTGGACCACAAAAAGTTCAGTGTCCAGGAATTAGTGTTAGGTTTCAGTAGCAGAGAAAACCGCAACAGACTTCCTTCTGTACAAATGGGATCATGTGTACTTCTAACTCCAGTTTGTGAGCAGATGGACACAAAAATATTCAGTGCCCAGTGAGCAAAAGCATGGGAAATCGGATCAAAACCGTTACCTAGATCTAGGAGACAGCAGAATGCTCCAGGGCAATCTGAAGATTACGTGGATGGAAACAGTCAGGTAGTGCTGGTCTTTGAAGATGTTGATTTGCCCTATTCTGGATAATTAAAGAGCAAAGTCTAAGAAGGGAAGCTGTAACTCCCACTAGGAATCACCCAAGCTTCATGTTCAGGGGCCAGCAACCAGGCCAGATGCTGCAGATGAGCAGAGACGCAACCCAAGCCTGAAACATCAGGGGTCTCACGCTTAATCAAGTTGCACTCCTTGTACCATCTTCCCTGTCATTCCGATACTTTCTGTATGTCAGATGAAAGCAGCCCTTTGTAAGCCATTTCTTTCTTTCTTTCTCACACCACCTTTTCCCGTGTTTCCTTTAGCATCTGTATTTAAAAACCGCAATGGAACATATTGCTGAAGAGCTGGGAGCTCTGTGTTTCCATTAGCTAGGTTATCTTTCCAAGGTTACTGGTAGTTTAAGTGATGCATATCAATTCTTCTGTACCTATATAAAATGTATTATTTGTCACTTTCATTAATACTGGAGTTTTGCATTCTTGAGTCCTTCTGCTTCATCACCAGGCTGTGGGGAGGAAAAGTGCCACAGAGGTTTCAGTCTTTATAAATCAACAAATTTGCCGTGGTAAGCTGGTGCCAAGTTGTCCTCTCGCTGTGTAGTCAAAGCTCAAAAGAAATCAGCAGGGAGTGGGACAGGGTGTAAGTTCATTTTGCAAATCTTCTGCTCATTTTCACAGGAATTCAGAAACTAATCTAAATTATTAATCTGATTTGGGAAGATATTTTTGACATATCAGGTTATTCTCCTCTTCAGACATTCCTTTAACTTAGTAGGACAACACAGCCATGGGTCACACCATAGCCAGCACTGGCTCACCGCACAAAGACTATTTGTCTTCCTTCCCTGTTTTCCCAGAACAGATATAAAAACATTTGCCAGGTGCTACTTTTTTATTCCATGTCGTACTTCCCTAATTGCACAAAGAAATGACATCAACAATTCAGGTTTACCCAACACTTGGTGAATTGGAAACATGCACCTTCAGTCACTGCATGACTCACTGCAAAGTTCACCTGAACTTCTAAAGGACTCAGCAAGCTCCTTTCTTCCTCCCAGACAGGGGCTGCACAGAACAGCATCAGCTAATCAGTGTGAAACAGGTAATGGTTGACAACTCACTTGGATCCAGGCACTGTTTCAAGCTGACTAGGTGAACTTCCTGAGAAGGGATGCCAATGACACACTGCTGTTGCTCAAAATAAGTTCTGAAATTTTATAATTGTCACCATTTTCTTCCAAGGGAAGAGTTGAAAAAGTCTGCCAGGGAATTCTTTTTTTTTACAGCTAATCTTTCTACCGCTCCAAAAACTGAAACCAGCACTCGCAAGAGGAATAGCAACATGTATTTGTATTTTGCTAACACTTATCAACAGCAATAACATATCAACCAAATGTGTCTGTCAAAGGCCCCTTTCCCTTCTTTTTCTTTTCCTGTCATCCAATAATCATCACAGAAAACCACATGGGTAAACTTGATCTCGGAGATCATCCTGGTAAAGAAAGGAACTAGCAACACAGAGAGGATGAGGGATCCATCTGCAGCGGCGGCAGGCAGCCAACCTGCCCGAGCCCCATCACGCATCTGTACTCCGGCTCTGCGAAGGCAGGGAAGGAGGCAGCACCCCTTGTCGCTGGGTGTCACCCAGCCCAGCTTTACACCTGCAGCCTTTTTCTGGATGAGAGCGCGGGCAAAGTGCCATCTTGGCAGCGACGCCAGCATCTCTTGAGGGACTGGCTGGAAGGAGACGATTAGGCTGCCGTTCAGCTGGGCGAGGGAAAACTGGGGCAAGTCTCTTGGGAAAAGAAGCATTTGAGCAGTGTGTAAAAGGCAACTTTTCTTGCACGAGGGAGGAGGTGCAGAGAGCCTGTGCTTCGAGCCAGACTTCCCATGCCATGAGCTTGGACCACACCCACTACCTTCACTAGACCCACTGCAAGATTACCATTACGCATGATTATTTCTGTTTCTTTTTTTTTAACTTACCCGAACCAGCTGCTGTGGAAAGGGTCCTCTGGAGTTTTCTGGCACGTTGATGGGTGGGATGACCCAGTCTCGCTTCTGGCGCCGCAGGCCGTTGGCGCTCTGATGCTGGCGCCACGGGAGCAGAGTGTCGCTTTGCTGCGGCGCCGCCTCTCCGGCCGCGGTCTTCCGACCTTTCGGCTGTTTTGGAAACAAGGAAGCAAAACCAGTTAGCTTCTTCTTCGCTTCCTAGGACTTCTCCCAACCGCGGCGCTTCTCTGCGTGCAAATGGTCACATGTAACTGTGAAAATTATTGTTATTAACATGACATATTTCTGCATCACAAAGACACAATATGCTTTACTGGCAACTCTGCTGCCACTTCATTCTCACAAATATATGGAGCTGTCACTCTCAAATCAAGATGCCTCCCAGAATATATCGTCTTCATTACACCAGCTGCAGGGAGATTTAGCAGCACATTGGAGTAAAGAAGTTTCTGCAAATTTCTAATAAATGTAACCTACCAGAACACAAAAAAAGAGAGAATTCCTTTACAGCCAATGTCACGGCTCCAGTTTTATTGTACAGAGTCACCCTGCTCCTTGGCATCAGTAGGGCTACAGTAACCTGCAGTCTGGGGTTCTGCAGATGTATCCTGCCAAGCCAAACAAACCACAAGCAGGGGGAGAGCCACCTCCATGGCTACAAAGGTGAATTAGTTCAACTTCTTAGTGCTTCATGAGGAACGACCTTTTTATAAAACCTGGGTTTTGAACACAAATCCCAAATACACATCACCCCGCACAGCCTGGGAAGTGTAACACATCTCACTTAGCAAACAATTTTCGTTATTTGGGGCACCTTTGAATCCTTCTTTGTGATTTTTTTTTTTAAAAACTACTGATTCTGCCCATGGCATTCCTTGGTGCTGAATACATTAAAATGGTGTGGCATAAAAATGGAAATGGTGGGACCATGGTTTGGACTTGAAGAGTCTGGTTCATTATTAGAAAACTTCTGCTTTATAGCATGATGAATTAATGAAATGTAAATTTGGAGAGGCTCTTCAGTGAGTCCCAATACTTAAATACTCTGTGCCCTTCTCAGATTCCAGGCATTACTTCTGGAAAGACTACAGACAAGGTAACTAACAAAGACAAGCTTTTTTAACTGTGTGGTGACCTGCACTCCCACCAGAAAATGATTAAACTTTGATAAATCAGAAAGACTGCAAGACACATCCTCTTCATCTGAGGTAAGATCCATCGAGAATACTATCCTCTGAATTTTAAAATTTTCAGCTATTTTTCTCAAAAAAACTCCCACTCCAAAACCAATGCCCAAGAACGCTGTACAAAAAAATCATCAAAGTATTTTCTGAGGCCCCTGCAATTTTAAGCCACACTCACTTTTTGGTTTACTGCAAACGTACAAACTCAAACATCCTACAAACATGTGCAAAAAGCTATCTGTAGGCACTGATTTCAGTGAGAATCATTGCTGCAGGGTTTATAGTTTGATAAAAATCCATCTATTAGCACATTTTAGTTCGTCATCTGAAAGTGCAATGAAGCAAGCAGTCACCTCCAAACTATACAGTATAGGGAAACCAAACAGTATGTGGAACCGAGTGGTGGCTCCAAAGCTGTGTGGACCTTCTGGATGCTGAGAGTTGGGCAGAGCAGCAAGGAGGCCACCGTGGGTCCCATCTGTGTTACCTGTGGAGGACAGGCATCCACTGGCTGCAATGGTTGGAAGCAAAAATGCAGCTATTTTTACTGCAAATGAGCCAATTCCAGAGGTGAATTTTCACAGAGCAGACAAATACGGTCTTTTTCAGTCACACACAGCGCCACGTTTCTCCAGTCCTGTCTCACACTAACTCACACCACCAAGGTGACTGCTGGTTTGTGTTTGTCTGAACGCTGCTGCTGCGAGATCACTACACCACTGTTCAATATCTAGATGTTGTTCTAAAAATACTCACTTAAGTGTGTAATGAACAAAGAAACAGCATCATGATGCAGCAGTGGGAGACTTTCTCAGGCTAGTCGGGATATTGGTAGGTACTGTTGAGCTCATCCTTCCTATGGGATGCAATATATGACATCCAATAGAGTTTTCGTCTTGAGAGGGTTTGAGCACCAGAAAGGTATTTTTTTCTGTACACTGATGAAAACAATTTTATCTAAAGAGGGTACCCAGAAATGATTTTTTTTTTTTTTTTTTAAATTGGCTTGTGATTCCCTAATGGGGATCCTGTGAGAGCAGGTATTTGGATCAGTTTATATAATTGGCAAGTGAGCGTGGGGACAGATTATGAAAGGATGGTCAAATAATTTGTGCTCTGCTGAGTTTACACAGTGGAATGAGTCTGAACTAAAGACAGACTTGAGAATTAACATGAATCCCAAAGCTCCATGTATACTGAAATAATTAGTGTCAGCTCAGCAAGGCAGTACCAGCCTTTTTAGTCTTTATGAAATATTTGCTGGCAGGTGACTAGACAGTGACTAGCTTGCTTGTCACTCTTGATGATGTTTTCCTACATTAGAATAAATCATCAACATGACTCTGAATTTAGTATGTAGAATTTCAAAAGCGTCTTGCAACAACATTTTTTTTTCCCCAAACAACAGCTCTTTTTTATCTTCATTTGTTGACAATGCATTCTCATGACCTTAATTTCTCTGGTGTTGTTTAAATACGTTGTACATGTTTTCTGCTGTTTAAAAGCTGTGAGACAAATGCAGTAACAAAGTCTGGTGAGCACAAATGCCAGAACTATTCAGATCTCTGACTGAAACATCCAAGAACATCACTGGAATAACAGTAACGACTAACCGTGAGCCCCAGAAAATTCTCCTGTACTTTTGAGTTTGCAAGGATCTAAAGTTCAACACAAAAGCAGAATGTGACACCAAATTAAGTGATTATAAAATACAGCTTCCAACTCTGTTTTTGCTGAATAACAGTTTTCACTGAGATAACAACTGCTCCTTCTCTCATGGCCTTACTGGCCATATGCTTTCCAGAATCTCAGGCAGACATTTTCAAAAGATAAAATATTCCTCTACCTTTTGTAGTGTCATCAGAACACAATCTGTCCACAAGCCTTCTCACAATCTCACTGCTTTTGTGAGGTGCCATCACCCTCTTACATATGGCGAAAGGGTGACGGGCAGTTGCAGCACAAGAGATGCCAGTCCATGAAACACATGCCCAGTGGAAAATTAAATCCACTCTCCACTCTGAAAATTACACGGTGACATTTACAATTTGTTACAACAGGATCAAACACCAAACACAGAATATGTAAGCGTGGTCCTTGGCAATACACAGACAATTAAATGAGGATATAAAATAGTCAGATAATGCAGTAATTATGCCTGTCTAATACTTTAGGACATTGATAAGCTAGAGAAATACAGCTGAACCAAAACAGATTAAAACCTTCAAGTGCAAGGAGAAAAAGTGATTACAAAGTGTGGGATGAAGAAAAACAACAGGAGAAAAGACCATGCTGGGATGTAAATCTGTTATGAATTTGGATTCAGTACGATCTAATGCCTTAGTATTCATATTAGGGCAGAATGTTTCAGAGCTCGCTAATGAAGCGATGCAAAGCGTGCCGTGAGGCTCTATTATTTAAAGCCCGCATTCTGCAAACCTGGGATCAACACACAACTCTGAGTTGTCCAGTGGCTCTTCCAATGGGCTTGTAGCCCGTAACCGTAACGTATGTATGCCCAGTGCCAACATGGGCAAATCATAATGCAGCCACTGCACCTTCTGCTAATAAACCGCTTTTTTCTCTGTAAAGTACAGCTAAAATATTTCTTGTGAGCAGATGTAGGACAAGGGAAGAGCCTCTCAGAGACCATTCTCCCTGAGCTGGATCAGGGCGTCACACTGATGAGCTGAGGATTAACTGCAGTACAGTGTGGCAAAACCTACGCTATGTGTCCCCTTGTCACTCTTTTGGGGTTTTTTGGGCTATCAGTTAAAGCCAGTGGAAAACCTAGTGAAGTCAACTGGAAACCTTTCCCTGAGACGACAGGTCAAGCTCTCAGAAAGCACGAGGTTGAAGGAGATGCAGTCCATATCTAAGGACTGTGCAAAGATCTTTCTTCTCAAAGGCTGCTCACAGAGGGTGCAGGGCTTTCTTGAAGTCTATGTCAGTAACTTCAATGACATCTCCCAGGAGTAATTTCCAGTCCCTTTTCAGTCTAGCATTGCATTTAATGATGGTGAATACAACCTGCTACATCCAGAAGAGGACATGTAGCTAAACCCTGAGGGACTGTCAGACTTTAAAGCTAAACAGATTTAGGAAACCTCACTCCAAACTGGTGAGGTTGTATGATGCTCCAGCTAGCTCCATTTACACCATGGCGTTGAGAGCTCAGGGGGACTCCTTTTCTGCATTTAGCACTGGCAATAAAAGGTAAGTCAGAACAGTCATCTAGCTAGTCTATAAGCTCCTGCCAGTGTTAGTCCGTGGCTTGTCAGCCTTTCATTTGTTGAGACTCAGACTAAACTCAACTCCTACTCACAAAAGAGGATGAAAAATAATTCACTGACAGAACAGGACACGTGGGATCCCTGTAGCCCCTCAAGCCCTATCCTGCTCGTAAATAAAAGGCTGTGAGCCACTGACTTTTCACTAGTCCACAAATAAAACCAGTGAGTGTGAAGAAATACCAGCTTTCACCTTCCGCTACACTTAGCAGTAGCCAGTCTCGCCAGCTGGCACGTCTCCCTCCCAGCCAACCTGCCTTTGATATCCGTCAGCCTCTGGCTACAGAGACATCTGGAAGTTATTATCCAGCAGAGCGTATCACAAACCCATTTACATAATATAATATCATATTTTGTGTTCCTGCTTAGCTGAACATTTTGGATCACTCTAATGTTTGGGTAAATAAGCCACCATTCTCTGCATATAAATAACAGTGCGTCTTAGGGTATGTTTGTTGGAGATTATTAATTTTATAGGGCTCAACCCACAAAACGAAATGCTCTAGATTCAGCACTAAAATATATTATTCTTGCACTTGGAATGAAAAGTATCTACAATCAGAGGAGAGGTAGTAGGGCTTTTACTTCCCAAGTATCAAAATTATTTACGATTTAACCTCTGTTTTATTTATATGCCAGTCTCATTATTTCCACTGGATCTTTAACACTTCACACTAGATATTTTTCAGAAAAGAAATAATACTTGGCTCGCTTTGTTTCTAGTGTCACTCCTAGGGTTTAACTGAGACAACGTGTTTTTAATATATTTTTATCAATACAAGGGGATACAAAGCCACCTTTAGTCAATTGCTCAAACATATTTCCCATCATCTCCTATATCAATACGCATTTTGAAAACTGGTACAATTTTCTACCAAGGAAAAAAAAAATCTCTTAAAAAATATTTAATCTGAAGCATTTTTGCTTGTTTCCATGGTAGCTGCAGAAAGGACAGGAGAAAATTATATTTACCAAACAGAAAATAAGACAATGAAAATATGGCTTAGTTCTTTAACAAAGAGAACATGAGAGTGCTGCAAAATAAACATTTGCATGAATTCTGTTCTAAGGAGACAACATTTTGCTGACATCAGGGACAGCAGTGGAGGACGAATGAGCCCTTTTTTCCCAAAATGCACCATTTCCCCAGTTTTTGATCTTTTAGCAGAGAGAGATATTTCATTTTGTGTTTTCCTACAGTATAATGAAAGGGTTGCAGAACAAACAGCAAATTTATTTATTTTAGGGTAATTGATTCTTTTTTATTTAGGTCATTGCTGAATTCGCCAAAGTTGGAGACAGGAAAAAAAGAGTTTTAAGAAGATCAAACTTTTTATTCTAGACTTTCATTTATTACAAACATTCTATGTGAAGGTATTCTTTAGGAACTGCACAGGTAAGGAATCCATAATCTGTTTTCCTCCTTATCCACCTTCCAGAAATCTGTTATGACGACCTATATTAGCTCTATTTACTAATAGTTGTAAGCTGTGGTAAATTTAATCAAAGATAGCTTCACGTCACGTCCCATTACCATCACGGCACAAATTGCTATTCATGAATGATTTGTGTCAAAGGGCTCTGAAAAACTAGTGGTTTAGCAGCAAGATGTTCCAATGCGCACAGTTCTTCAGCAGGGGCATTAATGTGTTTGCAGAGAAGCCGCTAATTGACAATGAGACGTGATTTTGGCAGTAGACTTCCACTTTATCGATAATGAACAGTGTTCGGATACAGAAAAGAACCCCCTCTGCTCCTAAAACTATACTAATAATTTCTGGTATAAACAGGAATAGAGGGAACCAATCCTGACATGATACTTCAAGTGCCAAATCAAGCTGTTTGATCATCACGACTTACAAAAGCAAACAGTGGAATCTCAGCGTTTGTGACCTTTATCAAATCTGGCTACATACAGTCAGGAATGTTATGTTTGGTTAGGAACTCATTAAACAAAATTACCTCTCCATTTATAGAAACCATACAATTACAGTATAAAACATTTTAATTAAATCAGCTAGTTAAGTAAAAATTCATTACTTTTTTCTTTTTTTTATCAGTTAGCAGTGGGGCTGCATAGAACAGTTCACATTAGAGTCAATTAGTAAGAAAAATTGTCAGATTTGGCAAGTGCATGAGCTTCCAGAACACATCAGCTGACAGGGAAGAAAAAGTTTGACTAAAATCTAACAGAGTTACTGCCCCCAGAGGAGAAGGATGAGCCATGTAAAATGCACACACATGCATCAGCCATGCCAAACGCCCCTCTCTTCCAAGGAGTCTGTGTCAAAGCTGAGCAACCGCCTGTATGTGCCCTGTTCCTTGACAGCTGAAAAATGAGACATGCCTGCACATTTAAGGTTGTTAGGTATCTGGCTGGCTTTGCAGGCTTTGGCAAATTTTATCCGATATAACTAATAAAATGTGATCAGTGTGACTGAAGAATCAAAATGTTCCTTAGTGTTGCAGGGCTGCAAAGCAAGAAAAAAGCTGAAGAAGAATAACAAGTATTTTTAAATAAGGAGAACACAACACTGGCTTGTAAGTCAGGCAGGAGAAAATCCTTTCTTCACAAAAGATGCAGCAGGGCTATTAGCTGGCAACTGTAATTAAATGCTAAATTAAGTCTGGACTCCAGAGAAGAGAGACACCCACTAGCTCTGGGCATAACCCACAAGTTTGCCATAGAAGACCTTTATTTAAAAAAAAAAAATACATTTTATTTTCTTTGATCAGAAAACCTAAGGTGAGTGGCTCAGATTGAGCCAGTGGCTCACCTCGAGCCAGAAGATGGCTTTTCAGGTGGCTGCTCGCCGGGTGACCCCCGCTGGGACAGAAGATGTTGATTTCCTTGTACAATTTAATTAAAATTCAGAAATCACCTGAACTCACCCGCACCTTCTGTTTGCCTAAACATCTGGCAAATTATCACTGTTTTAAGTTGAAATCTGGTAAGTCACCAGAGCACTTCAATATGCTTTGCTTTTGTACTAGAAGAATAAGGACACCCACAGGCTCGTGCTCATTATCGATCAGACACGAAATGCAAAAGGAATCTCGAAGGTGAGGGAAGTTTCGGCTGGGGTGGAGAGGCAGAGCTGTGTTGGAACCCGTTCTGTGGTACCACAGCATAGTGATGATTAGAGGTATCTCCTGGACCGCGCATCGCTTTCAAGTTTTCAAATGATCTTCTTCCTCCTGCATTCTCTGGAAGAATCACATACCAAATCTATCTGCCTTTGGAGGAATCTTTTATGGTTCCCACAGGTTTCAAGCACCTGTGATACTCTTGTCATTGTCAGGCTCTGAATATTGCAAGAACCTTCACTGAACAGACGAAGATGACATCATCCACAAAGCACAGCTCTCGATGTACTTTTCTCTCTCATTTTAAGGCTTGAACATCTTATCCCAACATGAAAAGTTCTGATGAGGCTGTTTCCTTGTAAAGCTTCCCACATCAACTTGACCTTTTCACTTTCCCTTTGTACGATCTAATCTTGCAGTGCTTCTTAGGCAGGATTGTTTAAGAAACATCTAAATTACTGTTGTACTCTCCCTTCTAGTGTTTACAAAAAGACATTTCTACCTTCAAGTTAATGTCATTCTCATAATTGGAAGAAGCCATACACAATGGCTTCAGAACTACAAGTACTTCTCAAGAGCATGGCTATTTAATTACAGAATACTACATACTTGTTACCTGTTCAGATACCTACAGGACAGGAATAAAGGTGGAAGATCTCATACACTATACAGTAAAAACTGCTACTGCAGCTTGATATTCTCTCTGTTGTTCTGCACGTATCTTGTGGATAAAAACGTACGAAATATCTGGATTAGCAAGCTGAGTTCTTCCACCAAGATAAAACTTCTAACAAGTAACTTGACATACTGTTCCCAGCCACATTTCTTTTGCTTCTAGAACTCAGCCTACTACAATTGCTCTTCACCACAGAAAGAAGCAGGAGCAAACCTACCCCTTAACAAGCCAGCGAAAAATTTTAATCTCCTTTTATTTTTCTAAAGCCACGAGGTTCAAAAGACACATGAATTTAAATAATCATAATGAATTAAATGTAACAATATTCCTTCTCTTCCTAATGTTTGCAAGTAAAAAGATCACAAGATATTTAAGAGATCACAAGCACCACTGCTACTTTAGCACAAAGCAGAGTAATTCATTCTGGTACTTCTCCCCAGTGCTAGTGTGCGAGTTTGCCCTTTCAAGTTATCCTTTGGTTATTTCAAGAGGCTCTTGAGAAAAGGCCGTTCATCTTTTATTCCCCAATTCCGCAGCGCACTAAGCAAACGCTTAAATTTGAACATGCGAACACGTCCATCTTCTCTCCATTTGCATGATGAAATTTAGGCGTGTGTTTAAAAGCTTTGCTGGATGGGGACAGTTTGAAATCCCACTCCTGGCTGGGGGTGAGGACAGCCTGCCCAGCCCAGCCAGCCACACTGGACACTCTCACTGGGTGGGCTCTGCCCCCGGCTCTGCCCGGCACATGCGATGCAGCTGCACTACACAGCCCACGGCCAGCGAGCAAGGACCTGGCCTCCAGAGGCTGGGAGGAACCGAAGCCCTTCCTCACCCGGAGCTTGTAATTACCAAGCTGTCTCAGCGCGCAGGGCTAAAGAAAAGATAGCTGGACATCACAGCCCTAAAAAAAGGTTTATTCTAATGGATGGGCCTACCTGAAGCAAGTTTTGTCTTAACTTCACATTTAGGCGCAACTGTCAATGGATTAACACAGCAATGAAGGTTTTTTTAGGAAATTCAGTTCAAAATATTTTTTGGAAGCGGCAGTCAGACTTCAGCAGTTAACAACAAAGAATATGAAACCGGAGGTCAAAGGCTTTGATCTTGCAAGGGCAAGGCACACATCACAGGCAGGCAGTACGCAGCAGTCCAAGGGTTTTGTTTTATCAGAAAAAAACTTATTTCCGCGTAGGCAGTTCAATCCTCAGGACTTCTTTTTGTTTGAAGGAAGACAGATCTGGAGTGAATTTCACTTACGGATGATCTTTCTAGTACAGCTTTGAGCCTGACCCTTGGTAAGATGCTGACTACTTAAGAACTAAATGCAGCAAGTGCAGTGCTCGGAAACTTCCCATAGTGGGCTGATTTTCCAAGGCAATGAGCACCTGTATGTAATTTCTTAACTTGGCTTCAATGCCAGGCAATGTGATTCAACACACCCGAAAATCAGGCCAAGTAAGTTCACCTGTTTTCACAAACATCACTTTCATCTCATGTGACAATTAAATGCTGGATGTTCAAACTGACTTAACCATGAGGTCAGACAAGGTCACCTGATGCATCTTAATTAGACTTCCACAATTAACATGAACAGTCTCACTGATAACAATTACATGATATTCATTTCTTAGTCATCCACTTTCTCATCTTTTACCACTGGTCTGATTTGTTAAAACTCCACACAATGTCTCACAAGTTACCTAAAGAAAACAGAAATCTCTTTATCTACTATCACCAACTGAGATCAGTCAAGGCCTTGCTTCACTGATGAAGATACAGAAATAAAAATGATGCCAGCTGCCATTTTACTGAACTTAGATACTGCCTTGGATCCCCCACAGAGGTAGTCAAACAGCACAGCCCCAGTGTAATGACCTAATACTTAAAATGGGCATAAATATGGCCAGAAAAAGGCAGAATGATAAAAATAGTCTCATTTCTTCAGTCCCTCTCTAGGGATAACACAGTTTGATGGGGCAAACCCCATTACCCTGATGCTGTACATAATACCTCGTCTCAATCCAGGGGAGGGAAGGGATCGAATGCAGCAGCTCTTTTTCCTATTTCTTCCAGGAGTGATCACTTGAAAGTGTCAGGAAGACCAGGAGCACTGGAAGCACAACTCCCCCTTAAGCTGTCATTTTCTTCCATCAAGGGAAGGCTACATCTTCATCGCTTCCCGGCCTCACGCAGAGCATCCTGGCTACCACAATAACTGAGGTCATAAACAAGATCAGTGCTGAATAAGCCTTTCCTTGCCCAGAGACCTTTGTATTTGTGATCAGCAATAAAAGACTGTACTGGAATTTAAAATCTCAGCCAGGTAAAATGCCAGAGATGATTATTTAAAGGCTTTAAATAAAAAAACCTCTGGCTGTAAGAATCAGCTTTTCAGATTCATATTGTATGGCTGTGGACCTGGGTTATGAAAGAAGCCCAAAATAAGATGAGACATAATAAACCACAAGCTGGGCTTAAGTGAAGATTGATTTCTGACAGTAGTTCTCAATGTTTTAAACACTAGCTGCATACCCATATATTTGCAAGATTTTAATTGCACCATTCCCAGTGATTTAACATTGCAAAAATTTACATACTTTCCTGCTCAGAATTTGAGAAGCCAAGACAATGAGAAACTTAGGTTGACATAAACATGATTCAAAGAAAACAACACTTTTTTTTCTAAAATAAGTCTCTGGCAGCAGATGAGTGGCATCCTACATGTACTGAATATATCCTGTATCTCCAAGCTCTTTTGCTGTGAATTCCTTTTCTATGCTGTATTTCTGTAATCCTGATTTTAACTCATGAGGTGAGAACTACAGAAAAACAGACAAACAAATAGAGAAGAAAATTTGCCAGATATGCCTTAACATGCTTTGACACATACAAGCACTCAAAAATAAAGATCAATATGAAAGAGTGGGCCAGAACTTGAGGTGGGAGAAGCCAACACAGGGAGTGGAGGACGATGATTAGCAAGGAGTGATGAGGAGGAGCTTGGACTCTACGGACACAGAGGGCAGCGTGGGAAGTGAAGCACCAATGGCTATAGATCTATCCCTCTGCTTCGGAAGACTTGAGTTTCTCCAACAAAGAAACAGAGGACACTCTGAAGACCGAAGTCTTCAGCAATATCGCTGTTCACATACATAATCTTCATTTTTAGACTTTCAGTTGAATCAGTATCCAAAAGTTAGAACTAATAGCATGTGCTCTTAGAAAAGAAGATGTTGCATTGCTAATTCCTGATTAAGTAAAGCCTGGCTTTACTTTGTTTTCTTCTGCAGCATTATCCCTCTCAAGTTTCTTTTTTATAAATGCTGCAAGCTACAAGGACTTTATAAAATTTCATAAAAAACTTTTTTTCTTTTTGCTCTCTTTCTTTCTCTTCTTTCCAAATTATACCCACAGGTCCGACTGATACTTCCAATTGCAACAACAGGTAGCCTGACAAGAACAGTACAAGAAACTTTATCTTAAGTATTTATTGTTATGCTAGAATATCACTCAGTTTCCTCTGGGGTAATTCAGCACTCCTGTGGGAAATATGTGACCTCATTTGCATTTTCTAATTGAATTGCTATCAGGTTTCCTGCAAGACTGAACAAAAAAAGTTCCTAGAGTTACTAACATCACTTGTATTAACCAGAAAAAAGTTTACGTTCAAGTGTTTGAAGGGGAGGAGGGGGAAAATGTATGCTTCATGTATCATAAAATACATTTAAAAAATATTTACCTTCTTTGCTCTCATTTCATCCTACTGGCATTAAACTTTACGGTAGCAGAATTCTTTCATGACGTTGGTTACCAGTGAAAATCTTGCAGATTTGCCCACGTTATTTGCCATCTAAAGCAATCAGCACATTTATAAGGCAGACACTATGAAGGAAGGGAAACTCCTGCTGTATTGGGTCACTCACCATTAAAATGTCAACTTACACTGAGAGGAAGGGCACAGCTCTGGGATCTCAGGTGCAGGTACGGACACCAAAACCTCTGATTTTGCAGTGAAAGCACACTAGGGAATGGCTATCCCGAGAGGAGCCATCCTGAACTAATCTGCCACTCTGAAAGCAAGCTGGCCACCACCAGAGCTCTCCCAGCCCATCACACAGATTTCCAGTCTTATATATTGGGATAATAAAGGATCACAAATTCAAAGGACCATGTATGGAGGGGTTTATCCTCCGTGCCCTCCTGGGAAGTAGACCATTACCTCCATTTTGCAGGCAGGCTATAGGAGACTGGGTTTGCTCCCCCCCAGAGCGCACCAGAAATTTGCAGTAGAGCAGGGACCTTAATTCTGTGCCCCCGCAACCTCAGGCAGTATCCCAACAACGCTGACTGCTCCTGTAACATGTATTTTGTATTAACCTCCATAATAAGCCAAATGTCTAATAATGGCCATCCTAGGAGGGCTAATCATGTTTTCATGAAGCTTTAATCCATGGATAATTGTGAACTACAATCTGATTTATCCTTTCAGAGGTGATTCAGAGGGGCAACAAGTTTCCCCTCACACAGTGGGGCTGCCCCAGTCGCGGAGAAGCCTACAGAAACACAGAGGATGGGTGAGCAAGGCAGAAGGACTTGTTTGTGCTGTGGGTGCCAGCAAACAGATCTCAGTAGGTGCGGTAAGGCAAATTTTATGCCAATTATTTTTAATGTCTGGGAACTGTTCAGCATTTTCACAAAATCAGTCACAAATTTACAAAGTAAAATGGAAATGGATGTATATGCCAGAATAGAGAGTTGGTCTCTCTCCCTTTCTCACATCACCTCCTCCTTTCTCTCTCATATTTACTGTCTCCATATCCTGAATATACCACAACAGTCTGAAATGTCTTTAAAATAATTATGTAGCTCTGCTTGAATCATATTCTACTATATAAAACTAAATGTGAAATCTGTTTCTAGTAAAAGCATGAAATGTAGTATATTAAGGTCATGGCCTAAAACACATTGAACTGGATATTGTTAGGTTTTGGTGTTTTTTTAGCATAAACACTATTATTTTTTAAAATAATCTCATAATCATATTTATTTCTTTAGTGAACAAAGGAGTATTTTGCTTGCATAAAGCACAAGCATTTAAATAAAACACAAGTCGGATGCCTGCTATAGGGACCCACAATAAAACTGCTTATGACCTTGTCATTAGTCTTGTTTTCCATATTTTTTCCAGCCTCAAACTACACTCTAATAAGGCTTTTAGAAAGGAGGGATATGAATTTTAAAAAGCTTAGCTCTCTCTGTTGTGAACCAGAGTTCAGCTTACATTAACATTAGATGAATTTCCAACCAAATATTTTACTAAAACAGAAATGTGTGCTTATTCAGTTTTCTTTCTGCTACACTGAGAAGAAATTTAAAGCAGTATATAAGACATCTTACTTTGTTCCTTCAATATTTAATTACTTTTAGAAGGAAGCAGTATTTCTTTGGTTAGAAAATGGCAAATACAGTTGACATAACATACAGGGCTTAATTATATCTTGCACAAGCCAGAGCCTTACTGAAGAGCAGCAGAAATGTATTTATATGACTCTAAGCCATGCAAAACCTCAGGGGTCAGCCCACTGGGCAACTGCTAGATTTAAGTCTCTCCAAGTCTTTTCCTTCTTGTCTTGTGTGTGGCAAAAATTCTCTCAAATGGCAGAGACACCCATGGTGGCATTCTGACAATACGGCACAGAAAGTCTCTCCCTCCTTCCCCCCTCCTTCCCTGCCCTGCCCCTTCTGCCCAAGCACTGCAGGAAAGAGGAAAGGAAAGGGCAGTCTTCCTATTCTGACAATTACTGTAGTGCATTAGTCCAAACTACAGCCATGGCCAAGTGACCTTGCCTGTTCCTGAACTAGCCATGACTGTTCCCCAGGACACACACCTTCATCCTTGCTCTGCAGGACTTCAAGATCCAGCAATAAATCAGGTTCTTCAAGCAATTTCCTGCCAAGCCCCGCTTCAGTGTAACCGCCCAACCATCACAGAACCGAGCTTTTTGAGGAGGTGACAGACAATACAGCTGCATTTACTCAGTGTAGTACAGGATCTTCAGCCCAGACTAACACAGAAAAGGAAGAAGAGAATGAAAAGGTGAACTGCTGCTGCCAAAGATGATATGGAAGAGGTGGGACAGAGACAGCTACTCAAGGAGCAGACCAGAAGAAATGCATTTTCCTGGAGCAGCCCCCAGAGACAGTGGCACTGGGCAGCCCACTGCTGTGTTTAACTGCTCCCCGACTGTCAGACAGGGACAGACCCTTCCTGCTTTTCAGCTACGTGTATGAAAATAAAAAGAACGAAAGCATCTGTAACCTTCTGTCTGAAATACTGAACGGTGCTGGCTTTTCACTCTTCAGATGTGGGGCAGGGAAGATGCTGGCACTGAGCAGAGGAGACGTTTGCCACTGCAGTGCCACG
Source organism: Athene cunicularia (assembly GCF_003259725.1). Taxonomy (NCBI): domain Eukaryota; kingdom Metazoa; phylum Chordata; class Aves; order Strigiformes; family Strigidae; genus Athene; species Athene cunicularia. The sequence goes on from NW_020799125.1 coordinate 2,782,526, forward strand.
TTGCGCTTCGCTGCCTCACCGGCCCACGCTGTGTGTGAGCACGAGTCCCTTATCAGGCAGCAGCAGTGCTCCCTGTCCTTGCTGCATTGGAAGGGAACAAGCCCGAATCTCCTCTCTGGATGTCCCCCACAGGGCTGCAGGGCCGTGCAGATGGCTTGGGGAGAGAAAGGAAATCACTGTGAAAACCAGCAAGATGTCTTAGCAGCACGGCAGCAACAGCCAGCGAGCGATCCCAGGTCTATGCTCTCACAACAGAAATCTGAACTTAACCTGTATTTCTTAAGAACAAGGTTGACTTTGACTCTGGAGAGAGGGAGGCACCCTTCATTTGCAGGTTTTATTTCAAGTCAAGAGAAAGTAATAGCAGTGAGATGCAAACCCAAGGTGTATAAGCTGCAGTATGTAACACAGCCAAGCGGTCACTTAAAAATACAGAAGTATGAAAACGCTTCCCTCACTGGTGACCTTAAATCATTTCTGTCAGAGAGGTTCAAGGACCATTTGCAAGGATTTTGGTGCTGCTTGTGGTATCTTCTACCTGGCCACTTCCTGAGGAAGCACACACCAGGCAACACAAACAATCTGACACCTCATGTAACTTTTAAAGACAGGCAAAGGAAGAATGAAGTAAGAAAAAGAGCTTCGAAAACTTCTTACCTTGTGTCCATTGTGTTGCGACTTCTCTGCCACCAGAAACCTGACAATCGCCTCCCATCTGCCCAGGGTCTGGGGGTCCCACGCCGTCACCATCAGGATCAGCTGCTTCGAGGGCATTTGCACGTGGTGGGCAGCATACACCGTCCCATCCACCCTCACCTTGAAGTCCAGGCTGTTGGTTTCATACCGAACTCCCTTGTTACCGGCACAGTTATTAAATTTTACTAGAACAGAGAGTAAGAGATGGAAGAAACGTGTGAGATTGGTGTGATAAGGAAAGCAATCAAATACAAGTTACAGACATTTAATTTTCACTGATGTCTTCTATATCTCTAATAACCATCAAGGAAATGATTTAACTGTTTCTTCGACCTTTCAGGAGTGCTCTTGCGCTTTATCTCCATTCCCCAGGGAAGAAGTTGTAAGCCATTTTTAAAGTATTTGATACAGTTTCATTAGATCTCAAACACAGCTGTTCCCCATTTCTACAAGTGGATTTCTCCCTTGTCGCCATTATCTTTTAAATTTGACTGGAGTCTATTACCCACACTGTGGGTATTTTTTTGCACGAAATGTTCTCCATTTCCCTAACCCTTCAATAACCTACTTACCAGATAGACTATTTGCACATTCTTAACTGAAATTCAAAAGCCCATAACAATTCCATTATCAGAAATACAAAAACAACAACAAAAAATTAAACAGAGAAAAAATTTAAAACATTTTGCAGAACACATCCACTGCTGGAACCAGACGCCCCCAACCACAGCTGCAATCCCACCCTGCCTGATCCCTCCACGCTGCAAACAGGAACCGTAAATCTTCACTTCACAAACCACAACATGTCATTTGAAAGCCTACACTGTCAGATCAAAGCTCCCCAGTTGCTGGTATTTTTATTTTGGGTGTTTTTTGGTCAAATTCTTTCACAGTCTAGTTTGAAAACTAATTTTATTGGCATTATGAAACATGTCACATACATTAGGCTGGAAAAAAACCCAAACTATTATATGACAAAATTGACAAATCTGATAGAAATTGAACCTGCAGCTAATCACACTGGAAACAAAACATTTTTTGCCATTTGAGTAATCCACAGGGTGGAACACACGTGTGGTGAAGGAAAACATATTGTACCCGTAAAAACATCTCAAGTGAGTGAGAATGGATGTACAGCTTTCCAGCTAGGATCGTTACACAGGTTCTCGTGCTGGGGCTCCTGAGCGCTCAGCAGCGATGCTCCTAGCCTGCCCTGAGATACAGAAAACCTGCTAGTCCAAGTCTGATGCAGTTTCAGCAGGTGTTTAATTTTTGCCCAAGAAAAGCTAGGTCAGATGAATCCTACCTAGACTGTCTGTGGTGGGAGAAGAAAGGATGCAGTGGCAATTCAGGTGAGAGGAGCTACTGGGCCAGATTACCCCAGTCGTCCCCTTTCCCCCATACCAGAGCTGACTGCTTCTGTAGTGCTGCTTTGAGCTGAATCAGGGACTAATCTGGATTTAAATAAAAATATTCGAGGGATGGCACAGGCAAAAGAAAAAAGCAGCCAAGAAACTGCTCAACCAGTCCTGCTGCCAAGTGCCCGGTACCATCGCAGTATGGAGACAGGAGGAGCAGACTGCAGTGGAGGACACAAACATCCGTCCCCTCCTTCGCCAAACTGCACCTCTCAGTAACTGGGGTGCTGTGATCATGCTGTAAATACACATCTTAGAAAAGGCTTTCCATGCCTTTCCATTTATTTAGACCACATTTGTACATTTTTATTTCTGCGGTAGGAACTGTTACCTGATGCTACAGTAATTATTAGGCACAAACAGCAAATGTCACACATTGATTTATAAAAAAGAAGATGGATAAAGTTATCTAGTATGCAAAACCCCCATGGGTAATGCTTTTAAGTGATTTAATTGTCATAAACTACATCATTAAAATCTTGTTTAACCTGGAATCCAGGGAAAGGAAAAGTCCCTCAGTTTTGCTTCCAAAAGAAGGGGTTTGCCCATCTTTACTTTTCACTGTAGCTCAGACTGCAACAAATAACCTCCATGCCCATCTCATCTGACATGCTTTAGTCCAGACATTTGAGCAGTCATCTCTGCTTTCTATCTCTAGAAGCATAACAGATGTTTTCCAATGTAACATGAAGAAGCATCTCCGGCATTACTCAAAGTTTAGATGAAACTAATCTAAACTCACAAATTTTAAGGGACAGGGTATTATTTAATTGCTACTTTGACCACAGCCTGAAGCTCTCGGCACCCTCGCTTTCAGCCCCTGAGCATCAGAGTACAGGGCAGATACTCAACGGCCTGGAGGAAGGGACCTCTGTTTTACAAAGGTGAGACTTCCACCAGTTAAATAAATAATGAAGAAATCCTTACAGGACCGAATCTTCCATAGTTTCCAGAAAAGCTAGGAATGATCTCAAACCTCAACGCTCAGATGTACAAGTTAGAAGCCAAACTTAAACAAATACATGACTCTGTTGCAGCTTCAAACTTCAGCATCGTCAGAGCTGGAGCTTGGTCCCTCCTCGAGGTGCCACGCAGTGCATGGGCCATCCCACCCAAACCCAACCAGTGCTGAGGGCTGCCAGTCCACACGAGCGAGCCAGTGCCCTGGCCTTCAGGTCAACCAGCACACAGCAGCTCATCTCCTGAAGGCCAAAATTTCTTATCCTTCAAAATCATGTTTCACTTCTAAATGGCCTGCTGGGGACGACGTGTGGTCATCATTAACTCCAAAACTCTGTGGTGCTACCACCAATCTGACCATACGGGCAATCCCAGGTCAGTTCTCCGACCCATGCCAGGGCCTGTTTGCTTTGACAGTAAAGACATGTTTTTTAGCCTAGTCTGAAAAATATAAATCCATGAAAGCACTGAATGCTGTTAAACACACCCATGATTTGGTGGCACCTACAAGAACCAACGCTGCACAACTGGAAGAACTGGGATGGCCTCAAAGACCTGTGAGGCAGCTGGTGCTGCTAGGGGAGATCCCCCACATCCCTGGGGACTACCCTGCTGCGAGATCTCCTTCCCCTCTCAGGAATTTCTGCAAATCTCCCCCACGTTCGCAGTGATAATAAATATGTGTGGACACATCGAGTGCTCTGCTGCTAATACGTTATTTATCTTCAGTTCCATGCCATCAGCGTTGTTAGAAATGAGGTACATCAGCTGGTGCATTATTGCACTCCTCTGCTATGTAATGACAATGCAAAAAACAAGTTCCATCCATACTTCCTGAAGTACCCACATATCATATACAAAAAGATCTTTGAAAAAGAGAGAACGGAGTGATAATGACTGCACGTTAAAAACAATTCAGAGCTTACTTTGATTTTATTGAGATTAAAAGAAAGCCCTACAGTGTACTAGCAGTCTGAGAGAAAAAAAATAAAAATCCCATCCTATACGTGTGCGTAGTGATTTCAGTATTCAAAGTACTTAAACATCTGCTTAAGACACAGCGCATGGCTCCAATATGCTGCTCTGGTGTCATATGTCACCGTGTCGACTTTTATGCTCCATTATCTAAAAATGGCTACCTCTTAGACAAAGTCCCTCTGTGACTCGCTAATTACTTCCATTAGTTTAAAACAAACTTGACTAGAGAGAGAGAAAATCCTGAGAGAAATGAAGTCTAATTTTTTTAAACAAGCAACGTCTCTGCTCCACACCGCTCTTCTCAGGTAGCACAGGTAGATGAATGCTCAGCAATGAATTAACCCAGCCAACTTCTCTCCAAAGCGTCCTTAGATGCTGCAAACACAAAAAGTCTTCAAGGACATACGGATTCCATAGTGTTCAGTCACTATGAGGGACCACACCTTGCCCAGCTGCCTGAACCAGCAGCAACAGGCCATGGCTCACCTGGGTGGCTCTGCAGAAGATTTCAACCACACAGAGGAGACAACTCAGAAACTCATCGGGGCCTGAGTATTAGGGATAGCCATGCTCAGCTGCCGTCAGGTAGAGCTGTTGCTATTGTTCTAGGCACTGGTTATACACAGCATAGAAAACACTTCTGCAACACAGTATAGATGAACTGCTCAAGGAGTCTCATCAGAAATCCTGTGCTCATCCTCCTTGCTGCCCTGTGAAAATGATTCCTTGGGATGTTACATGACTACTGAGATGCACTCATATATATACACACATATGCACCATAGATATATATGCAAACATTTTTTTTTTTCCAAATATATGTGTACAGGTTTGCAGAAAAAAAAAAAAAATCAACCTATTGCTCTGTAATAAATAACATAGCTCAAGGAAAGGAGATCTTGTCTGTACTTTCAAATTCCACCTCTTACCTCTACTCTCTGCTCTTCTGGAAACAGAAATTAAAATTTTATCCAATGGCAGAAAACTTTTGCTTTTTTTTTTTTTCTCTTTTTCTCCATTAGAAAGCCCTAAGTCTATGTAATTTGCAGTTGATGCAACTCTTGACTTTAAAATAAACAAACAAACACTGGCTCTGTTTACTAGACTTAAATGTCTCTGTGGACACAAATCCATCTTTCTTTGACCAGTCTGAAGTCTAAAGAACACTACGTGAATTTAACACTGAAAAGCTGCAGCATCAGTAATTAGGATTTCAGGTAAACAGCAGAGCCACACATCTATCATTTTTACAGGATGGTAAAAAAAGAAAATTTTTTTTAATATACTCTGGAAAAATGTTCAGTGATGCTTATCGAAAGCTTATGCTGAAAACAGAATCAAATGCCTGATGAAAAGAAAACCAAGAAGGCACCCTCATTAGCAGGCTTTTAGGTTTAACCCTTTACCCTCATCATTTTTAATTGCTTCTCTACGAAAGGAGGAAGTATGACAATTTGATATGCTGAAACAGGTATTGAGTGATGGGCAGAAAAGCTGCAGGAGTCTGCAGCAAACTGCTGGGCATCTGAGAAAAAAAAAAACGGTATTTTTCTTCAAAAAAGACACTGGCTGAAAAAAAATTCAACAAGTTTTGCATTGTTCCCTTTTATTATTTAGCCTGTTAAGCCAGCTGGACAGAGTCAAATGATCAAGTGAGGATCTTGAAAGATGTACGAATACACTGAACTTCCTTGCCCCCCAAATGTCTGAGAAATACATTGAATTTAATAGGACTATAAATGACATAAACCAAAGAATTCACTTTAAGCCTTATCCTTCTGGATTCTCCTTTAACTTCTCCTAGTCCATTAAAAAGTGCCCCCTCTGGCAAGCTGCACAGGGCTGGAAGAGCAGGAGGGATAATACTTATTTATTAGGATATACCCCCTGGCAGGACATCATCCCACAGTTCAGGATATGGGTCCCTGCAGGACTCTCTTTTTCACCATGGTTTTGAGGATTATCGCTGCCGAGATGTTTTTGTCCTGATGAACTTCAAAGCAGCAAATACACACCAGTATTTACAGCGGGATCCTATCTGCTTTTCAAGTTGTGTCTCTTGAACAGCTCCCTTTACACCCGGCGCGACTGTGATAAACCTGAGCTGCCAAATCCACCCCTCACACCACTTCTGCAAACACCATTAAGATGAGGGTGGCTTAACTGTAACCTTTGGAAATTTTAGATGTCCGGGTAACCTGCAGAGTCCTGAGCATGTACAGAAATGTCTTTTCTGTGTGATCTTTAGCAAATCACATGTATTCCTGCCCTGGCACTTTTGGCCCAATGCTCCCACACGTCTGCACTCACCCATCTCCTCAGGCTTCAGCAGGGGGTGGCAGTCCTGGCCAGCATTCCCCTGCATGTCACCACATCAGAAATTAAAATAAACCAGCTCATTAGTGGATAGGAACCTGTTGTCTAAGGACAGGCATGAAACCATGCAGCTAACCAAAAAAATGTACATATTCCCGGGCACCCTGCGAGTGCATTACATCCTCGCAAACTGATTTCTCCATTAAGTGCTAATGTGAAACAGAGCGCGCTGTGCCTCATTGGAAAGCTTCATTTATCTGAGAAAGTAAGTACATAGTATAAACTTTTACGTGGCCACATTTTCGAGACATCTTTCTTTATGTTCACGCAACCCCTCAGCGATTCTGTGAGAAAACTGTTTTACAGCAGTGGGAACAAACTGCAGTCAAGTGAATTCCCCACGGCCACACTGGAAATCCCCAGCCAAGCTGGATCTGAATCATGAAATCCAGGCTCCTCGTTTCTCATGCAAACTGCCAGATGAACTGGCTCCATCACCCTCATACAGGTTAACCAGATACAAGAAAGAAACATTTTAAATGGGGAAAACAGACTTTTACAGGCACTTCCAGAAGCAAATAGATTTTTATTCCAACAAACCACTGGCGCATTTCCAAATAAGCACGGGGTTAAAAAATTAAGAAATGTCACACAACGTATTATTGCAACAGTTTTGTAAAATGGAGTCCTGTGAACAAGCGTAAACACATGGGGGAGTTCTGGGATTCAAATATCTTGCCTACAAAAGGCTAAGGCTGAAAGCGAGGCAAGAGGATCTTGTTTCCTTCGTACTAAAAGGATGAATGTATCCAGGTACCACAGGCTTCCCGACCGCTCTGAGCGACTCTGGAGATGTTCCTGTTTCAGTGTTTTGTGGAAACAAAAATCGACTTGAGCCATTACACTTACATGCAATGCTACATATAAGTCTGGAGTCCTACTTCTGTCCCATTCCTACTTACAGTAAATCCCATACTAACATACAATGCACAACCAGATTTGCTTCTTGCAGTTAATAAAACACTCAGAGCCCTTCTCCTCCTGCACAAGAAAAGCAATGCAGAAACAGGAAAAAATGATGGCTGTAAAGCCTGATAGAAACAATGTGTAATTTTCATCCTCCCATTACTAATTTTATAGGTTACATTTTCAACCATGTCCCCATAAAAAATATTACACTAATAAACTCTTGGTGTCTTTATTTAATATTTATAGCACTGTGGGAGAACCAGACTCTACTGGTAAAAGGTAGAAACAGCAATTCAAACAGCTACTTCAGAGCCTAATAAACATATCCCTAGTGATCAGGTTTAAGAGTATACAGTTTAAGAAAATGCTTTGATACAAAAAACTGTTGGGAGATAAATGGATGTATGTTGGTTGGTATATAAATGCATATAAAAATGTGCAAGCCCACACCTTGGCTTCACAGAGCGTTGATTATTCATTAAGTGTTCTCAGAGTAAAAACCAAAAATAATGAATGAGTTAGGAGAATTAATGAACTGCCCCACAGTCTATCATCTGCTGAAAATATTTAGCATGATTTAGCATGTTCTTAATGTTATTTTCTTGCACTTAATGGTAGACAAATCCAATGCACTTCTACCCATTTTCCGTATCTCAGGTCAATGTGAAACATTACATCCAATTTTCCAGTGCATTATTTATGATCTCCGAGCTATGACTGCTAATATTTGCCTTACTGAAATAATAATAAATTACCATAACAATTTACCATATGTAATCATGTTAAACAAAATCCTTCTTTATTTATCTTCTTGTAATCTTCAGTTACAGTGAATCCTCCTATACAGCATATGCAATAATACAACATTCACGACATTCCCAACCTATTACATGCTGGTTAGAAACGACTCCATGTGCTAGTCAACTGGTGACACCTCTGAATCAGCAAATGAGCGGCAAGCTATCTCCAGCAGCAAGTTAAGACAGATTTCAAATGGCACATAAAAGTATTTTTTATATTTAAAGGTACATTTTGAATTTCCCCATTTTAAATTCCAAACCTCAACCCCGTCCATGATCAAGTGACCCACGTAGGTTCTGGGCATACGCTATTGAACTCCTACCCACCTCGTGTTCATGTGCAGGCTGTTTTGCTTTCACGAAGCCAGGACTGCCTCCAATAGGTTTTACGGGGTAACTGGCAAGCCTTTTTCATATTAAAGTCATTTATTAAAGAAAATAAAATATTTCTGTGGGCTTGATAGAACTACATGGAAAATTCATCTTTTCACTTCCAGAGCCACCTAAATGCTTTCAACACCTTTTCCAGCTTTATATTCACTTTTAACAGCTCTTGCTTACACAGGGTTTCCGTTTCCATGGCCAGATGAAAAGAAAAGGAACAATACGTTTCAACACACTGAAATCGGGATCCTTTAGAAAGTCATTCTGTCACCTGTACAGTCAGCCAGTAGCAATGAGGAGTTGCGAGTACATTAAAAAAAGATCTAAATCCCATTCAAACAAAACAAAACCAGTCCTACAGTAAACAAAACCCAATTCCCAGACACTGCCTGACTCCTTCATATTCCCACCAGTGCTATTTTTCATTTACTGGAAGCCAATCCAACTAAAATACATGTTTTTAAGGAAGAAAAAAAAAAAAAAAAGAAGTATATTTTACTTTTGGTATTGGAATTGGAGGGGAGTACAGACCCCTGGAGAGAAGGACTGTGGAACATGATAGAAAAGATGAATCACTCCGGCAACAGCCAGCCAGCCATTAATTTTCAGCAAGCCAGGAGTTGGTCCAATTAAACCAGGCTCCTTTCTCTACATTAACATGCTTTACTCATTTTTTTTTTTTCCCCCAAAGCTAAAACATCATCTTGAGACCCCAAAGGCTTTTCTATTTAGGATCAATCAATCTACCTTGCTGTACTGTAAAACATACACTGTCAGCTCTGAGGCTAGCTCAAAAAAGAGCAACAGTGGAAAAATTTGATAAATCGACATGTTCTGGCACTTAGTAGCAGGATTCTTCCTACACTGTCACTTATTTTTATCTGATTAGAAACAAGTATTAGTAAAGGGAATAATCCCCTTTATTCTCTTCCTGGTATTTAGCATTGGGTTAAAAGGAGCCTTTTCATCCCCAATTTTCTAAATCCAAGCCACAAGCTTCCTACCCCAAACACAGCGAGATACTACCCAGATTTCAAAGGGCGGTGAGTTTGAATTGGATTTGCATGATGTGCAACTCGCATTGTAGCCTTTTTTACAGACCAGGAACATGAACCTGCAACTATTAGGACCCCATGTTAAAGATGTTTTTCACTGCTTTCCACATTTTTATGCTCAGGGTTTTACTGTGGGTGTGCAACCTCACCTCTGGGTTTCCAGTGCCCGCTTTGGGAACAATCACCTTATTTGGGATTTCACTGCCCATTTGAGATCCCGTCACTCTCCTTCTACCCTACTGAGACATTTCAGAAATGATTAACTAATAAATGAGCCAGGGACTGATGCCAGAGGCCAGTAAGAAGAACATTTATATGGTCTGAAGTCCCCTGCGAAGCAGCACTCCAAGCTGGGATAACTCAGAGGATTACCCTTTTCTTCAGTGAATGCCATAGTAACTCTGCTGTTGGCTTCCATTCTTGTTCTCAATAGACATCTTTATCCTTGGATAAAACCCACTTCACAGTAGTTCCAGTATGACAGTCCTCTGTTCTTAATGGTAAGGTAGACTGAAAGCCTCTGGGACGCGCAGCTGATGTTTTAGCTTCAAAATAAAAGACTAATAAAGAGAAGCTTGATTTGGGTAATCTTGCAAACACCAACTGCACCACACTTTCTGGCAAATTCCGAGTTTTTATGGGCAACCATTTTTGTTCTTTGCTCTTCTTTAAATTCCATGCATCGGTAGGATAGTACTGAGATTCACTATGGCACTAATGAGATCATTTTGCAATTAAAGGCTAAGTAGAAACAAACCTCTCACCACTCTACAGGAGAGTTTGGGTTCTCTGATTAAGCAGCAGTAAATAAACCTGTTTCACTCTTGGTCCTGGTGCACAGGCTTCCTATGATTAACTCTCCAAACAAGATGGACTGATTGACCCCATGGATTAATCAATGAGTTTCTCAGCTTCAGAGCAAAGTGCAAGTTGTGGGAGTTACCTGCAGTAGGATGTGTTTTAATTATTATTACTACAGCACAGAGTAAATAAATCCCAGAGCACTTTATTTGAAGGTTTTACCCTTAGCGCTAATGATTTTCACAACGCTCTCATGTTTGTCAAACTACCTACATGGGAAAAGATTTTAAACATCACTATGCATTTCTTCAGGTAAAACTACAGATTTTATGGTAGCTTAATGTGGTAATTATAAAGGGAGGAGGCTGTATAATTGTAGGGCAACTTCTAGGTTACAACAGCTGCTCGCCCATCTTACCTGCTGGCCGGAGCATCCCTGGGAGAAGCTGCAGGGAGGTGGGGGCTGTATTTGAGAGAAACCCCGTGTGTGCTGCACCAAGCACCTTCTCCCCAGCACTCCTGGGCAGAGCGGAGAGCCCGGCCCTGCTGGAACAGGATGGTCCCTACATTCAGAGCAGGGCTGGGAAGCAGCCAAGCACACACACAACTCCTGCGCGTCCACAGCCATCCCTGCCAGCTCCCACCCGCCCCACCGACAGCGACCTGGCAGCCCTGCGGGTTTTTCCTCTGTTACAGATCTCTTTTCAACTTGCCAGAACTGTGTCTGAAAGACACGGGGAGCTGCAGGAAGATTTTAGGGAGAAAAAAATGTGAACACAGACCATTTGCAGCCTAGGAAAAGTTGAAAGAGATGCTCCAACCGCAGTGGTGTCAGATAGCCTCAGGCTCCTCTCTCCTCACGCTCTTCAAAACAAACAAACTCTCAACACCCAGAAACAGAGGCTGTACATGTCAGGGAAAAAAAAAATAAAAAAAATCAGACACACCAGCAAAAGCACTGAACTCCTCACGGACTTGACTTGTGTGTAAATACTGACAACTTTTGGCTTGACTGTTCTCATCTTCCTTAGCCTGGCTCAGGAGCAAACATGCACCAGTCCAGGGAGTCAAATCACCATGCAGGAAATGAATAGATGTTTCAGGCAAGAATATTAGAAATGAAAAATTTTGTTATCTCTAAGAATCAAGGCAGGGTAGCTATATTTATCTTGCAGCTGCTGTGCACCTCTGCTTGTCTGCCTGCACAAAAAGCAGCTGCAGTCCTTACCTTCATCTGTAGCCTACACAAGTCTTCAGGTTTCAAGAGAAATTAATATTACATAGAATAAAACAGTATTTGGTACCTGGTGGGCTCAACTGCTTTGATATTTGGACAAATTTGGAGAGTTTTATTTACAGATGGAGTCTCTGGGTTCTGTTTTTGGCACTTGATCAGAGGGACCTGAAGAAAAAGCGGCCTCGTTGCCCAGGCTGCACTCGAGTGGGTACTAAATAAATATTGGGCAAGTCGAGAGATGGCAGGGCTGCACTGCTGCAGAGAGCCAGAGCGTCCTGCCCCATGGCCAGCCTCCAGTGGCCACTGAATTCACAGGAAATTCACCCACGGAGCAGGAAATTAACTGGAAAAGCAAACCCACAATAAAACACAGCTCCATGCTCTCTGGTGTCGGTCATCACCGAATAAAAATGAACTTCCTGGCCTCTGGAGCCGCCCTCGAACAGGCCATGTCCTGACAACTGCATCCCCGCAGCCTCGGCGCTCGGCTGCTGATGCTTCTGATGCAGACACAGGGCTGAGGTTTACTCTACTTTTCCCTTTCTTCTTTCATGTTCACCACCTCTGTCTCTTCTTACTACAGTAGTCTCCAGCAGAAAGGCAGCACTCCCCTCGCCGGAGGAATGACCTCAGGATTCAACTAGCAACCTTAAATTTAACAGAGCGCTTTTGGCAGGGCTCAGCACCGTCAATTAAACAGTGAGACTAAAGTCAGTAAATTAGAGAACGTGACAAATGCAGCACAAAGCACTGACGATCCCAGAAGGTATCAAATTTAGTGTTAAAGTAAAGAAACAATAGGGAAGTCCAAGACATTTCAGAGTGTAGTGAATCAAATTAAATTGCCTGAAATTCCACATGGAATACATTTGACAAATTTCTTTCCCCCTCTTCAGCTTTCTGTTTGAGATGAACTGTCGTCTGGCAGCTTCAAACGTCTGGCACAGCTTCAGCTTCAGTTTGCTGGGGCTGAATCCAAACACGAACCTGAACTTTACCAGTTCTGCTCTTTTTGTAAACATACTTGCTGTGGCTGCCAAATGCTTTCCAAAAGCACACAAAACCCAGAATCCAAAAGGAAAACATTGTCTTGCTGCAATAAAATCTGCATTTTACCACCTATGGGTAGCATCCTGTGTGCAGAGCCCTCGGCTGGTCGGAGCTCACCTTGTCCTCAATTTCTGAGCACGTTTTGGAAGGGGACTGGAGAACAGGGGGTCCCACGGGAGGGCTGCGGCTCCCACACGGCCGCACGGGTCCGTCCCACGGTGCCCCGGCAGCGCCAGGGCCGCTTCTTCCCCCAGGGCTGCGTGGGCAGCTAATAATACAATAATACAACAATTAGCAGTAGGATTCCTCAGCCGTGCTGGATAAGACAAGCAGTAAAATGTCATTATACACGTGTCACCAATAGCGAAGACCAGTTTAGATTACCCCAGTGAGTAGGCTCAGGAACAAATTCATTTTAAGCTAGGGAACTTCAGGCAGAGGAAGAGACAGATATAAAGAGGGTTATGATCAAATTGCTCCTGAGCACAGATAACATCAGCCTTGATATATCAGATTTTTTTCCACTTTGCTTTTAAAACAGAACTGTTTTGGCAAAATGCTTACAACAGCGGCACGTTTCTTTGAAGCAGGATGCGATTCTTCACCAGCAGCATCCCACTACCTGTACGGATTCTCTCTTACAAAAAAAAAAAATAAAATTCTTTCTTCCTCCATTTTAAAGCTTTCTAAAACTACCAAGCTCCATAAACTATCCAACTGCAGAAAGCTAAAACAAGGCCACCTTTAAGCAGAAGAGCAGCAAATGACAGAGGTGTGTGAATTCTGGCACAAGACACACAGGCAAGCAGATGCTGTTAGAAAAGCATATTTTATTGTCCACAAAGCATCGGCCTCATCTCTGAGAGCCACACGGAGTTCCACTACTGCCCAAAATAGGCAACATCTGGTTCATATAAACTCTGATTTATTGCATGCCTTCTCTCCCCTTGGATTTTAATTGTGAGTAGATCTTGTAACTACTATATTTGTATTTGTTTTACCCATCTAGATGTTCTTCCATGCTATTAACTACAAACTGAAAGCTCTTTCTAAAAATAGTACAAAAATGTACTTAAAAATATGCATATGGCCTTTATTAAGGAAATCCCTATACTGAATTTTTTAGATGGAGGAAAAGTACCACTGAAATCAGTGATTAGCAAGCAAGCCTTTACCTGATTTTCTGAGACTAAAGAAATTGCTTTTTATTACAATAAAACCCCAAAGAAAATAGAGTACAAAACTGACAACTCCTCCTAATGTTAGCTAGCACAGTAACGAATAAAAATCAGTCCTTACTGCACCCCTCTGACTGCTCCCAGGGGCTGTCTGGGGGGTGTGGAGCCAGTTTCAATGGTCAGATGTTGACATTTTCAAGAATCTCTCTAAGGTGGCACTTCCTCAGCAGAAGAGACAGATCCAGACTGTGCCTGAAGAATAAAACATTCTTTCTTCCCTGGGTAAAAGTGATACAACCAGGAATGCAATAGTTGGAAGCCTTCATACTGAGAAGTTTTTTTTGTCTAAGGTTGTTTTGTTTTGTTTTGTTTTCTGCTGAAACTTTTGTTCTTTCTGAGAATAAGTTGATTTAGAAGTGACTTTTTAATTTGTATGGTTGAATAACTACCACCATAAAAGAACATACAGTGCAATAAATAAACACCGCTTGCAAACTCCACAACTCTCCGCCACTGCTTCATCCATCAAAACTAATTCTGTAAAAAACAAAGGATGTGACAAACCCAACCAACCTTTTTCCCCATCTTACAAAAATACTGAAACATATTTCTGGAAATGTCATAACGTTCCTATTAAATGATCGAGTCTTCTGAAAATGTTTAGTGATCCTGCACAAACATCCTCCACGAGGACCAGCAGCCCTCATCACTGCAAGCCCAACACACTGACTGGGCAGCTCAGGTCCAAGCACTTGTGCAGAAATCCTGTCCTACTCACGGCACAGAATTTCTGGGAATAGGATGTAAAACAGAAATTGCCACAGGTGCCAGAATTGCTGAAATTGGAAAGCAAAAAGGGCTGATAGCTGAGTTTCCCTCACCCCAGTGTCAGACACTGCGTGACTCGTGTGCTGAACCCTCCTCTGCACTCCAATAAACCCTCGAGGTGGAGTAATACGAATGTAAGAAATAACTTGGCTCTGTATCTGTTTTTTAATTAAAAAGTTTTACATGTAAACAGATACCTTCTCTTCCAAATCCACACTGACATCCACTACTTATCATTCTGAAGTGATCGCTAGAGGCAACATGATTAAAAAAATATCATATTCCGTGCAAGTTTTCTTGGTACTGCCCATCATTGTGCTGTCTGGCCCCCTTTCACATCAGCTCAACTGTGAGAGTTCTAAGCTGACATCAAAAAGTCAGGCCATTTGAAGACACAAAAGTCAGCTATGAGGCTGTCATTTTATTATTTATTTATCGATTGGTTGAAAAAGAAACATCGACTGGCTGATATATTTTAAAGGTTAAACGAGCGTGATGAATGATATCAAGGAAAGCCCTACCAAACCTTGATTCCCACTTCTTTTACAAACTACACAGACATCAACAGCCTAGAGACAACGATCTCCATTTCCCGATGGGAACGGCAGAGTGAAGAAGATGCTTGAGCTGGAGACTCAACCTCTCCTTACAGATGTGAAGGCAGCAGCTGGCACTGACCCTAGAAGGACGCTGCGTTGGCCCTTATGTCCTGTTACCATCACGGGTAGCAGCGCTTCAACACTTTCAAGTCACACGTTTGCAGTTTTTTTAAGACCAGGCCTCAGTAAGGACTGTCAGCTACTGCTGTCAGTAATGTCTAGCTCAATGCAAACACTTCGTTAGTAATGCCAGGAAATTACACCTTCAGGTTTATTCGAACTACTAAAATAAACCTTTTCACAGAACATGTATGTGTTCATTTATACTGCACTGCTATGACCACAAGTTTAATTTTTACTATTTAATTATTCATCATGGACCAGGTCTCAATTTAAGCTAATACGCAAAGATGAGGAAGAACGGTCACTTGTTTATCTCATTTTTTTCCAATTAATTCCAGTTGTTCATTAATCACATTACTATTTTACTATGTGATAAGAAAGGAAAAAAAAAAAACAGCAACCATCCAAACAACAAAAGACGACTCCATTTATGGAAAAAAAGCAGGACATTCTACAAAATTTATTTGTATGAATAGACTCAATCAAACTAATTAAAATACTCATGTATAGGGATGGTTCATATATTTGACACAATCTACAATGGAAATATTTCTTCTTTTTTTGCCTTTAATGTCTACAATATTATGAGTGAATGGACCTAATATCAGATTATATGATGGAGACTGCCATAGATTTAATGAAGAATTTTTCCTGGAAATATGAAATTGTCTTAAATTTCCCTCCTGTTCCATACCTGCAGTGACACTAAATGGTACATCGACCAGCAATTTCATGTCTATTACCAGGTGCTATACTTGAATTAATAAAAAAACCTCTTTCAACGACACAAAATGTCTACTAAAAGTAACTATCTTCTACTTTTTTTTTTATTAATAAAAAACTTGTGAGAAGTTGAAATCCGAAACAAGAAAAATATTATTCAGTCTGTAATTCATACAGTTTTAATGACATTTCTGACCTTTAAAACAAAAAGTATGAACAACTCACACAGACCATTGGGCAAATAGAAAAAGTAACAAGAAAAAACAGTGAAGAAAAGAGGAACTAACTATGAGGAATCCTCTGTGGCTTCAATATGACAACATTTGTGCTCTGTAAAAGTAAAATGCCATCAAAACTTCACCAGCCACTGCCATCACCTTGTCTGAAGAGACTTTCTATTGCTCACCCCGTTGTTCCTTTGATTACTCCATTGTCCAGAAGTTTCTGGTAAGTAGTCTTGTACTAAGGACATATCACCGTTTGAAATGTGGTTGCCAAAAAGGAATATTATTTTCTTTTTCTTGCATGTAAATACTAGCAAAAAGCCCACACTCTGTCATCTGAATTAGTTACTGAAAATTGTCCCAAAGTGGATATGAACTATAATGAGACTTTCTGACTTGTTGATATATTAACAACTTTTAAAGATATCCCATATTTCACTACTGAAATACGGGGCCTTGAATATTTTTGTGCTCAAGCATAGGTGTTGCCTGATGCTGTCACTAGTTACATGCACGAGTCTACTTTGCCATCTGCCATGGCTCTTGTCTGACTCGAGTGTACGGTTGGCACGGTGAACCCATCTCACAACCAGGTCATTACACGGGGGACGGGGCAGACACTGAGCTCCGCTGAGCCCCAAGCAGTCACACCACCAGCCCTGAATGAGCATGATTCAGATCTGTATGGTTAACCTTAATGTTTTTCTGAATGTTTATAAAAAAAAAAAAATCAAAGAAAGCTGAGCAAGTTTTTTTGTTGCACCTGGCTGCCAGTGGCAAGTTCTCCTTTGCGGGAGTCTCCCCTGTGAATGCACCTCCCAAAACACCATGACCTGTGTCCTCACGTGGGAAAAAGGAGGTCACGGAGCTGCACCAGCAGCCCCACCACTGTGCGGATGGGAAGGTGGGATGTGCAACAGGGCAAGCAACGCTGAAGTGCTCTCCTCTGTGTGCACGCAGCCAGGGCACCTGCACAGCACCCACCCGCAGCACGCTCGGCTTGATACCTGCTTATTTCCTTCAGCGCTAAAGGGATTGAGGCTGTAAAATGAAAAGGTAGTGGGGAGGAATGCAACCATCTAGGGAAGATCCCCCCAGCCAGCAGTTTCAGAAAGAAAAATACAGGCTGTCTTGTTTAAAACCACTGTCATATGTTTACGCAGCCCTCCTCCTTGGGTATTTGCGCTACACAATGCCCCCGCGGAGCAGTGATATTATATGTTAGCTCTCTACTCTGTTATTTCTGGCTGCTTAAGCAGCAAAGGACCAATATCCCATTCAGCTATGCTCAGTTGGTGCAAGAGAAATCAGCGAGATATCACTCTGCAGCTCCCTTCACACACCTCTCGTCCTTGTGTGGCACTGCTTGTTTTTGACAATGATTGACGACTCACACCAAGCCCCTGCATCCGCTATTACTAGGAACCAAATGGATGTTTCTTCATGAGCTAACTCTTATCTCGCAAACTCTATGAGTTTTAAGGGTAGAAAGCTTATCCTCTGGAACAGTCTTTCACTTCTAAACCACCTCCTCCTTTCTCCTGTGATTTAGTGTTCATTTATCTTTACTGGAAAGCTGATGTTTCTGAGTTACAAACTAGAGGCATCGCAGGCTCTAGTTTATGGATAAAGCAGCCAAGGAAACCCAAGAAATGAAAAGCCAACACTCCCACCAGCATATCAGTTGGTTTTAGACCATAGTTAATGAGTTGTCAATCATACATAATTTTACATTAAATTTCACTTACATTTAAGTCACAGTGAACCGAGCAGTGGTGTACAAATCCATCAACCAGTTTCCAGGGACCATCAATAATAAATAGCCTCTGTTCACCCTATAATCTTGTTTCCCCAGTCCAGACTGACATCTACCAGGCAGACTGGCTCTCAAGATAGTATTTCCCCAAAAAGTAATTCAGCCTGAAACACAGACACCTGGACATTCTTCTAGTGGCAGTTTACTTCCTTTCCAAAAGTCATCTCTCTATTTCTGGGGACAGGGAAAGAACTCAGGTCATTCTGATTTAAAAGGGAGTTTAAAACTGAGCTGTGCCAAATATCTCACACAAGGCGGGAAATCAATTAAGGATTAATGAATTTTATTCACCTACTACTCAAAATCCCACAAAAGAGCCACAGAAAATGCTCATGCCCTCTCCAAACTCTTACCCCAATGCTTGGTGGTGACAGTCCTGAAAATCTTGGTTCCATCTGGCATTATATGTCATTGTCTGGTTTTCACATTGATATTTAAAGGGAAGACTGAAGGACAAAGGTCCTCAGCTGGCCCAAATCATACTCATTATGAAGTCACATCACTTTGCAAACAAATACCATCACCATACATCTTCTGAAACTCTATCTGGTCTAACAGGGAACAAAGAAGAGCCAGACAAGCCCCAGCAGATTTAGGGCCGCTCTAAATAATGGGCATCCAAAGCACTGGTAGGCAAGTACACTGCAGCCTCCTGACCAGGGTCTATCTTCATTAGCTGTGAATTTAGGCAGTTTTCTGACACTGTTCATGTGGCAAATGAGAGCCAAAGATGATCAAGTCTGCAAAGAATACACCAGGATAAGTAAAGGAGAAAGCAGTAACTCTTCTTCTATTGTTTCATCCTTCTAGATCCAAGCGTCAAAACTTAAGCTAAAAAATATTTAGTGATTTTTTTCTGTTTAGCTCTAGATAGAGAGACTACTAAAATACTCTCTTCTGTCATAGCAGCAAGGGAGGGTGTGGGGACATGAGGTGAAATCATGTTTGTTTGTGCCACCTTTTAATTTAGCTGATCTGGGCTGAAAGGATTGCATTAGAGATGAATTACTCTGTAAGAGGTTTCTTTAAAGCGAAGAATTTAAAAAAAATTCTGAAAAGCTTAAGGCCTCCTAATACAAGTGACTATTTTGCTGTGTTTCAGCCCTGGAAAGAAAAACAATTATTGAAGCAACAAAACTCTGTTTCTTCTAGTAATGAACAGCAAAAGCTTGTCTGGGGGAAAAAATAGTGATTAGATTGTGACTGTGTGTTACTTCCAAATGTAAAGCCATTTTGCTTGAGACAATATTAAGATGCTAGGATGCAAGGTTTGATCATTAATTTTGGCTAACGCTACACATTAGTGTTGCTGCAGTCTTAGATTTTTTCTTCTCCCCTGGTTTTAGACAGCCTTAATCACGCTTACAGCCGATTCTAATTGCTGAATCGTATCACTCTCCACCTTCTCTGAAATGCTTGGGGCAAAAGAAATAGTGAAGATTAATGACAGACGTGTAATTAGAAGAAAATGTAAAGAACTTGTGTTAATCATTCAGAAATAATTTGATAAATATGAAATTCTGAAGAGCTCTCAGAGTAAAAGATGATAAAATGAGTACTGTAGCACAAAGCTACACAAATTTATATGTACCACACTCCTTGCAACTGGAAAAAGAGAGCTCACGCGAGCACGCACAAGCGTGTGGGTATGCAAGGGAGGCTTTATTAACATAATGGCATTCAGCATGGAAGACCATCTGTTTTAATTGAGCAAGCTTATTCGTACGATGCTTTGCTCCACTAATCTTGTTTAGATTAATGTTAATGTTCTATTAAAAGGTAGTTTATCATCCCACAATACTCAGTTAAAGCGATCACACCCATAGTAATATTCTCAGCTCTTATGGAGGCAGAGAGCTCGCTCATTACCAGGCTATTGATCATCTTAGAGCATAACTATTAAGGCTGGGAACCTCGGTTAAAAGTAACCAGAGGTCTTTTTTTCCAGTGAGGGTAAAGGCACAGATAAATAATTTTTATTTAATTAATTTAAAATACAGAAGAACACAGTCTGCAAAATGATTCTCAATTATGCCTTTGGATAACTACAGGAACGATGCTTTAGCTAATAATACCCTTCAGATTGTTAACACAGAGAATACGTATCAGACTGGGATGGGTTTCTCTGGATTGTTACTTTTTCTTTTCTTCCTGTGACACATCTTCTCACCATAACACTTGATCTGTCCTTAGTCTTTGCTTTTAATGAGAGAGCAGGAAGTTCAGTGCTAGTTGGAAGCACGCCTATCGGAAAAAAAAGCAGGCACAGGGAGAGTCAAAAGAAGTGTAGCAAAGCACATTTTGTATATGGGTCTAAAATCCCCTAAACTGTAGGAGGCATTAGTATATCCTGACAGTTTAAGTCTTGTTTTGCAAATATGGCAGAATCTGAAAATGAACTCTTGCATCCTCCATGGCTGAAGAATATTGTACCTAAGTGTTCTGGTTATTATTTTTAGAAGACTATATTTTTATAACAAAACTATGTGCCAGCCAAGAAACTAATCATTCCATCATTGTTTGGGAGGGTGTTGGGTGTCAGATTAGCAAAATGGATTTCTTTCTTCAAATACTTAATGCTGCTTGCATAGATTAATCCCTGTTTCCCTCCTCTCATCTTCATAAATGTCATCTTCATCTGCTCGAGCCTAGAGCTTCAAGCCCCCAGTGAGGATCAGCCCTCCTGGCTGCTCCTTCCACCATGACATTTTATTTTTGTTGCACACCCTTGGGTCCCCTTTCTCCATTGCACCAAGCATCCGACCCTTCAACAACTTCTCCCTCCTCTCCCATACCACCAGAGCTTTGGCACTTGCTCCTCTTGTTCTCAACCCAGTAGCCATTCCCCTTCTCCCTTCCTGCTCTGTCACTTTGGAAGAGCTCCTGGAGAGCCAGCTGCAATGCCACCTTTACTTTTCCCTCCTTAAAAAATCTCCCTTGCCAGAGCAGATAAAAAAATCTTGACTGTCTAGGCAGCTGGCATGCTGGACAACTGCCTCTTGAGTGAAATTGTTGTCTCTTTGTTGCTGAGTACTTACCCCATCTGTCCATCTCAATCCATCAGACGTGTCCTGTCTTCACTGGAATAGCAAACCCACAAGGGCAAGGATCAAGTTTTTGTGTTTATTTTGTACAGCTCCTAGTACAATGGTGTCTACAACTGCAGCTGCTAAATACCACTGCGGTACAAATAAAGTAAAAAAAGAAGCAATAAAAGTAGCCCCCGCCCCCACCTCCCCAAATTTCAAGCATGGCTTTAAAGAGTCCACTTAAAATTTTTATTTCCTAAGGGAACATTTTGTAATTACATTTTGGACATAGGAACAAGGAAGATGAAGGATACCAAGAGAAGATGAAATATATGTGAAGGAATTCTTCACATGCCATTCTAAAAACAATAATCTCACAAAGCAGTAATTCAAGTGAGACTTCTTCCCCGAATACCAAAACATGCCAGTCATTAATTAAAATTCAAAAACGCTTCTTTGTGATACAAAAGCATCACCATTCCCCCTCTGCAAAAGCAGGAACTTGAGAAGGAGAAAAGTTAAATGGTTTGTCCAAGAAAACCGAGCTGACAGTTGCCAAACTGCAAAACACTCCAAGCAACATCAGACCATTGTTCTCACACTGGCTATGGGGATGTCGAAAGCTTCCCATTTTAGCTTGGGGTAAATTTTAAGTTTCTGAATAAAACTAAACCTGAGAGTAGCCCATGCACTGAGCTTTCAAAAATCCCATCTGAGCTGACTCCAAAATACACTAATTATGAGGATTATGTAGGACATAAAGGCATCTTCTCATTAAAAAGCCACACTCCGAGATGAAATCCTCTCTCAAATTGGCGTACTCTAGTGGAAATGAGACCGGCTGAGGCCACGTGTATGAGCCACAATTTTTCATGGAAATGTTGGAAGAGACTTAAATGAACCCCTTAATTTGCAGAATGGAATTGTTAACGTTTCCCTCAGAAAGACAAGACACATTTCTACCTCTAACAAGAGATATACATCTATAGCTAACAAGCCACACAACCTCTGAGTGAACGCCGACAACTTCACAAGGGAGACGCGGCGCAAGGCAGAGATTACACGGGAAAAGTTGATAGTGATCGGGGTTACAAATCACTGATTTCCTGAGTATTTGTCAAATGCCCGTTCAACGCTCCAGGCTGTGTCCAACACGCTGAAATTACAAGTGACAAAATAAAATTAAAATACAGAGATATCTCTGGCCCCATCTGTTTTCACTGTTTATTGTCCTTTCCGAACAAGTTCCCGTGCTGAGCGTTATCTTACCAGCCTGCCTGTCCACACACCACCCCTCCCTTCTGCACAACAACTCCGGACAGGGGATGCAAGGCGCTTGCCTCACTGGCTGCTCGCTTTGTGGGGCATCTGTCACATTTTGGGGACAGTTACCCTGGCACAGAATGAACGGCAGCTGGGATCTGGATTGCACAAGGTCCTGCATGAAGTTATAAGGTCACCTGCTTCCAAGCACTTTGCTTCTTTGTGCTGAACCCAAGAGAAGAGAAGTGGGAGAGGCAGCTGGGGAGTGTGAAAATGCTGGGGCAGTGTGAAATTGCATGGGAAGTGTGAAAGGACAGGGACAACACTCTTAAAGAATCACAGTTAGCAGACAATTAACTTCCATACGCCATTTTATTCCATCATCAGCTGTATTCAACACTAACATCTTCCATGCCCTTTTTTCTTGAGGCTGAAGCCACGCTGGCCATCACGTTTTCAGGAGAGTCTGCACGTACCTGCCTGCCCTTCTGCCCGGCTCATTATGGGAGAGGAAAAATCACATAACCTATGATGTAAAACTACCTCTGCACCTTCCCTTCGATTTCCAGGCTACTTCCTAGACTTCCCCATAGGGAGGGGAGAGAAAGCAGCGCCTCTGGAGCCAGCATCCTTCAGAGACCCTCGTCTTCCCTGACACTAATGGATGAGGTGCCTGCGGGCGGACCAGGGGAACGCGTGTACCCGTACAAGAGGCACAACCCTAAACACGTCGTTTGGTCAATAGTACAGTGGCAGAATGCGACTGGCATTTTTTTCCTCTCAAGACAGATAAGAAATGCATTCAGGAACCTGTGACTAAGCTGCACGGGCTGTTAGCCAATGCACTGTATCTACACATGACAAATTATGCATTCACCCATTGTTTGAAAGTTTTGAATTCACTGTTGGTGGTAAACTTTTTACTAGAACACACAGATGGTCCTGCCTGATCTTGTTAATGAAAAACTCTCACACAGCTACAAAAACAGACGTGATCATCTGTTTTTCAACATTCTGAAAAAAATCTACAGAGGTGTAAGGTGCTATACAAATGAGAATAATTAGCTTATGCCATCTGTGGACATTAAAAAAAACCAGAGTATCTGTATTCCTATGTTTTATAATGTTAAGCATTATGTCTCCAGCAAAGTATGCACTTAATAACTTTTCAATTTATTGTGACCTTCTGCTCCAATTTACTTAAGGAACTATAATACTAGCTATGCCTCACACCTTTTTCACCTTATAATTAGCAAGTAATAAAAAATGCTATTAAAAAGTAATAAGTTTGAAGCTCTCTGACAATTCACTGATTAATTCTGAAGATTTTAAAGTATGCTGGAACATACTTGACTAAAACATCAATTTTATCCAGTTCTCAGTACTGCTAACGAGTGTGAGTGCGTGATCAAGTCTTGCAGCTCACCTACACGTAATGGCAGCAGAAAATGCACTCTGGATTGTTACATGGCTTGGTAACAGGATCACACTTCCCAGGTCTTTCCAACCCAAGCTGAGTGGTGAGCTGTGTTCTGTTCTTACCATCCAGGGCTTCACGCCTGGGGTCTTCAGGCAGGAAGGGCACAACACTGCAGCAGTTTGGCAATGGATGCCCTTAGCATCTGATGCGGAATAGTTAGTATCAATGAGTGCCTTAGAGGGAAAACAGTAAAAATGATCAGCATCCAGGGCTGGATTTCACCCGATTCTGTATAACACCCCCTGGAGACATTTAAACACACTGAGGGCGCAGAAATCCTATTTCTCAGTCTCCAAAAAATGGGGAGTGAAGAGGAAGGCTGGTCTTACAGGCTGTACTGGCTTGGTTCTTGCTAGCACTTCTACAGCACGAGAGGAGAGATCATCGCTGCAAAAGGAGTCAGGCAATTTGCATGAAAAAATGAAGAGCATTTTAAATAGCACCGTGCAAGCTCACGCTGGCTGCCACCAAGCTGGAGACCCGGATAAGAAAGAGGAAACTCTGTGAGGAGGCTGAGAGTGGAGTCTGCATTATACAGGCATTTTCTGGCTACCAGCACTAGGAACACTTGGAGAAGCTGCACCCCCAGTCCACTCCCACCCCCTCTCACAGCAGGCACCGGTGTGAAATAGATCCCTCCATGTATCATTCAGCTCCTCTCTCTGAAACGTGTACTGAAACACTATCGTATTAATGGTTTTCATTTCATATTAAGAGAAAACAAATCATGTGCAGTGGGCAAATGCCAATTCCCTGCAATGCTGAGAGGCGGAACGCTGCTGCCTTAAAGCCAAGCAGAGTATGCACTGCTGCCACTGCCATTCCTAGTGCTCCTCCACTCGGGAGCTGCTCTTGTGTTACTCGCTCACACGGAGAAAAAAGGCAAACAGCTTTCAGCCTCCAAACTGCTATCAAAATCCGGTACTTTCTCAACAGCATTTTCTATGCTCCAAAATGGACCTTAAGCCCTGAGCACAGGGTCAATGAATGCTATGTTTGATTTATTATATCATGGTTTATCATCATTAGTTAGATGCTGGTAGCAGACCCCTGGTGTACAATGCAAGAGCCAGACCAAAATCGCCATGCCCCAAAAGGCCTGTCCCCTACAGAAGATTAAAATATGTGACACGTCTTGTGCTCACCTTGTCAACCTAGCATGAACACCCATAGCTGCAAACACACACAGTCCTTACGCTCTTACCCGTATCATGTTTTAATACCAGCAAAGGTCTACCTCCATTCTTACTGGACTTGAAGCCAGGACAAGTGCGTGAGAAAACACGCAGAAGACACTGAAAATATTTTTTAACTGAGCAGTGCCCACTCCCCACACAATGTTGTGGTCTCACCCATTTTAAAAACCATCCCGTACTTCCTGGTCTTTTTGATTTGTACTTTCTGATTTGAGCTACTGTTATACTGACTCACTTACTGTCTTCAGAAAATTCACAGATTTCCCCCATTACTGATGGTTAAAAGTGTGAATAGGCCAGGCCCAACTTATAACAACAACACTTCCTCACCTATTTTCTAACTTTTTTCGGGACATGGGCAAGTCAGTCTTTGCTGTCGGTCCGAGGACTTGGTATTGTTTCACTTTCTAAACCTTGTTTCCTTCAACTGACCCATTTTCATTTCTATTCCTGAAATACTTCCAATTTTCCATCCTCTGACTGCATTTATTTGTGAGGTGCAAATGTACGGCCCTGTTTGTTGAAGGTTTGAGAGTACCTGCCTTTATTATTGCTGCTGTGCTCATTTAAGCTGCAGTATCTCCTAATTAATTTATTTTAAAATGTTTTTTTCCTGACTCCCACTGGATAGAAAGTAGCATAACTTTACTCTGATACGACTTTGAAAAGCCGGCATGCATTGCTATCTCCTAAGTGCACTCTGAAGTCAAATCAATTCACAACGTCATGTTCATGAAATGGGAAATGATAAGAAAAGAATGAGTTCTGTTATACAAATTACCAGCAATTCAGTGTGGTGCTTTAATGTCATTCCTGTTCTTCAAGAATGTCACTGAATGCACCAGGCAAGTAAAATGCCCATATGAAATTAAGACACTAAAAGTAAATGTTTGCTCCTATATTGTAAAGAACCTCATAAACGTCAGAGGTTTTTATTTCATGCACACCACAGCTTGCAGAGACACCAGGAAACATTTGGTTCTAATGGGAAACTGATGTTCATTTCAGCACCGTGCTGCCCATTAGCACCCGTCTGAGTGATGTTCTCCTTCGAGTCTGAGCAGCCAGACACACCAGCCGACCAGGACAGCACAGAATCACAGTTTAGTTTCTATGTTGTTTTAAGTGCCAAAGAGACGAGCAATTAATGTACTACTCAAATATACCTTGTGGAAACTCTTGTCCCTTAACGCAGGCAAGCATAGGAAATTCTCATTTTAATTAACTGGTAGATCAAAAGTTTTGCATCGTCCTGCTTTTCTACCCTTCTGTGTTTGTCAGCTCGCCTCTGGAGTGTGCTTGCACAGATTAAAAGTGACAAGTTTGTACTGGCTGGGCAGGAGGCACAGAAGATTTACGGAAACATCCTCTGGGTGCTCCTGCACTTTACTACTTTTAGTGATCTCTCTTCTGCCCACATCACTGGGCACAAACGCATCTGATGTTGTCGCTCCGCCAGTCAGAAAAAACCCTTCTCACCGCATTACCACATACAGCTGTAAGTCTCCCACCTTCTTTCCCTCACGTCCACATACTTCATTTCATTCCCCTTTACACAACAAAGGTGTAACTCTGAACGTATAAACAGACAGGAGGCAAGGAGAGCTGAGGACACACACGCTTGGGGAAAACCAAAGGTCGGCATCTATGACAGTGTAAAGTGGGTGACTGCCAGTGGAGGACAAAACGGTGCTGATTGCCCGTGATTCATCTCGCTACTCCTCTGCTGCCGTGACCTTACATTACATACATTTCCACTCATTCCTAGCATTTTGAGGTGTATGAGTATTTGGGGGTTCACGAATTGCACGAAGATGATCTTTGCTGAATACTATTACCCTGCATTATCATTTAAACTGGATACTCCTATCTTAACACAGGATTTATGTATATCATGTTTATCATGCTTTTTTCAGTATCTCCTAGTATCAAGCCATGCTGTAGAAGCCCAGTGCAGACACACAAGGCCAGAGAGACCAGCATCCCAGCAGTTTCTGCTGAAACACAGGTAAGAGATAACTAAGGGCATTGTATCAGAGATGCTCCATTCCCATTACAACACGTTACAACAGATGGTCAGCCCCCAGTGACTCGAACCTTGCTGAAATCCGGTAACTTCATTAGGTGATTCAAAGAAGGTTCCATCCTTAAAAATCTGGTTTGGGCTATGAGGCGGGAACATCTGAGCATCTGACTCCAGCCTCCTTCGGAAACGGAGGTTGAGCCCTTTCCATAATCCAGGTATTACCCTGGGGAGGAAAGGAGGGAGGAAATGTTAGGGCAGGAGGTCAGCCTGCTCAAAGGCAGACACCCCTTTGCAAGAGGAAGACACATGCTCAAGTGGTACGTTTTTCAGTCTTGGAAATGCTAAAAAGATTTTTGTATTTGATTTTTGGCTTGAGTCAAATCAAAATTAAGGGATTTCCATGTGTGATACTGAACACACACACACACACACTTTTGCATAAGGGATTTGTGTTTTGTAAATTATACCCTTTAGCCATATCACTAGTCATTAACCTAATTTAAATTTCAATAAGGACATTCTCTGCTTTTATCATTAAAATTAACTAGCTCCTCACTGCGAAGATACAATCAGGAGGGTGAGGTGAAAGGATATCACCAAGTAAGTCTGATTAAATCCACTTTTTATTCAGCAGCTCCTTGTACTCCCCTGCAGTGATACAAAAGCAACTCCCAAGCGACTTCCCCTCACTGACGGATAACGTGTCAAAGTATCCCTTTTGCAGGGTCTCAAAGGCCACTCACTGCCTGCTGTTTCTGCTAACTGCTGTCTGTCATGTACTGCTAAGATTTATAAAGACACTGCTGGGATCATCTCGCAAGTGCCATTCTACAATGTGTTCAAATGCAGAAGGTCATTCCAGGAATCACCCGTGCAAGTAGCAAAGGTAATACTCAGGATCAAATCTGTTGGCTCACGGTACCCAGTTGGGTATCTGTGGTCGTGAAGTTACGTGATCGTCAGAAGTTTGCTATCAGAGCGTGCAGTGACCCCCTCAACTGCTCATTGCTCCCCCCGGTGCTGGGGGACGCAGCTGAAGTCAGGCAAAGGAGAAATGAAAAGCTGTATCTGCCAGGAGTCAACGGGGCAGGGTTTTTTGGTAAAAAAATCAGTAAAGAGATGGTCCCAGATCCAGACACAATCTGAAAATTCGCACGTATGGGGAGGCTGAGTTTGGATGGAAGAGGACTCGGCGGTACCCGCCAAAGCAAAGGCCCCTCCACTCCCTGCAGCATCACGGGCCCAGGGGACGTGCTGTGGTTTAGGCAGAAACGAGCGGACAGGCGCTGCCGGGGCGCTCAGCGGCAACTGCGCTCCTCTCGCCCAAAGCGGGAATATCAGGCAACGAAATCCCAGCCGTGCCGTTTAACAGGGCTTCAAATATTCATTTGGGAGAATGCTGCAAGTCCTGATGTGAAATCAGCAGGTAAAGTCCAAGCATCCAGACTTAATAAGCTGCTTGGGTTGTTTTAAATTACTGGCGCACTTTATCTAGCCAAACTCTAGCAGAACAGGCATCGTGAGTATAACAAATCAAGTCAGAGAGAAGTCCAGCTCCTCTATCTACTGGTGTCCTGCATTTCTAGACCAGCAGGGGAGAAGCCCCAGGACTTTCAAGGCTGATTTGCCTCGGAGCATATTCTTCTGCAATTTTTTCCTTCCAGAAGAGTCAGGGGTCAGCAGCAACAGCCAGCAAAGATGAACAAAGTGAATGCTGAGGGCAACTAAAAAGATAAGACTTTTCTAGGGCTTCATCTAGAAAAAACTTCATCCCTACAAAAGGACATCCCAGAACCAACTGAAGTGCCTCAGATCTTATAGTTCCTGATGATGTAGTAGAAAATTAACAGGATTGTATATTTCACAGAAAACAGCTAAGAACGGACATTGAAAAGAAATGTTATTTTAATTGGATTTCTTTGTTCTCTTGTTATCTCCAGCACCTGAACAATGCCTGCAGTACTCAGAATCTTCCGGGACTTAAGAAAGCTCCATTTCTTTGATTCCATTCTCATTTGAAACTTGTATGAGAAATATTGGTATGTAAGAAAAACCATATGTACAAGAATATGCAAAGGACACACTAGACTAACTGTTGTAGGGTAAACCCACTCCACACGACCGGCAACAGATGTAACCCAAGAATTCTAAATTCCAATCAAATGAATCTGAAGATTAATTGCAAAATCCATCAAAGTACTTTGGGGAAAAATGGCAAACTGTACATAAACATTCAGGGACTTTTGCAAATTCCTGTAGCCTATAATTAGATTTACTGAATGCTATCAAATTCAAGGCTCCAGTGCAAACATAGACAGTTTTTGTTGTTTTAAGATGCGTACACAGATACACGAAATGTGTCTAATTACCAACAGTTGTTCTGTTTCTCTGTTTAATTTCAACAGCACAAATCCACTCAGTGGAAGAGTTTCATGTACACTGGAATAATTAACTGAAAAATCTGAATGTCTACAAAGTTAGAAAGTAAAATACAAAAATGGAAAACAGGCGTAAGCACCTGATGAAGCCGTTTTGCCAACGAACTTAGGGTAGTGACTGTGGTGTCTACATCTCTCATACAATTTATATCCAGATTCATTAAATTCTCATCTTTACTTTTCTCATTACAGAGAAATATAAACAAAACCCCTTAATCCTGCAATTTCATCCAGGTGAAGAGAACAGTTTGCATGAAGCCCTTATGGGTTTAGCTAGACTGCGCCTGCAACAGCTCTCTCAAGTGTGCAGAACCAAAATAGGTCATTTCTAGTCACACGATCTGTGGAAAGTGTCACCAATTTCCCCCAAATCCCCAACCTTCTTTTTTGAGAAAGAATTTTTAAAGAAGATTTTGGAAAGCAAATTCACTTTCCCATGTGCACCCACATTACACATACAGGTTGCCTAAAGGACACGAAGACAACAGGGATGTTGCGGTGCAGATCATACCCGGTGCTCGACTGTGTCTCTGCTTTCCTATCAGAGAGGAATTTAACTCATCAGCGTTTTTCCCTGCAAAACAGATGCTAAATCTACATCCAGAGCTAAAATGATGCAAAATGTGCTGTCTCTCATATGCAGCCCATGTCTGCATCCATGTGTTAGAATAAATACTTAGTATTTTTAGTAAAGGCACAATTACGTATCATTTTAAGACTAAAGTCACAGGATGTTTAAACACACACACACACACACACACACACCCCAACAGTCACTTTAGGAACAAAAATTACAGATTACATTCTTCAGCCTTAACTGTTCCATGCAAAATATTTCCCAAACTTGAAGAAAGAATACAGTAATCTGTTTGCTAGCTGAAGTAATTTTAGAATTAACCAGAACACTTTTTATTATTATTGGTACTTGCATGTTTAATTTTAGATGTGTAAATCATATAATTAAAGCTTTGACATAAGAAGTGATTATGTTCAAATGCAGCTCTCCGTGCTATGAGAAAATACAGAGGGATGATTTCAGATTTCTGTATTTAAAAAAAGACCCACGCGTTTTAGAAACACGCTACAGAATACGGCATTAAACATCGTTTCTCTGAAAGTGCACTGGAATAAACCAACGGGCATCGTCTTCATACAGCTGGTTGAGCATTTTGGCTTTCAGTGAGGCTAAACAAGTGGCTTTCATTAGGCTAAGAAGTGAAAAATCAGGCAAACTTAAGCTCTTTGGTGGCTGCTGCACACATGAACGGCACATGTATTCCCCAAGGCCTGTGGGGTTTGGAGCACGACAGTGCAGGCGGCAGCAGCCCAGCGTGCAATGCCCGGGGCACGTGAGCTGTGGCACAAGGGCAGATCACGGGCAGATCACTTGGGGGGTGCTGCCATTCGATCCAACACAGCACCCTGGACTCTCTGCCTGGCTGCCCCCAGCCAAGGGGCACGATGTGAGTTAACGCCAGAGCAAACCAGCAGCCACATAAGCGGTGCTGGGCAGAAACCAGCGCCACAGCCTCTCTGGCTTCATCTAATGCAGGTTACTCTGCCTATGCCATGAGGTAAGGAGGCAGAAACAGACGGAGATCACAGATCAGCTGGCACATAATAGTTACTCCATTATTTCATGCATCTGATCTCTGAGATGCCAAACTCAAGAGAGGTGCCTTAAGAAATTTTGCACTCCACATATTAGTGACATTAACTGGGATACAGAACATACAGATTATGATAATTAAATGGTGTCAAGAACAACATTTTTGCCCCCATTCTGTCTCTCTGATGCAGCAATGAGTCCCATGGAAATTATTTTTCTAAAATCCTAGTTGTAGCAGCAGCAGGACTTTCCTGGAGCAGGCACTGAGAAGGCAGTTCCCAAACATGCACCTGAGGTCTCCCATGCAGAGGCCACTCTGTGTGGGCAGGACACTGGCTTCAGCCAGGGCTGTCGGGCTGGATTTGGAGAAATTCATGGTAGCACAACCGAGAGGTCCCACGGCCACATAATGTAGGCTGAGAGGCTCTCCAGCCCCCAGAGCAACACAGGACTGTGAAAAACTACAAACTACTTCTAGCCGTTATAGCCATAAGAAACTTCTTCCACACGAGATCTCTGTCTTTCAAAGGAGGATGACCAAATCTCCTCTGTACTGCCGAACAGGTTTAACTGCCAGACAATTTCTACTGCTTTCTTTTGCTTGTCTTTTGTCTTTTCTCCTATTGAAAGAATCAGCATTGCTGAACTGAAGTAAACTGATAGCTACACAAGATAACTTTCTATAAAACACTTATAATTTCATATTGCATTAATAGGCTTACTGTAATCTCTCAGACTTTGTTGGAAATTAGACCCTAAGGGAATTAGAAGACTAACTCACCTTGACTTTCCACTGTATTTTGAATCTAATTGGCTTAGCATCTTTTGAAAATTCTTGCTTTAATTATTTGTTACATTAGTTCTTAAAGTTACAGCTGAGGAAGAGAAGTGAATAAAAAGATGCTTATCCCACTTTCTAGGCAGTGTAACAACCTTGCAAGCGCATCAGCTGAACCTCTTTTAGAGAAACACTTCAGCCTTCCCTGTTTTCAGGTTCCAGGAAGTCAAATGCTTGGAGCATCCCAAAGTCCCAACAAGCCAAAGAGCAGAAGCAGTGAAGTTGACTCCAAGAGCTCAGTTAGAACAACTGGAAAATTGGGGTATCCACTAACCTCTGTAATGTGGAAATGATTTTGCAAGTAAACTGTTTAATAAGCAAAACTAATTCTGTATTCAGAGTAGAATAATAAGCCCCCTCCTGCTCTACTTCTCTAGAGTACGTTATTATTCACAGCCTATATAGATTCATGACAAAGGATGCTTCTGTACTTTGTCAAGTAACTTAATCCTGTGGTGCACCTTTTAATCCATCTTCCTAGACTCTGAGTGTCCTTCCAAGAAATCTTCATGTTCAGATTGTGTTTTCCATGGAACGGGAGCTACCTGTCAGCAGAACTGGTATCCAAGTCACCGAGTCCGTGCATGCAGAAAGGACATGACTCGATTCCTCAAGAGGAAAACAAGCAGTACAATGCAATCAGCTGGCACCCATGCATGAATTAATGGTCTGTAATTTTTGAATTACATACATTAAAGCCTACAGTACTATGAACACTATGGCCAACAGTAATCACTTCCTGAGCTTTTCTCAGAACTGCTTACTAACCTCCTTCACGGTCTTTTTGCTGGTTGTGTAGTTCCTTTGAAACTGAAAAGATTCATTTTTTAAAAAGAATGAAAACAGTACGTGCCAGTAACTTCTTGCTTCTGTACACTGGCAAATGCACAAGCTGCAAAAATCAATGAGCTGCATGATTCTCTTTGCTTATGGTACTTTTACATCTTGCACAGCTTCCGTCACAGCTCAGCATCCAGCCTGCCTAAAGGTCACAATACTGAGATACTTGGAGGAACAGAGAGGAAGAAAGGGCAGTCTGTAATCGTGGCATGTCTCTCAGAGATCTACAGTCCCCTTCAGTGCCGGTGGGGATGGAAAAGAAAGCTTCTCAGCCAGGTCTCTCTTCCACTGTTGCTAAAATACTTTCATTGAATCTGCACTGGATTTACACTTGCATCCAGATTTAAAGGGGAACATCCTATGACTAGGAGAATGAAAACGATCAGGTGCTATTCCACCGTCATCTGAAGTTTAACAAGCTCCCATCTACCTCACCGTCTGCAAACTTTGCTATATGTAGGCGATTTCAGATTTGCCCACCACTACACACTTTCTGCCAAGCACAAAAGACTGGTATTTATTTATCACTATTAGCAGAACACCAGAGCCGGGCTTTAACTCAGTATAACCAATAATGTTTTTCTACTTCTTCTCCTGACAGCAACTTCAGCGTCAAAATGAGACGGGGTCCCAGAGTGGTAGGGTAGGATATAGGCACATCATAAAAAGCTTTGTAAGAAACATTATTGAGTTTCCTCCATTTTTTTTTCCTCACAGACAAATAACATAAAGCCATATGTTAAACCATTTCTAAACAGACGCGACGTAGGGTGAAAGACAGGAAGGTCTGTAGCATAGATGAGAACTGGACATAGGATTCTATGTGACTTAGACCTTCTTTTTCTGCATTCCTGACTTGCTAAACTAAACAACAGGATAGAGATCAGGTTGCAAAAACTGATACTGGGATAAAATATTTCCCTACTTCATCCTCTCAGTGAGAGCCAGCCTGGATCAGCAGGGACTGAAAGCTGGTGCTGGGCTAGTCCCTTTTGATGGTGGCTGCCAAAGTGGAATTACAGCTGGCAATGACAGGCAGGCTTCCAAGCTCGGCTGGAACTAACTGGCAACTTTGCAGGCAGTTTCATTTGCTCATAAAGTGCTAAGCAGAGAAATAATATGAATCGGCTATACATAAATGAGGTGGTTTGTAACCAAAAAGGAGAAATAAAAAGAAGAATACACTCAAAGGTGTCTGCTCCTTTGGGTTATTACAGCAAACAGCCAGGGCACATATCCATAAATGCAGCTGGAGCCTAATTTCAGTCTTGTCTTAAATAATAGCACATTCACAGATTTCACTGGCATTCTTCCCAATTTACATTCCAGTAAATTGTGACATTTCCATTCCCCATCTCCCTCCAGGAGCAGAGCTCCCACAGGTTCAGGGCTGCAGAACTCCCTTGCAGCGGTGACTTTTCGTGGTCAGTCCTGTCTCCACACCTGGGAAAATGGATGCTCGCCTAAAGCACAGGCTATGATCCACACATACCACGGCCCCACGGCAGAGCTACTTTTACAGAGGGGAGGAGAGGAAAGAACATATTTGTCCCTAAAGCTGGCAATTTAAAGCAGTCTCTCTGTTGATAGATGGTCCAACTTTTTGTACAAGTAGTGCTACAAGACCAAGGTGAAACTCATTTGTGGAATGCTTTAGAATTATCCGTGTTAGAAAGCCACTCTCTATATGAATTATTGATATTATTATTAGCCTCTAAGGTAGGTTTCATCCTGCAGAGATGCTGCCTTAATAAATCTGAAGATGATTTTAAAATGTAAACATTTTGTTGGAATATTCAGCATTCAAACAATTCTCTGATTGCTGGAAAGTTATGAGTCCAGGAGAAAAGCGGAATAAATCTTAAAGGTGTAACAAAAGCAACAAAACTTCATCCCTCTTCCCAGTCTGACTGCTATCCATGGCACAACCATTAACTTGGGGGGGACTAGATTTGTTTCCATTGCAATGTGTATTACTGCATGAGGACCTCAGACTTGGAATGCTCTCTATGTTTTCTCAATCATGGCAACGGGGTGCCCTGTGCTGAGTTGATCAGTATTCCCTTATTTGTTTGGCTGGCTCATGTGCTTCTCTGTTTCCAGCCTGAGTAACCTTTATGGAAGCATGGAACAGTCAGCTGGTTAACATACAAAATCCTGAGAAGGTCAAAGTGTGTCCTAAATGACCACTTTTCACATTCAAATTCAGCTACGTGTATTGTAAGGAGAACATGCAACGGCACAGATCAGTGTTTTTGTGACAAAGGTATAAATCTAATATTTTTCCAATATTCCGTGAAATGTGAAATCTTCCAGCCATTCTTTCAGAATACGGCATTTTAAATAGCAATCCTACCTCCAGAGGCATCTCACCAAAATGAAGTCTTTTACATTTGCATTTTCTATTGGGAATATTCCCAATATTCCCACTGGGTGCTTCTGTCACCAACTTGCAGGTGAAAAGGGAATGTTGCATATTTACGTATTTAACTTGTTCTGGGTAACATTTTAGGGAGTTTACTTGAAAATGTGTGTCTGAGAATTTTCCTTAAACTGCATGCCAGAAGCAAACGGTATCTTTTGTACCACTGTCTGACCCCATACCACTGGGTAAGGGGCTGTTATCTGGGGGACAGTGCAAAGGTAGAGAAAAAAGTCCATCCTGTGCTACTGAATAGAAAGTTAAGAGAACAGACTACAGATGGGCAGGGAGAGATGGTTAAGGGGGAAGTCTTGAAAGAGGGGACATATATGATCAGTATGATCTTTTTTTTTCTCAACTCTTACAAAAGGACAATGTAAAAGTGCTTTTTTTATTCCTAAATTCCACATTTTCATGTTTCTGATATTATCATCACATATTTATGTACTGCTTTCCATGTCTGCCTGGTTACTTTGCCTGTAAACTCACAATAGCTCAGATCTCCTGAGAGTATAAATTTCATTGATCCTAATATATATAGTTATGAATGTAGTTTTTAGTGATATTGGCATCAGAGAACATCTGTTTACTTTGAGTTAATCGAGATTAATATTTTATGTTCTGTCTGGCTAAAACACCCACCTATCTGCAGCATTTTGCTTCAGTTGTAAAGATGAAATCTTCAAGCAACATAATATTAAGCACATAGCAAATTTTTTGACAGGGTTGTATCAGGGTAATATGTGATTAAGGCTGACTATTTTGCTTCACAGTCAATCCCATCTCAAAATCCTGAAATAACTCAGGAGTGTGTGATACACACACGCACTGCCATATAGTGGTATGCTCATACAGACAGAGCAGTGTGGCATCATGGACACCTTCCGGTGATGTAAAGAAAAGTTGGAACTTTCCTCCAACTCTTTATTTTAAAAATAACTGTGGTACAAGGCAACTGAGAGCAGACAGGGAACTCTCGTGGCCTCACTGACCCATTTTCTCTCAAGTGGTCATTGCTAGGCTTATTGAGAATGTTATTAATTCCTCCAAGCAGGTACCCATCATTAATACGGGCAATCTGGATGTACAATTTCAAAGCCTTCAATTCCTGCTCGGAAAACACGTCTGTTTTGATCTTTCTATGCAGCCAACCAGTAAAAATGTTGCACATATTTTCTGCACCTATCCAAAGAAATTTATCTTTCACACCCTACTTCATGCCATATGTTGGAAGCTGAAAGAATGAAGGATTTAGCTGTCAGTCTCTGAAGGCAGTACAGGCCCTCTTCCAACTGCACACGGCGTCAGATCTGAAAGTATGACATTTCACTTTAGCTTCTGTCAGCACTATCTGCGGTGTATCACTGGTGCACTGTTGAAAATATTCTTGATAGGCAGCTCATATGCGCTGGATAAAGTGCTCATTAATCTTGCCTTTAAAGTACTGAGAAGTTGGGTGGTAAATTCTTAAGCGGATGCACTCGGCTCCGGCACAGAACGGATGTTCCCACTGTATTTCCCAGACAACAAAAGCAGTCTTCAAAAAGCCGCCTGTGAAGTGATTTCAGCTCGGTTTGTTTGCTTTAGGTACACTGTTTTTCCTTACAGAAAACCTCAGTTGGTTTTGTGTTGGCAGCGGGGCACAGCCACTGCAGCGCCGAGTGAAGCTGCAAAGCGAAAGCCCCAGTTGGGTACCAGCTGGGGAAGGGTTTTACCGTTCCTGTATCCCTCTGCAGCATGCCCGTGGCTGCTCACAGGTTTTCAGATACACAACCCTGGCTTGCAACAAACAGAATTAATCCTCTCACTGACACAGTGGAGGTGAATTTTGAAAGAATGATTTTGAATTGCCTCAAGAAATAAATGCATGGGGTGATTTTTACCCCATGCTTGAATATTTTGGTATTTAGCAGGAATAGTTCAGTCTGCAAGAACCTGGTTTTCTGACAAATATTTTTAAACTGTTTCCACAAAACAAGGACACTTCATGAAACATTTAATGAAAATATGGATTTTTGCTTGTTTTTAATCCCTTCCCTATTAATAAAATATTGGGTTTTTTTAAAGATTCGCTATTTATTTTTCTCCCTCAGCAACCCAATACAGTCAAAACAGACAGTAGGTTAGGCATTTGCCAACAGCAACAAGAAAACAATAAAATGAAAGAGAATAATAATTTTTGCCCTCCCCCGGCACCTAAAACTCATGGGCACAAAACATATGATATGCAATCCATTTCGACAAAGAGACCACCAAGGGACTATCACTTCTGGTGATGATCCTCTAATTTGTTCTTACTGTTAAACTATTTTATGCTTATATCAGCGTTCACACAAGAGAACCTGGCTTCACAGCAGAACTCACTAAATACTTCACTAACAGCTGAAATGCTGCATTTCATAATAATGTCAAACTCGTGTTTTGGATGGAGTCTTCAAGTGTAATACTATTAGGAATAAGAAGTCAAAGAAGAAAACAAAATCTGAAAGAGACCAACCACTCTCTTTCAAAACAGATTTATACTGTGATACACATAATAAAATAATTGAATGCTATTTATTTTAGCTTTATTAATCTTTTTACTCTGCAACTATTCCTACGCTAGGCACATATGCTGGTTAAATCCAGACCTGCCCACTTACCAAGCACCACACTCAATGATAACATTAACCTGCAATGATCAATTCCAGTAGGGTCTGCTGAAGCCTCAAAACATCTTAATTTCAAACCAAGCTGGTAGGAAAGTGGCTGCACCAACTCCATGTCTACCTGAGGTCCTGCAGGAGAGATGCAGGAAGATGTTCTTTGATTCATTCACGCAAATGTATGAATGAATCAAACAAGTTACCCAGAAGTGTTCCTCAGACTCCATTCGTGCTTGTGAAACAGAAGCACGGGCTCAGCGTGCCACTTTCACTAATGCCCATGCCTCGTTTGCCCATGGCAAAGCAAGTTTTGGTCTACAATCTGACCATCCACATTTATTAACATGCGAAAATGTCTACACCGTGATTTCATACGCATGTAAAATCCTAAAACACGTACACTTTACTAGGGGGACCTCTCTCAGCAATAACATTCAGCCACAAACTCTAACAGCTTAGTGTTAACAACCCTCTGCCAATATCTTAACATATATATCCTTCACAACCCATCTGCTTTGGAAAAACCTGGCAGAGGAGAAGTTCTGGCAGTGCCTATGAGCTATGGCCTACGGCACATGGGGGATAGGGGGAATAAACTGTGGACAGGAGGTTCTCCAAGTAAAATGTCCTGTCCCCCTGTGCAAGCTGACTGACAGCTCAAGCCTCGTTGCTGTGCTGTGGCCGTACCAAGAGAAAAATGATCTCCAAGTCTCTGCTGAAAAATACTGTTGTCATTCCTATCTTTCCTTAACAATATCCGGGTCCCAAGACCATATGGCAAGAATAGTCAGTGGGCTACTAATGGTGTTGAGAGCGCTTTAGTGAAAGGGGAAGCATGCGTGCTAGAAACACGCCTCCCTTGAGAATCCCACTGCAGGAAATCTGGAAGCGAGCCACAGAGACCCCGAATCTATTGCTCATCACTAGCTTGAGAACGAAGGCACACAAGGTCTGAAGACGACCACCTGCTCAGTGAAACTCCTCAGGATGGAGCTTTGCCATACTCACCAGGTGGCTGGGATCACGGGAAGGAAGCATGGCATTTCAGGAATACCAACCAGACAGGACCACACTGGTTAGAAAGAACACTTTAAGCGACAGAAAACATCTGCTAAGTCAATGTCTAATTATCACCCAAATGACAATACTTGTATTTTCTGGCATGCCCCAGGAAGCAAGAGGCTCAGAGCAACTTGTGCGTGGTACATGGGAAGTAAAGAGGGAGATACATCTGCCTCCTGACTTATTAAGTCCATAGAATGTCTGTAATTGGAGTTTTGAATAATTAAGGCTTGACTTAACTCTAGAGAAAGTAGTAAGAAACTTGTACAAAATGCCTTCTAAGTAAAACCTGTGGAAGCTTTAGACCTCCATAGTAAGTCTTCAAACATTCCATCCTACAAAGGTCAATCATTCAAACAAGAATTGGACAGATGTACAAATTTAATGACAGATGCTCACGTACACTCAGTGTGCGCGTGCCAGAACGATTGTTCTGTGCATCAAACTGCCATCCGCACAAAGAGATTCCCTGGAATGATCACAGCCTATAGACGTCCAGCTGTGCAGGGATTTCCACCTGCCAATTTGCACACATACCTTATCAAAAAGCAGAGCTTAAATAAATGTGCTCAGCAGATAATGTTTTGCCCATGGCGTCTAGTTTTGGTTCTACCCAAATAGCAGGCTAGAAGAGGGAGCTAACGAGACAGATCTTACCCCAAAAGGACAAAACAGCGAATCACTGAGGTGATCTTTAGAAAGGCACCGACATGGTACGTGCGTACCTGGTGGATCTAACTTGCCTGAGACAATTTAATTGTACCACACAAAATAAACAGCTCTGCCATGTCAAAGCGTGTAGCTTCACTTATCAGCACCTAAGCCATTTTCGGTGAAGCAGAACTGAAGTGTTTATGTGAAAGCTGCTTATGTGGCCAGCCACTTGAGAGTTCTCACTTTAAAGTACCATGAAATAGGCACGCTATTACGGGAATTAGGGACGTTTCTCAACAGAGGGCCAGCTGGCAATCACAGGGAGACTTGGCTTTATCTTGAATTCTGCACATCTTGTGCTGACCCACCGCACACCTGGATCAACCCCGAGCATGTGGAAGGTTTACCTGCAGAGGTGAACTCTCCGCTGTAGAGACCTGGCAGTGCCTGTGAAAGGGACAGCCCCGCGGGCAGGGGTGTCAGAGTGATCTCAGGATGCTGGGGAATGTTTCACAAAGCTGTACTTGATACCGTCTTGTGTTTTTGATTCACTATTTTACTTAGACACATTTGGAACCGTTAGAGTTTCCTCTGCAAAATTTAACTCACTGAGAAAGCTCTCTCCTGACATATTACAAATTTCAATCAAAAAGTTATAACTTGCTGGAAGTGCCACATACAGTTTCCTATTAACCTTCCGGTGGCTACCATCATGATATGTTATATAAGAGATTCAGTTACATTTATTTCCCTGAGGAAGTATTCATACCACCACAATAGGTAAAGCTGGCTTGAAAAATTCTGAAAGGACTTGAAGTACAAATGTCCTGTGATGAAGCTGACATGGAAGTATTTTGACTTCACTGAAACAAAACCTTACAGAAGGAATATTTAATTTCCAGTTGAAATTTTTCAGACCCACAAATGCATGAAAAAATTCCATGCCTTTTTAATGGGGTGAAATTCCAAAATTTCTCCTACAGTGGATATTTCCAGTCTCACTGAGCTCCTGCCTGAGGCTCAGTCTGCCCTCAATTCAGTGGGAATACTAAACTCCAGTATATTCATACTCATAAATCTGTATATATGTTAGAAAATGTGTATCAGCAATGACAATTTCCGCCTTGGTACACACCTACTGACAAGTGATAGTTTCCCAGTTCTTTCCAGTCAGCTGGCAACACAGCCAGTGAGTAAATAAGGAAAAAATCTCTCAGTATCTCGGAGGAGGCAACAACTCTCCTAAGTGTTCCATTATTTGTATCCTCTGCATGCTGAAGTTGGTGTGCACAAGGGCAGCTGGACCTGGCACATCGAGCACTGAGCAAGGATCATCTTTCCAGCTCGGACGGCCACCTGCCCCACGGCACTAGGTGACCCCCCTCTCGCTCTGTCTCCCACCCGAAGGATATCGACGCTTTCCTCACCAAATCCTAGGAGATCTGGGGTTGGGGGTAGATCCCATCTACACTCCAGCAGGTCCTGTGATTGTGAGACAGTTTAAAACATCTTGAGAACATCTCCACTAGCCCATCCCAGAGCTGGGAGTTTAGCCAGAGGCAGCGTGGACCTTCAGCACAGGCAGCTTGGGTATTTATTCCTCTCTATACTCTGCCATGCTCCAGCTAGACCAGATACTATCTTGTTTTTCAATATGACTAACCACAATTAGTCACAGCAGTGAATACAGTACAGACCCACTATTTAGAATGTTTGGCATTATTTGTCATTTCTGTTGTGTTTCGTAAGAATTTATTTCCAGAATGTGGTGGATCTATTAATGATGGGGAAAGCTGCCGTATTAATAGGATTACAGTATCCCAACAATGCTTTTGTTTCCAAGTATTTTCATCTCAAGACTACAATTTCAGGCAATTAAGCATTTCACCATCCCTGGGAAACAAGTAATTATTGTCACTTCCATCTAACAGACTGAGAATCTGGCAAACACCAGTTGCTGACTAAAACAGAAATTGGAAATGGGATGTTAGGAGTTACTGCACAGGATCAGACCTGGGAGCTGTCTCTCCCAGCACGCTGCACAGGCCAGAGGACAACACGGTGGAAGATGGTTGGAAAACTGGACAATTTATCCTGACCCCAAGAACTGCAGATCAGCTCTGTTCCAAGCAGATTTTTATTAAGTATGGTTTTTATTAAGTATGGTATTTCGAAGCTGTGAATGCTTCTCAGCCATTTAAATGCCATATTTCCTGCCGAAGATCCTCAGTAAATTCTTAGTGTCAGTGACATCTTGTGGCAATGAACTCTTTGCTACAGCATATGGTGAACGCTGGTATGGGAGGGACAGGCAGAAAGTTCAGGGACAGGCAGAAATCCTGACTACTGGCCCCTCCTCATGTACCTGTTTGGCCAAGTGCAAAGCTAAACCCTGCGCAGAGTTTATAACTCCTGTCAGGCTCTAACCCTTTACACAAAGGGCTATCCAAGGAAAATATATGGGGTTATACCAAACCCAGAAACTACACGTGATTTTTCAAATTTCTTGTCGTTTGTGCTGCTTGTACGCTTGGGCTTCTGAAGTCCATATGAATCATCCCAAGAGCTTCCCAGCTCAGTATGCAAATCTGGCATAAAATACAGTTAAACAAATTGTTTGAGTTCATAACGACTCAACTAATTTTGTTTTCTCTTCTTCTCATTCTTTCTTTTGTAGAATAAAAAGGGATTAGTGCATGTCCTGCTATCTAAACTGAGCCCTTTTAGGAAAAAATGTTGACAAAGGAGAATGTGTATTTTCATAGCTCTGAAATCCATGCAGAAAATAAGTACTTCTAAGATAAATACCGCAATTTCATAACTTCAAAAAGTATTTGATGAAACAAAATCAATTTTCTTTAGCTGCATTTCATTTCCTTCTGTTCTAATACTTTATTTTTCAGACTTTCTTCTATTACTTCATGTTGCTGGTCTAGTGAGTATAAAAAACCCACCGAAAACTATGGCTTGATGCAGTCTGCTTAAGCAAGTGGGAATCTTTACTTTCAGCAAATCTGAGGTCAAGCCCTTTGATAGGCTTGATAAACAGAAGGGTATTTTTGCATTATGGTTGTTTCTCAAACACTTTCAACATTCAGCTTATTTACATATCTTTGCACATATCAGCACTTGCTGTCAGTGGGAATTCTGTATCTCAGGACTGTACTTAAGCTAACTTCCATACAGGTTACTTGCACGGGATTTTAAAAGTTGGGGGAAAGAAGGATCCTGGAAGGAGAGAAGCAAGGGAATGGTGACAAATTAGAACTAGGAAATGAGGTACATTCAAGATTGCTATAAGGTCACAATAAACGACACGAATCTGAAGTATGGAGGCGTTTTCATCTTACTGAATGCAGAGTTGTGCGTTGTAAAGTACAAAAGACAGACAACCACCATGGCCTGAGGAGAAACATGTAGGAAAGGCAGAAATTTTAATGGGCAAATGGCAAGACATTAGGTAATTCCAAGTAACTCTCAGTCTCCTTCATTTGGAAAATTGTCCAACCGGTCTGCTCAGTGTCTAACACAGATTTCAGACACTAGCAATCCCACTACTACATGCTACAGCAAGACATTTAAAGATGTTCATTTCTCACTGCAGTTGCATCTCAAAGCAAATAGGGAACTTTCTGGAAAAAACACTGGACAAAACCAAAATTTTTGTGAATTGCTATTTAAACATTTGTTCAGACTCCTGCCTGCTCTCCCAATAATTATTACTCATTTAGACAAGTAATTAAAAAGCAATTGTGCTATTTTACACGTGTTACAATTTACTTTTCCACTGCATACCTGAAAAAAACGCAAAATGAAAGCACTTGAGCCTGGATTTAGACAGTCTAAATTCCACTTGAGTTCCTGCACCTCATGGTTCCAATTATTGAGGTGTCTCTGCAGAGCCAGGAACCAGGCACTGGAAGCCAAAAAGCCCAAAGCCATCTGAATGGGGGCCTCCGTGAAAGCACCCTGTTGCAAAAACACACCCTTATCTGTGAGGGCTTGAATCAGCAGAAGGATTTCTGAGCTGGGGCATTGCTTCCGTACACGGCTTCAGTCAGGATTAGTTCACTGACTGGATTTAAAGGCAGGTTATTGATGATTTACATCATAAACAGGGGTAGGAATTTTTTAAAATTGTATGTATCTATCCATCCATAACCTGATCCAGCTTCCCCATGGCATTCATGTAGTGCTCAGTCCTTCGACTGACTCAGAGAAGGCTACACTAGTTGTAAAATGTGGCTTTAGTAAGGACTCTAGTGGAGGAAAACCTTAAGAATGGAACCCTTAGTATGAGCAACAGATATCTGAACTAGATAAACAAGGGTTTCTGCGTACTGAGAGGAGTGTCTCATCTGTACTCATCAGCAAACATGAAAGAATGTAATCTATCCCCCGAAGGGTTCCTAGCTCACAATAGGCTGAAGATGAAATGTCAGTGACAGAAGTCTGGAAGTCCCACGTCTTCAGAAAGCCAAAACTGTGTAGATGTTTGTCACTAAGAACTGGGTTCGTTTTCATGCCAGATTATGTCTGTTTTGCATGTGTTTGTTCTTAAATAATATGACACCAATTGTAAAAGCCACATACCTCCACAGCTGGGTGACAGCCTGCTGTATTTGGGTTGACAGCCCTCTGTATTTGTACGAACCGGGGTTACTAAAACAAGATGGGCTGTTGACATCTGTGGCCTTTGGAAATGCATTTTGTAACATCAGCACTGACAGCGCATCAGCAAGAAGTTCGGTTGTCTGCAAACAGCATGAACCAGAGCAACTCCAGGAATGTGCTAGAGCAAGAAACCTGTGCATACAGTGGCTGCTGGCAGAACATGATGAATGTGTTAACTCTTCTTTTCTTACTCGTTTTGATCCAGAGGGGCATAGGAAGGATGGTATTTCATTTGCTCACAGACAATACTCAAGATTTGACCAGTGCATCAACGTCTAAGACAAACACGAAGCACACATGTAATGGAGAGAAAAGTGGTGTCACCTCCTGAAGAGTGTTGAATCCTGTGGAGTCACCTGCAAAGCCTTCCAGGAACAAATCAGACTCCACAGTCACTGCAAGTGTGTTGGATTGGCTCAGTCACCTTCGAGAAGGCAAATCACTGTAATTCCCTTTCAAGGCAAAACAATTTCAAACTCACTTTCTGAAAG
This sequence comes from Athene cunicularia, assembly GCF_003259725.1. Classification (NCBI taxonomy): domain Eukaryota; kingdom Metazoa; phylum Chordata; class Aves; order Strigiformes; family Strigidae; genus Athene; species Athene cunicularia. Next base: position 2,827,348 of record NW_020799125.1, read on the forward strand.
TTAGGCACCTAAGCACAAGTGGCCTTATTTCCAACAGTTGCAAGCACTGAGGCTCTCAAAAAGATGAATGGAAGCTGTGATTGCTCACCACTGCTGACAATCAGGTGGCTTGTAGTTAAGTGTCTACATCTGCAAAAGAAAAAAAGCTGGCTCAAAGGCTTCATTTTTACTGCAAGTGCAAGCTGGGGTATTTGAGTGCAGACAACAGTCTGAACGCCTTCCTTGCAAAGTCTTGCAACCTCCAGCAAAAAATACTAAAAGCATCGCACGGGTAATGCTCCTATTCACAATCTGCCGTTGTACCTTCTTAAATATTTTAGAAGTTTCACATCAGTTGTAGGCATAGGTACCCAAGAAATGTGTGCCTTCTGCACTGCAGGCTCCCCCAGGATCCCGGCATCAGGCAACTCTGTGCTTATGCTGAAGGGAATACTGCTGACTGAAGCCCATTTGCTGTGAAGGATGGACAAGAAACTAAAAAATTCTTTAAATAAATTCTTTTAAGTTGGATCCATTAGGCTGGAGCTCACTTAGGCAGTATATTCTTGCTGTATTTGGGATGGGGCTGTGACTCGTCAGATATGCTTAATAAATCTTTCCCCCATTTAGTCCATTTATTTTAAGAATCAGCTGCTCAGTAAAATACAGAGAAGGATCACTTCTCACCAGGAAAATAGAATCAGCATTCCTTGCTCTGAGATCCTGTCCTTCATGCATAGAAAGAGTGCCTATAAATCCAGAATGGAGGATCTGAAAAGCTGAAATAGGATTTATTTGGATGCCTTCCACACACTGCAGCTATATTTCATAACCACTTACAGTGCTCACTAAATTCTGACATGGCTGTTCTTGAAAACACACAGTTTCATGGGGGGGATAATTAACTGTACACCTTCTACCCACTCAAGCAGTATCAGACTGGCTACATTACAAGGAGGATCTGAAATCTGTTCCTACCGCACCATAACTCTTCTTGAAAAAGGTGTTTAAAGTTCTAAGCGTGATGACAATCCAGAAATATTTAAAAACACAAGCTAGACCCCTTCTTTGTATTCTGAACAGGATCTCAGTTACCATGTTACCTCCCTGTTCACTGTCAAATTTTCTGCTTCTAAACAATTAAAATGAGGAAGCATTATTTTTTTTTTTTTTTTTTTTTTTTTTTTTTTGCGTGGGGGAGACATTGTTTCATAACCTACAGCACAATACTCTGGTTCAAAGCCTGACCTCAAGAAAAGCAAGAAAGAAGAAAGTGAATATTGAGAAGGGTGTCAGCTACTACACCTAGGTGAGAAGGAATTAGATTAATTAAGAGAAATTAAGTCTGAATATTAAGACGGGGTGGAATTCATGACAGAGAGGCTTCTTTGTCTGAACGCAGCACAACAATGCATGCTTTTTGCCTTATGGAAAGATTTACAGACTCTGAATGTGTGCACTAGGTGCTTGAGTTCCTATGGCTTCCAAAAAGAATTAGATGCCCTAACTGTCTTCTACGCCTTTTGGACAATTTTTTCCTCAGACCCTAACTAATCCTTATTCATTTCACTTGGTCCATTTCCAGCCTGAAAATTAAGCACTCAAGTGCTTTGCATAAGATTATGGGCTGATGTTGCAGGAGCGAGGCTGAAGTCCCACCATGTGGAACATTTCAAAGGACCAACACCCTGGTAAATGCACACGAGTGGCCAACCCATCTTGCTCTGCAAGGGCAGGCTGGAAAGAGCAAGCCAACATCTCTTCTCCATTTCTGTTTCTTCTAACCAGAAATCCGGTTATATAATGACAAACCTGTAGTTTCAAACCCAGATTCGCAGCTTCTGTGCAAACCGAAGTTTTTCCTAGACAGAGTCTTTTTATGCTCAAAGTGCGATAGAGACTCATGTAACTATGAACCACCATTTTAATTTTTATTTTTGCCTCATCAAGTACTTACTGAGCAGAAGTTACTACCTGTGATAAATGCTACCTGTCAAGACTTTACTTTGATCATGCTTCAAGAAGGAAGGATTTCCAAATCATTTGCTTGGAAATTTTTAATTCTTAAGTGGGTTGTTTGTTTGCCTCAAAGGAAGCACTAACCTATTTTACATTGTCAAAAATCTATTTTTAAACAAAGTTTTCCTTTGTACTTTAAACATTCCCTAAAAATACTTCTTAGGCTCATTTTGTAAAATTAAAATGAAGTAGATGTTTAAACTATTGTCTGATTCAGCAGCTCTGTCATTGTGCTTACCCGCTGCCTATGGAAGGATCAAATCTGGCCAATGGCTCTGTTCACCTGAATTAGGGTTTTGAGTTAATGCTGTCATTTGTCATGGCACCAAACTCTCTTAACTGTGCCAAATCACAAACAGGAGAGATTCCTAGTTTAGCTTTAAATTCTTTTAAAAGTCACAAACAGAGCGCAAGTATTACAGCCCTCTCACTAGCCCTTCCTATGGTTTATATTTAGTGTCAAAAATAAAAGTAGGAGGCTTGGTGTGGGAGGTGGTTTAAAAGGTGACCTCTATAGCTTATAGAAAGGATTTGCCTTGCTTCACTAAGCCACAGACACTGTACTTCAATTTTACCAGTTAAATTTGACTTTGCAGGACTGGGCGGGAGGGGTGCAATTTATACAGTGTGGTCAGCAGAATCCACAGTGCAATGCATCACAGCCCAGCAACTGCAGGAGCCTCCCTGGGCTTGGCTCTGCGCGAGATAACTTCGCAGGAGAAAAACCAGAGGAGCCTGTTTTTCTTGTACAATGAAAGATTTGGAAATACATTGATATTCTGAGCTGTCATGCTGTTAAGTGACCAGTAGCCTCTTTATGGAAGAAGACAAAAAAATAGCCAGGATGATATTATAATCTAAATATCACCTGTTAACAGAGGGATCCCAGCATTATTAGCACCTATTTTAATAAAAACAGTAAAAACAGCAGCCGGAGAATGATTCTCCTGGTAATGGAGACTTTGCTTTCTGCATTTGGAGGATGCTCTTTTTCACTCGTTCATGTCATGTCTGAGAGAATTATTCACAGGAAACACAGGAGCTAGACCCCTTTGTTTGGCACTTGCTGTTCTTAGACTCAAGAATTTCATTATAAAAAAAAAAAAAAAAAAAAAAAAAAAAGGAGAATCTTGTAGGAAGGGAAAAATAAAGCTTTTCCCCCATTTTTTTTACAGACACTGCTAAGCCTCCTTAAGCTACTTTTGACTCGCTGTCTCATACCCCGACAAAGCAGATGTGAAGAAGGCAGATATATAACAGTACAGCATGCACAGCAGGGCTGCCAACTGTCAATAAATTTATGAACAGTTTGTAGATCTACAGGAGTTTTGTGAAAATTCTTATTCTTTCAGTAAAAACTGGCAAGATCTCCTGCATCTTGGCAAAAAAAAATATGTAAAATTACAATTTGAGAACATACTGGTCTACTTCCACCTGGAAAAAAAAACAAACCACAAAACATAACCCTGATGTTGCTGGATCAGAGCATTTCTGCATGGAGCTCCCTTTGAAATTCCTCTGATGCTGGGATGGATAATGGAGTCGCTGATGTTTAAAAGTAATTGGCAAACGATTTCTGCAGGATACTGAATATTGTGCAACAAAACATGAATGCAGTTTAGTTAACCACTAAAATAGAAATACTTTGTTTCAAAAATAACTTACTGACACTGGAGCTTTAAAAATAGCCACCTAGAATTAATTTGGTGACTAATCACATGGGATATTTCCCTTTTTTTGCCCCCCAAACCGGGTAGGTTGATATTCAAATGCAAATCTGCACAAACAGCTCTGAGCATTATCTTCACCGATCAACTTGAATGTGCAAAATCTGTGCTTCCAAATGTAAAGGCTGTACTGAAACCGTTTTGCATAACTGGCTTAATATGCATGAAATTATAGGGGCATCCTACAAATTAGTCATTGCGTGCTTTGTACTTGCACCTGTTTCAGTATCTATAACCTGCCACTTGCCTGTATGGGTCCAGCCAGCAAAACCACACACCTGGACACCCAACATTTACAAACCACACTGTACAACCTGGTGCAGGTACAATGACAGAGGTCAGCTCGCTACCCAAAGCCATTTAAAAACATCAGGCCACAAGCCCCCTTGCTCTACAGCTAAATCTTAAATTCACTTTTTGCCTCTCTCCACTTTTATGGATTGCCAGGGTTTGATTTAGAGAAGTGCAGCAAGAACATTACTGGAGAGAAGCCTTGCCTACAAATCTTTATTGTAACAGAGTTGAATTTATTCCAGCTGGCTTTCTGCAAATGCAAATAGGACAGCCAAAGATTTTACACTCAAGATTAAGCAGAATTTTAAAGTCAGGAAGATTGTCTGCCTGGAACAGCATCTCATGAGGTTCCACATCTCTTAGCGTGGATGAAAAAATTATGAAGAAGCCACAAAATGTCCATTCTTCTCAGTACCTTTCCTGGTCCTATACCTAGAAGTAAAAGACTTTTAGGGCTCACACTGTCAGGCCTCAGAATCATTTTGAACGCTTACTTCAACCACTAGCCATGTGCTACCTGTGCTATATTTCTATCAGCGGCTTTTATCAGCACTAAGTGTTCAAGGGGTGGCTGGACGGGGCTTTGAGCAACCTGAGCTAGTGAAAGATGTCCCTGCCCACGGCAGGGGGTTGGACTAGATGATCTTTAAAAGTCTGTTCTAACCCAAACCATTCTATGATTCTATCAGGGACTTAATAAAATAAAGGGACTGAGACTGTGTCTTTATGTTCTTCCTTTTTATGGTCTGGGTAATGATAAACATGAGTCTTTCACAACAGTCTATTTGTATTATTTTTGAAAGTTGTTTTAAATGCGTAAATTTGAATTGTACAAGTGAAATCAACTGTAATGTTTCTTAGCATCCTGAGTGTCAGAATTGGTGTGTTCACACACAAAACACCCCACCCAAGGAATGGAGGGAAGCAGAGAGAGCAAGAGAACACATAAATACTCAGACAATCATTCTGGTAGGAAGAGAAAAAAAAAAAATTGCCATATATCAAACTGAGATTAAGTGAATTTCTGCCACTGCTGAATGACTTGGGAACTCTATTCACTTTAATGTACTATGAGCTGTCATTCCCATCTTTATACAAAGACACTGACTTTCTCAAGAGCAGCTTGAAAAAGTATTCAACATTTTCTGTACTTTCTGTATGTATTTTCTACCATTAAAATGACAGTGCTGCACGTTAGCAGGAATAACACAGACCTCTCGTCTCCCCAGTTTTCTGTTTGTATATATTATTTATGGGGAGAGCTGGCTCCAACACTTGCATATAGGCTACCTAACACTTGCTATTATAAAATATTATTGTGACCTTTTTTGAGTTCTTAACAGTGTCACTGTCTGCAGCTAGCCTTAGAAATTCAGAAGAAGCCCCGAAGGCTTTTCCTTGGTCCATGAAATTCGTTTCAGATTTGATGGGTAATGATCTGAAAATCTCTACTCTGTTCTCGCCCTTTGTCAGCAAGGTTTTGGTAGTCTCCAGATAACATCTGGACACATGGAAGTGCCGCACCCAAGGCAGCTGCGTTAAACACAGGAGCAGCAGCCCCTTAACTAACCTGCGAGAGCTGTTTTGAGCTCCACGCCTGCCCTGGGCAGGGACACAGCTCACGAACCTGCACACCGTGACAGTGGGTTTAGCCCACCCAAAAGGAGCTCTTCAACAAGGCCACCGGTCACGCAGCTACACCATGCCTCGGGACTGCTGAACTGTGTCTTCAGATACACCCCTTCGAACTCGCGACTTTCCAGTGCCACGTCTCCGCACCACGTCTGACTCCACGGAACACACGAACAGATCCCGTGGGACTCGCCTTAGCATGTTCCCCATTTGTGCAACAGAAAGGACGGGCAGAGCATTAACAGCAACGTAGCTGTATTTGCTTACGAGTCCCCAAATCCACGTCCTACCGCCACGACAGCAGACTCAGCTCTTGCTCTTGGTGGATCAAGTCAAGAACAAGCTGCAGCTACGAGCGCACCAGCCCGGGGGGAAGCAGCAGCACTGAAAGCTCTTTTGCAGCCGGGATGTACCTACCACAAGAACACTTTCAGCTCCAGTAATTCTTTTATACCGCAGTAGGGACAAGATGACAAATCTGATTATATGAAAGTCCGTTCTTTCACCCAGCTTTCCAAAATTTACAAGTTCAGCGCATGTTTTAATGGAAGAATAACCTGCTTTTTTTTTTTTTAGGTAACTATTGTTTCAATTTTAATGGATTCAATCCTTTCCTGCATGCACTGCCATGTCTACTCAAAAGTCAGCTCCTGTATATTCATGGGCAAACAGTCCTTTTGCCAAGACCCTGTGCTGTACGCCTGATACCTGACAGAGAGCAGCTAAGTAGTGTTTGCAAATGGATATTCTCCATTTATGGGCATTTGCACCCAAATTTTAAAAGATACTCAGGTGTTTATTTGCCAAATATGTAAAATTAACATTAGAAGCACATATATATATATATACACATATACAAACACAGGGAGGGAGGAAGAAAGATAGCTGGCTAGAGAGAAAAATTGCCTAATATATTTTGTCATCTCACAATTTAACTGTATTCTACCGCATCAGGGTTTTTTGTTTTTTTTTTTTTAATTTCAGAGAAGACACATTGTTCAGTTTGTCAGTGAGGGATAATTCATACTAGTTACTGCGAAGAGCTACTTACTGGCATCGTATACAATTTGTAGGTAATTCACATTAAATTATATCTCCCATTCCACTGTGTATTACAGAACAAAAGATATGCCTGCAAGAATGACAATGTTACATATGCATAGAGAGTCTGTGATTATTATACAATAAGGCTCATTCCTCCCACATACAACTTTTGGAAATGTGGATGCCCTAAATCAAGGGCCACATTTTTATACCACTTATGTCAATGGGATGTTGCCACCAAATAGGACAAAAGATAAATTTCTCTCCAAATTACACTGAATATAAAAACACAAAATACACTTCAAAGAAGGGCGGTGGAATTTTTTTTCTTTCTTTCTTTCCTTTTTTTTTTTTTTTTTAGGAGGGTAAAATTACAGATCTAGTCTAATGTTTTTTTTTTTTTCCTCCTGGTATGTGGGTGTCAGGATGTCACAGGTTCTTCTTCACCTCATGAAATATGATTTTGCTAATGTTTCCCTCACACTATAACAAAAAGCCAAGTAGGCGGTGTGTACTGGCTTCCAGAAGTGCAAAGTCCCATTATTTTTGTAATAAATTCAAACGTGATCTGCAGGAAACGAGAGGTTTTTTTCTGGAGAAAGGATGGATTTTTACTCTTCAGCATCAGCGTGCACACACCCGCACCTGTGTTCCCACACTAACACCAACCTATGGAGGATCCCCAAAATAAGCCTAAACAGCAGCAGAAGCCATGTGTCGTACAAATCCAGGAGAAAATTCTGGGGCATGTAGGTGTGAGGCTATTTAAGGGATTTCCATAAATGTCAAAAAGTGAGCAGATTTTTTTTTTTTTTCTTTTTTTTAAACCTGCAAAGTGAGGGTTTGCAAATAGGCAGTTTTCAGCACATGTGGAGGCAGTGTTGAGGCACTGGTAAACATTTTGAGC
>NW_020799125.1:2834999-2878050 GCF_003259725.1 Athene cunicularia
CCCCCCCCCCCCTTATATAAAGAAGAAAAAAGCAGAATGGCAGCTTATCAGAAGGATTTTATAAAAATCCAAAGCACGAAGACAGAAGTAAAAAACCACTCTCTTGCATATAGCAGAACATCTCTTAGTATTAACAGCAAAACCATAAGTCATTTCAGCAGATCTTCTCCTAGGAATATTCAGTCTATAAAAGCAAATGAGAGACATTCACCCCCAGGTGGGTGCCAGCCGCCCCATCAGGTAGATGTTAGGGACTCGGCTGCAAAGGAATCACTGTTTCTTCCTTTCTCCCTGGAGAGAAAGAGGTAGAAACAGGATCCCCCTGGGAAGGTGAGGAGCAGCACTGCCGTTGGCCCCATCGCCCGCGCTCACAGAGGTGCCTCCACACACCTGCAAGATCTCACCGAGAGCCACCCCTGTCCCCGGCTGCAGTGGGACTTCCAGAACAGCCCTGTGAGCACTGTCAGAGGAGCAGTCACAGGAGAAGTGGAATATTTTCTGGAGATGACTCTTTTCCTCACGCTACTTTCATCAAATATATAAAAGATCAAATAAACCCCCTAATTACCGTATGTGTATACATGCCAGCTCACACATAACTAATCCCTGTACTAATGAGTGCAGTATTTTAACATTTGAATTCTAAGAAATCAGGTCTTAGGAGAGCTTTCTGAAAACACCAAGCAGTTGGGGTGCCTGATGTTCCTCCTCCTGAGATTCTGTCACTTGAAAGATATATATAAAAACGCTCCTTTCCAAAGCAAGGCCCCAAATGAAATTTTTGCCCCGGACGCCATCCTTCGTAATTTGCATGTAGTTAACCACTTTCCATTTTCTGTCAATTTTAACATTATTTACAGTACAATGATGCCTAGATTTAAGTGAATATTTAAATAAATGCTTTCTAATATATGAATGCTTAGTGTGTGCGATAGGAAGAGGCAACCTTGCTACAGATAATTATGTCCTATTTTGGTTTGGAGTTTATTTCAATCATAAAATAACCAAAGGAATGGGAACACAATTTCAGTTAGAATTGTATGCTTACTCGTATATAAATAATAAGGCCCATACCCAACACGCATTCCAATTTCCTCAAATGGATCTGTTTAGGTAGGAAATAACATGTCTAATTGGTCTAAATGGATGAATTGCATCCTGTCAAAAAAAACCTTTCCTTTCTCAGTTGAAGCCCCTCTAGTCTACTGAACCACATGTAACTTTTGCCAGGACGTGTGGAAAGTGGGGCTTGTGGACCGAAAAAAAGGTCAGTTCCTATGAGGTAAATAAGTAAGAGGAATAAATTCCCTTATGCTTGAATATTAATCAATTTATATGTGAATAATAAACATGCCCCATGAGTCTGAATGATCCACTCATGTTTGTAAATGAGCTATCCACAGAGAGTATTCCCACAGAAACTTCTGAAGACCCAGTCTTGCTGTTGCTGAAGCCAACAGTAACATCTCTATAAGCCTCATCATTGTTAGACCCACAACAAACTATTACAGTCTTATCATTACAGGATAGCATTTCTCAAACTTCAAACTCACTGTCAGTTTCTCTAAGCTAGGGATACCCAAATCCATCCTTCCAGAAGCAATGATTTAATGAATTCCTTTCAAAATACACACACATGCACACATATACGTGTTTTTCAAACCAACTGATTTTGGGAGCTGCTCTATCCAAGCTAATACCCACTGAAAACAACACTAATCCATATGGATACGTTTTCAGAACAGCTACCAGTGCAGGGGAGAATTTACAAATTAATTACATGTAGTAAAATTCACAAAGGTGCCATCTTACTTAAAACACTGTTGCTGCCAAATGCGTAACACTTAAAACTTAAATGGTGCCATATATTACCAAGTTCACCACCGCCCCGCTTGCTGGAGTTGTGCTGATAATTAAAAGCTACTCTAAGTTACATAAGAAGATTATTCTTTTAGGAAGCAGTGCTTTAAAGGCTCCAGTTCGCTCCACAGCACTTAGCTATTTGTTTTGTTTCCTAGAAATGTTTTATTTTAATAAGTGCAGTTTTATATGGGTTCTACTGCTTTAATGTAAAACACATGAATATGAATGTGCAGTATTTACAAGAGATTTTCCCTCTGCATTCTGCTCTATTTTGTCATATTGTCTGCAGTAGATATGCAATTTTTATTTTCCCTTTAGCAGTGAGGTAATTTGCCCATGTTATTTGCTCTGTGGGCATCCTCACAACACGTTCTGAATTTATTTCATGATGTCTCTTAAAAGCACTGTGAATCCAAGACATGCCGAATCAAACTAATGAAGTAACCCCTGCACTAACAAACCCTCCCTGTCTCAACTCTGTTAGAAGCAGAAAGGACATAAGACTGATAGACAAATATTAAAAGATATAATTCCTTTGGACTTGGTCCACATGTTCACGGGATAATGAGACCTTAACAAAGACATAGATACTCATATGAAATATTAGATCTGACATTTCATTTGAGGTGAAAATTTCCAGTCCTCCTAATGACATCTTTTCTTACCAGGTACAAGAAAAAAAAAAAAAAAAAGGACCGAACTGTAAAAACTTGCTTTTTCATAGCTCTGATTTTGATCTTACCATGCCAATTTTAATTGAAAAAAAAAAAAAAAAAAAAAAAAAAAAAAAAGCAAGCTGCTGGTGACTCACCAAGAATTCCTTTAATTTTAAGAGATCACGAACAACCTTGCTGATATCACCATTACTGCCTAATCTGTGGCTGGCTCAGGCCCCTAAGATTCAGAACGTGCTACAGGAAGCAGGGAGGCTGAATGTAAAGTGAGAATGTGCCTCCTCCAAGTTAACGCTATTTATCTTGAAATACTGAGTGGGTTAAAATCAGTTTACATCAGCCCAGACATTTTCATTCCTCAAGTTGCATCTTCAGCTCAGTTTGTGACCTTACAATGCAATGTGTCAAAAAAGAAGAGGCATCCGAATCTTTTATTCCAGCTGTAGTATTGCATCCTGCATACATTTATACATTTTGTTTATGCTCCAATGTCACATCCCATTCCACATTGGTCACTCAAACACAGCTGCCAAAAGTTATTTTCATTAAAGTCTTTCAATGTGTTGGTAGGGGAAGGAGGTCAGGGTTGAGATGCCTTCTTTTTTGTTTGCTTGCATTTTGCTGTATTTTTTAGAAAGAAAAGAAAATATCAAGAATACAGAAAAAAGGAAAAGCTTCCCAGACAGTACCACAGAACAAGTAAAAACCATAGCAGACATTCACTCCACAAAGATAAGAAAGAAACTCAAGTGAAAAGTTTCATTTCACGTATTTATTCTCCAAGAGAGGACAAGAGTTGTAAAGCAGTAACTGTAACTTCACTAACTCTGTGGCTTTACCCCAGCAAAACCAGGGGTACCCTATGATAAATGCTATCGAAAAAGGCAGTGAGATGTCCTCGCAACTGGATCTTTTCTGCATCTAAAGGCAAACTGCAGCAATTAGCCCTTAGGTTCTCTGTAGAGCTCCAACATAATTCTTGAGGCTTGATCACTGATCACAATGGCCCTATCCAGGTGGGATTCTAACATGTTTAATTTTAGTAATTTAGTTAATATAACTGCAATTATTGGTCATATTCTTCCTTTCTCCTCCTCACCCTTTCAGGAAAGTTTTGAAGCAAGGGCAGGCTCATCCCTATAGAAGACAACATCTATGCCAGGCCGTAACTCCAGAACCCAGCTGTCAACAGGACTTGACCGTATCACAGAGGTCTGACAAATGTTTCCAAGCTTTCCAGAATGAAAATCCCTGTCTCCAAAGCTATGCAGTGTCCTGCAGATCCAAAGCCATGTCATTGAGCAAAAAGAACAATGCAACATGAACTAAAACCCCTTGCTGAAACTGCAGCAGCACACCTCAATAAAGCAATTCTCAACACTGTAATGACCACAACCATAAACTGGAAGAGGGGCTGTTTAACATCTTTGTTGGTGACATGGCCAGTGGGATCGAGGCACCTCAGCAAGTTCACTGACGACACCGAGCTGTGTGGGGCGGTGACACGCTGAGGGAAGGGATGTGCCATCTAGAGGGACCTGGACAGGCTGGAGAGGTGGGACGGGCAAACCTCATGGAGTTCAACAAGGCCAAGGGCAAGGTCCTGCCCATGGGTCGGGGCAATCCCCAGCACAAATCCAGGCTGGGCGAGGAATGGATGGAGAGCAGCCCTGAGGAGAAGGACTTGGGGGTATTGATGGATGGAAAACTGCCTGTGAGCCACCAATGTGTGCTCACAGCCCAGAAAGCCAACCGTGTGCTGGGCTTCACCCAGAGCAGGGTGGGCAGCAGGGCAAGGGGGGGGATTCTCCCCCTCTGCTCCGCTCTTGTGGGACCCCCCTGCAGGGCTGTGTCCAGCTCTGGGGCACCAACAGCAGAAGGACACGGACCTGCTCGAGCGGGGCCAGAGGAGGCCACGAAGATGCTGGGGGGGGCTGGAGCACCCCTGTGAGGACAGGCTGAGAGAGTTGGGGGGGTTCAGCCTGGAGAAGGCTCTGGGGAGACCTTAGAGCGGCCTCCCAGTACTTAAAAGGGCTGCAGGAAAGGTGGGGAGGGACTCTTTACCAGGGGTGTAGGGAGAGGATGAGGGTTAATGGTTATAAACTGGAAGAGGGCAGATTTAGATTAGATATAGGAAGAAATTCTTCCCTGTGAGGGGGGTGAGGCCCTGGCACAGGTTGCCCAGAGAAGCTGTGGCTGCCCCCTCCCTGGCAGGGTTCCAGGCCAGGTTGGACGGGGCTTTGGGTAACCTGGGCTAGTGGGAGGTGGCCCTGCCCAGGGCAGGGGGTGGGACTGGGTGATCTTTGAGGTGTCATCCAACCCAAACCACTCTGTGATTGCATAGAGCAATCATTCCTCATCAAGTTGCCCCTCTGTCAACATTAGTTTTTCCATTCAACAATAAAGCTTATTGTAAACTAGTATAATCTCAAAAGAATAAAAGGGGAAAAGAAAAAAAGAGTCAGTGAAGAGGAAAAAAAGGGGAAAATGACACATGACAGCAGACTGTGCCAGTTAAAAATGTAATCTTTGCACATAGTAGCAGCACAGCCTTAACATTATACACTCAAAGGTCTTGGACATGTTTGATGTTAAATGACCCCGGTGAATCATAAAGCAACCTTGTTCTCCTTGGCTACACATGCTTCATGAAATATGAATAAACATAAGCTGGTCTGCTATAGTGTATGTGTGCTCAGAGTAATCTTGAGGTATTATTGTGAATCCTTCCAGACTGTCTAAGCCCCTGCGAAGGGCATGTTATAAAAGGCATTCATCATCTGCTAAGAAGCTACATCTGGAACATTCCAGCTCCTAGGTAGCCACTAAAACCATTTAACAGGGAGAAATGGCAATCTGCAAGATAATCAACTTGTACCACCCAAGAGAGAAATCACCCAATCCCTCTTTTGAACATTCATGTCCTAAGGAGATTAAAATCTGGAGTTGATTGCTAAGTAAAGCTAAAAGAAGGATAAAAATATTTTTTAATTCTTTCAGAATATTAAAATACAATCTGGAATGATCAATATCAATAAGAACCCAAAGCAGTTTTATTGGTTATGAAAAACTGGACGGTTAAATGCTAAATCAGAGAGGCTAAAAAACCCCAAATCAGTGCTTACTTACAGCATCATTCCTTTGATAGCTGTAAATAGCATCATTTTTACGGTTATAAATGCACTGGCATGTGCTTTCATTCATTCAGCACAGGTCACTAGTTAGATCTAGGACAGCAGATAAGCACGTACTTAACAAAAGGGTGTACCTAAGTCCCCAAAGGTTGCCACTATAAACAGTAACACTGCCAATGCACTTGAGTGTTTGATTAGTATTCTCTACTTGGGAAGAGAATTTCTTCTGCCCAGATATAACTATAAATATACAGTTCTCAACAACTGTTGGCGATTCTTAATTATTTTTGTTGCTGTTAAAATGCTGGACATATTCCACTGAATTTCATAGCCTATAATGGAAGAACTGTTTATCCTAAATTATAAATTTTTGTTGTGAACAAAAATATCGATCTGTGAGCAAATAGCAATTTTATTTACTCAATATCTGTAAGAACAGGCTTACAGAAGTAATTTTAATTATTAAGTCTATGTTCAGCAATTATGTTATGTACAAATTTCATTTCTTTTGTTAATTTTAATAAAAAGTCCATTCCATGCCTGCTGTGTTCCTCTTCTACAAAGGCATTTAAAAGATTAGTCTTAATTATGGGTTTCAATATACAATATGAGGAGGAAAAAACCCAACAAAAACACCAACAATGATGGATGGACTGCATGGCTTTCTGCTAATTTCTCAGCAGGCACAAACCCTGTGGCATTAAAAATACAGGAGGAAAATGATTTCTAACGTTACTGAGGGAAAAATATTGTCAAAAAGCAAACTCATGCACTATCTGTGTCATGCGGTGTGTACAGCACAGGCTAAATCTTCAAAATTTCCTATGTGCAATTTAAGTGATGTTTTAGATGATTTTTTGCGGTCAGATTTTCAAAGAGCATTTTGCTGGACCAAAGATTCAGCCCAGTGCCTTGTAACGAGTGAATTACGTACATGATCAAACTCATTTCACCCAGTGTTCGGGAGCCACCTGGCTTTGGCATTTTGCAAATCCCACCAGGCACCTGCCTGCATCCTTGGGGAACTGAATCCCTTTAGTCAGCTGGATGAACGCTCAACGTGTCCACACATCTGCGTAACTACAGAGAGGGAGGAACATACGCACACACATACATACTGTAGGGACAAGCGTGCCTGCGTGAAACACGGCACCTTTCTGGGTCTTACACTTCTAAGCACATCAGCAATCGCCACCAATGGATCTTTTCACTGATCTGCATTCATGTAACACTCCTTGATATACTCTGAGGGAGGAGTAGTTAGAAACAAAAGTTAATGAAAGAGATATGACCACGATGGAGCTATATGAACATTATCTCCTTTGAAAGTTTTTGCTGCTGCTACTATGTCCTTATCACAGATGAGCACCTGGAAGCTGACAAACGAGCAAACACACCTGTATTTTGGTGACAGCTCGGGAAAACAGCTCTCAGTTTTCCATTTCCACTGCTCCTGTGCCCCCCAGCCCAGTTCATTTATGGGGCCCAGATGGACTTTGCTCACTGAGAGATGTTGCGTTATTCTCTCCTCATGCCAAGTCCCTCCAAGCTCAGCCATGCTGCCTGCTCGAATTGAACGATTCATTACCCCTCTCTATTTGTCCAGGATCTTAATGTGTTCATTCTCTTCTTCTCCTCTTTGCCCTTTTTCTCCAGTTCAGTTCAGTCTGAATTTCATTACAGCCTTTCTTCCCAGTGTCTCAGTACATCCACATTGATCCACAGTAGCTCTGAATGGCAAAGTCTCACTATCTGTTGGGAATGCTGACAACAGAATGTTTCATAATTAATTGAAAGGCAAAACCTGGACATTCTTAATCAATGCTGATGGGAATTACTTGGTCCAGCTTCAGTAAACCAGCAGTGTACAGCACAAGGAAACCAATGCTCAAGTTAAACACTAGTTATTTCACTGTGAGCTAAACATACAATTTAAAGTTTGTGCTTATTTTAAGAAACCTTTTAAAAACACTGCTTCAACGGTGAGTAGCGTAGACATTTGGGGGTAGATTATATCTGGTTGCATTAGCTAATATTTGCCTTCAAGACAAGATTACATAAAACTATACACCTTCTACTTTCAAAGTCCATGGGGATGTGCAACAGGGATGAGACATCCATGGTATACAACTATCCTAGCAGAAACATGGAAAAAGGGCTCTGCTTTTTACAGCACCATAAAAATGTAAGGATGAATTCAGCGCACATTTAATCACTTTGGTGCCCAACAGCTGTAACGTATCTGTGACACAAAGGATATGGTGTACAGTATTTTGCACATGTGCTCTCATCCCACTGAGTATGGACTAGATTCTGGTTCTGGTAAAGCTGAAATAACTCCGTATGAAGCTGTTCTATGGTAATGTTAGTACAGTTTATATCTGAGTGCATCATGTGAACTCTAAGACAGAAATTGCCATTTGAGATGAGGCCAATGGTCTAGAACCTCCTCCCCAGTTGCAGTCCATCCCCGGTGCTGCAGAGCCCATTTAACAACTTCCCTGCACTCAGCTACGGAAGATATTATCAGCACAAGGACGTTGCTCATTACTCTCTTAATTAGAGCTTGCTCCCAAGAATGAAGGTTTATAGTCTTTACTAATCCAGCTTTGGCCATCTTTCTTACCTAAGTAATCAAGGCTCTCACAAATCTTATCAAGCTTTACGTTCTGTAAGATTTAATACACCGGATCAGATTGAAGGTCCTGCTATGAACTGCACCCTGTCTTTGCCAATGGCCAGTACTGAATACTTTAGAAATATAACACAAAGGTACAGAAATAAACATACTTATCCATGGGGCATGCCCCCAACCCCCCCCTACTTTTTTTAAAGGGAGAAATTGGGAAGAAGGGACATGTTACACAAAAGAATTCAGCACATTTTTATTATTCTGTGAAGCTGACAGAGGAGCTGTGTTTTCAAAAGGAATCAACTTTTGTAAGGAATAGAGTACTGAAATATTTAACCATATGAAAGGCCAAAGCTCCCTATATCACAGTTTTGCTACTTATGCTCTCACTTGACTGAACCATGGAGACAAAAGAAGGTGTATTTTCTTAACACTGGGTCAAAACAAACTAACAGAGATTTCAGCTAATACTTTTAACATGCTCCCTTTGCTCTGTTCAAGACACTTTATTAAAATACAAGTTAATCGCACAATATATATTATTGTACCTAGGGACATTATAGTAAAGGATCTGTCAGGCATTTCATTACAAAACCCTATTCTAAGCCACAAAAAAAAATCCCTCTGGGCTGAACCTTGGCATACAAGAAACTTGAAAGAAATCCATTTTGTGGTTTTTGAATTCTAAGAGTGCAAAGAAAATTGATTTAAAATGTTTAAGAGACTATGTTGTGCTTATGTAACTCAAAAAATAAAATTTGTGTTCCTAAACAAAATCTTGCTCGTTTGTTAGTCTCTACCATAAGCCAAGCAGTTTTTCTTTTACAAAAAGCACACCCCCCCCCTCAAAATTAGAGATTTTTCACCCTTCCCAAACGTATTATCTATATATGAGAACTTGTACAAATGCTACATAAACACTACAAATGCCACCAAAGTCGGGCATCTTCCAGGAAATACCCTGGATATATCAAGAATGTGTTCAAATGGGTAGACATAAGTAATTTTTACAAAGACATGAAAGAAAAGTAATAGAAAAGGAAGAATAATGATGACAGCAGCTCTGGAAGCCATACAAACCCAGTCTGATTCCTGCCTTTGAAGGAAGAAGGGATATTTACAGTATGACTGGTTGCTCTCTTGCTGCTGCTCTGTTTTGGAGGAGGCTGCCTGGGAGTTTTGAAGTGTCTGTACCGTGCAATATAGGGGTGTGGAGATCAGTGCATTGCCAGGGGGGAGTTAGCTCCTCTGCCCAGCGCAGAGACAACATCTCTGAAGCAGCAGAGACACGGCAGCCGGCTGCCCCGGGTGCAATTCACAGATACCAACAGCCCCCACCCACAGGGACCCCACTCAGACAAGTAGCCTCATAACACATAAGAAACCACCAGGCTCCTGCATCCCTCTGAGACTGCAATGCTTAGTTTGGGTTATAGAGAAGTGAAACGTTCTCAGTCCACTGGTCTCCAAACGTGGACGTGTTTTTGCTGCTGATGGTGCAGAGATCAGTGTGGTGAACGCTCCTCGCCAAGGCACTCGGCTCACCTTTCTGGTGCCTTTTGCTCACCACCAACACAAGCACAACCCCCACATAGCCCTTTTCCTTCTGCACGTTGGGATTTATCCAACCAACATGCCTGTAAGTGCAGCAACTACTCTGTCACTCTCCTCTCCCGATACACATAGGTTGCCCCCGTGGCCCATAAATTCCCCTTTCTTCTCTAGGGACCAAACGTCCTCCCCATCCCTCCCTCTGATCTGGCTCCTTTTAAGTTTCTGTGCCTGGAGCCAGCGTGACCCCTGCCCCACAATCAAATTCGTTACAGAAACAGTGGTTATTTCTCCCCTGAAGTTTTGAAATCCTCACTCGATGGTCAGATTAAAGGAAGCAGACATTGACTCTTGGCAGTGGACTTAGGGCTGGATCCTGACTCAGCCCTTGCACTGACACACTCCTGCTGAACTCAATGGGAGTTAATCCGTAAAATGACTGCCTAGAAATTGAATCAGGATGTCAAAAGTCAGTTCTTTATCTTCGCAATCCAAAATCTTTATTAAGTTCTCACTCAACCAAAACTTGGCAAAATCAATGGGGCAAATCTCAAAGTGCTTACTCAGTTTTTACAGTGTGAGTACAAAAGCAAATTTCTATTGACTTGAGTAGGAGCTTATTTGAGACAAGAGTCAAAAAACAGAGGGAAAACCCTGTGAGATGCTCAAAAGTAGTTTAAGGTTTTCCCCTCAGTACCTTTTCCTCTCTAGGATGAGGAGAATGGGATATTCACATCCACTGAAAATCTTTAGAGATTTGTTATTGACAAAAAGCTTCTGAAAAAACCTCAGTTCTTCCTTCAGCACCCTGTTTCCATTAGTGCTGTTCACCCATATAATACCTTCTTTCACCCCTTCCTACAGCATGAACAAATATTCTTCACATTCCCTAACAGATTTTGGGGTAGGAGCAGAAATACTGAGACATTCCTTGTAAGGTAGTTTTGTAGCTGCTGGTGCTCTTACTTCCATGTCAGATCAGCAAACCATGCTCTCCCTCATTTACCCTTTCTGCCTCCAAATTTTACTGTGCTGCACAATACCTCGAGGTTTCTGATTAGTTTCTTTCCCTGCTTCATCTCCCCCTTTGCAGTCAGTTTTTATATCTGTTGGCGACTGAGATTTTGGACTTTTTAACTTTCTCTTTTTCAAGCTGATCAGTAAAAAGTGCTAATGTTGCTAAACTGAATCCACTGGTTATGAACTTATTTTTAAAAATGCATGGCATGACCATGGTGGAGTAGGGACACAAAGGCACCTCCGGATCTTGCAAAGCTGTGATCTGACTCCTGCGTTTTTAGATGCAGTCCCTAAGTCCTCCAGCACAGCACTTCTGCCTCACGGTTTGTGAGAAGGCATGTAACTGGCTATATTGAATTATGTACCTTTGATACTACATTGGCAAAGGTGCTGGTAGAAGTTCAATTACAGATTCCCTTCTTGTTCAGTACGTTCACCCAAAGGACAACACTGTCTCCCTTTATTTTCCTTTATTTTAGTGCTCTGAACAAGGTTGCAAGGTTTGGAGCTGTTGAAATGGAATCCATCCTAAATAATCACAAAACGCACACTGCGATTCAATAATCTTATACAATAGGACTATTTGTGTACACCTACTGAAATAAAATAGGATCACAATCATTCTCTGATATCATTACAGGGCTGATGGAAGACATTCTTGAATTTGAAGGATATTTTATGCAGATAACTCTACTAAGTACATAAGGAATTTAGGCACATAATATCAACAGTTTTCTGAGACAAGAGTTCATTCTGAAATGAAGCAGCTCATTTATCTCTCTCAGTAGTGCTCTTTGCACTATCCACTTTAATTTTCCAACAGAAAGGTGAATAATAGAATTATTCAGATAATCCTCCTCAACCCCTCCCCCGGTCCAAAAATCAATACAAACTTTGATTTGCCTTGAATTGTCTCCCTAATGTACAATGATCACATAATTCAAACACTCCCAGGTACCCACACTTCATACAATATGCAGCATTAGCGCCTCGCATTGCCTTTGATTTGGCATTCTTTTAGTAACGTAGGAGCTGCCTGGATGCTCTTTCCAACGCAGGCTAGACAACAGGAGCTCTTACACTACCAACCTTCATTTATGAGCTGATATTAAGAAACACTGAAAAGGCAATCATTATTCTTTGTCTGGTTTCTAATTTATTCTGTGGCTGAAAGACTCATTCCAGCACAAAATTCTCCATCTAGTACAAATGCAAAGAACTACTTACAGGTTAAGCAAGGAGGAAACGTTTTAATCTATGGATTGGTTAGCATTTATATATTTGTGCTCTGACATATAATTGCTTTCTTTGATTAAAAAAAAAAAAACAACAAAGGAGAAAACGAGCTGCGCTATGGCACTATTCAGTTTATTAAAAAACAGGACTAGGCAAGGCAGTAAATTTCTCCGTGTCCCAAGTTTCAGGATCCTGTATCATGATACAGAGCTATTCTCCTGGCTCGCACTGTCAGCAAGACCAGATGGGTCTGATTAGTTCCAACCCAGAAATACAAATGGTTGACAGTCTGTACGAGACAACAGGGAACAGAGAATTCAGTGAAGTGAAATGCTAGAAACCTCCAACTGCACACAGATATTCGCTGCTCCTCAGCCTACAATAAGGGAATCGCCAGGAAATGAGGAAGTTTGGCCCTTATTCAACAAGCACACTGAGCTAAAAGTAGAATGGCAATCCAGTTACTGCATGATTTCCTTTGTCTAATACATCAGTTACTTAAATATAGTGTAAATGCTAAGTCCTGATGCTCTAGAGGCTGTAGCGATGGGAGGAGTCCCCTGATCAATGATATGAGCATAATTACATTCTCTGCTGTAGATGGAGCTGAAAGACCTTGCGGTATAAGACAATTTTTTAATTCATTTTTGTTCATCACTTACATTAGTGATGAACAAAATCTGTAGCAATGTGCACCTCGCGTTTACAGAATTAGATAGGTATTAGAGAAGTAAAAGATTAAGTCTGCTAAAACCGATATTAAGAGTGTGGCATCTTTCAAATTGCTGCAACTCTGCACAGCTGCTGAAATCCTTCCCTATGACGGGTGGAATTATGAAAAGTAAATTATAAATTCTTAATAATTGTGGAATACTTGTTTTGTTTCATAAGCTTAAATTACGTTTAGAGTGTTGCACAGGAGGGAAGGCCCATCTGCCTCTGAATACAGCCACATGAATATTATGAGACACCAATAACTGCAGTAGGATGGATCCTTGCTTAGGATTCAGGATGTCAGAGCAGGTCTCAATTCCCCACTCTTTCAATGAGTCATTTCCTCTCTGTGCCATCTATATTCCTGGAGATGTACTGAAGATCAGTACTCAGTATTGGAGATCACATAAACACCTTAGAGAGAGAAATATATAATCTATTTAAAAAAAAAAGCAAAGAAAAAAGCTGCCTCAAGGACAGCCTGAGTAAGCTCTGTCTAGTTGATTTGGAAAACACTTTAAAGACCCCGATAAACTCATTAGTACCAAAGACTAGATATAGGTACTCAAATCCCTATAAATACAGGAGGGTAATATAATGGATAAATATCTTGCTTTTTGTTTTCAGTACAGAGTTCCTATGGACTACAGATTACAGGATATCTGGTTTCTGTCTGTGGTCACTCGCTTCCCGACAGTGGTGCATAAACAGACCAATTGTTGTTTCATTTATTCCTTCCGAGTAGAAACAGAAATCCAGTTAGAGGAATACAAGGGTAACACTGTCAAATTCCTCATCTTTTTCTAGGAATCTCAGTGTAATTTTCTACAATGAGGTTATCTTGCCTGCAATAAAAATGAGGAAACCTGGCAGAGAGCAGCTCAAGTGGAGAAGCAGTTGCAGAGAGTTCAAGAGTTGCCACTCCAGCCACCAGATGCCTTTTCATAGGGACACAAACACCACATCACACTCTGTATTGCACATTTGTGTATGTAATTCCCACTCAGTCAGCACGTTAATCCCAACAAGATTCATCCTCTCCACCTGAAAAAAAAAAAGTTTACATCGACAGGTTTGTCAGCTACAGAAAGATAAAGAGCCACTGGAGATGTGGTTGCAACCTCCTCACTCAATACACCCAGACCGACACAACAGCCGAGCAGGCAGATAGCCCGGGGCCAGCGAAAGGCACACAAATACCACTGTGGCATGTGGAATGATAACTGCTTATTGTTTTCATCCTTCCCAGAAATGTTCATCTCCACACATGGTTTTAACGGGATTCTTTTAGTAATCTACGGCAAATCATGAAACCTGATCTTTTTACCCTGACCAGCTCCCGAAATTTTGTCAACTCTACCCAGGAGACACGGGTGTCATACAAATCCTACCAAATTCAATGACATCTCTCCAAACTTCAGGGGCAAAGGATACAGTCCCTGCCTATAAGACTTGTGAAATTTTGTTAGCTTTTTGAGGGGCTCCGGCCTCAGGAAACATGTGACATCATTTCAACGCTCATTAAAAGCAAAGAGGTTTTTAGTATTCCTCACTGTCAAGAAAAGTTGAAAAAGTCATCTCTGAAAGCTCTAAAACGAAGATGCAAATATAAACATTGTTAAATGTGTCAGGTCCCTCCACATCACTCTCAGTTTTAGAGGTCTGATAGTTGTTGTGCATCGGCAATACTGTGACATGTTAACTCCCATGCAAAACCGCATTAAAGTAATAACTACAATATTTACCTACTTCACAAGGGTGTTGTGAGAATGACTGCAAACGTTTCCACAGTGTTTTGAATATGTAAAGCACTATATGTTTTAAATATTATTGTTATTTGCATACGACAATGCAAACAAGCTGTATCCCGGATCTCAATCAAAAAAAAGATCAAGGCAAATGAAACCCCAAACCCAACTACCGTGACTGTAAATGAAGGAGCCCCACTGACAACAGTAACGCTAATCTAATCTCAGTGCTGCATCATGCCTCAGACAGTCGAGTAAGGTCTTCAAAAATAATAGCTACGACTACCTGAAAATTCTGCATAATTTTTTAAATGAACTATTACATGTTTTCTGAAAGTGCAGGGAATCTGTCACTCCAGCAATGCCAAACACCACAGCTGAGTACTTGTGCTTACACACAAACATAGCAGAACTCTGCCATTTATCACTGAAAAGACAACGATGATTTGAAGATCAACGACTTGCATCTAGCACATCATTCAAGGGAAAATATTGTAGAGAATCTTTTAAAATGCAGAAATGGTTCTTCTGGGTGACATTCCTCCTTCTTTAAATCATTAGGAATGATTTAAAATGAGCTGCGCTTTATTGGCTGGCACTATTGTTATTCCATCGAATGGTATCAGAAGCCGTTTAACCCTGCTACCCTGGAGGAAGATGAGTTAATTTCTATTCTCAGAACAAATGAAAGGCAATCAAACATCAGAGGTTAGATGACATTCGTAGATAAACAAAGGGCCCTACTCCTGCTTTGGATGTGTGCTTCCTGAGATACCACCTGGAGGTACCTAAAGCCAAAAGGTTTTCCAAATACTGGTATATGAACATGTGTATACTCCAAAGGAAGAATTCTTGAGAGAGTTGTTTTAGATTTAAATCAGGATTCTTTTTTTTTTTAATTTTTTTATCAGCTATGCAGATAAAGACCAGAGATGAGCTAGAACCATGGCTGCAAATTTTTACACCTGGGTTCTGCTACATTTAAGGGTGGGTTTTATCCAGAGCCCTGGTTTCGGTCCTGTCTTGAATTTTTCAAGACAGAAGCACTGTATAAATCTGCATCTAATAAAGCAGAGGGGATGTCTCTGCCATAACATCATTACTAATAGAGCAAGCGATGGGGATTTTGACCAGAATACAAAGATGCAGAAATGCCTGGAAGAAACCGGTAATTATTATAAAATGTCCTAAAATCATCTGCAAAAGTGCTTGTGGCTGTAGTTGCACAAAAGGAAATGCACCGCCATAACCTGCAGACCCTCTGAGTGCTGGAGCCCCGCTGACTTCAAAGGAGCAGGGCAAAAGCAGGAGGATGGTGCAGATGTAAGGGAAGAGCACAGGGACAGCCCAGACTCCGGGCTGGGGGCAGTCCACAACGGCGCTGAGCCGCCCAGTCCAGCCTGCAGAGCCTGCGAAGACAAATTACCTCAAACATTTCTGATTCATCTGTTTCCGTTACTAACTTCTCATTTCTGTTTCATTATTCTCCCTTCCTGAAGCAAGCGAGAGAAATCACAGACCAGTGTCCTCACACCTGCTGGCCTCTGCTCATGGGAAGACAACGAAGGAAAATAAAAGCAGCCACATTTCACCTTGAAGTTGCAAAATCCTCCAGGCTACCAGACAGAGAACCAGTTTGGCACCTGCCTTTTCAATGGTCCCGTAATGCTTCAACTCATTCATCCAACAGCGCTCCTCCTGGCTGCTGGGATTTCCTGAACCCTGCTCAGCCCATGTTTGTGCCGCAGGCACGTCTCCCAACACGCTCCCCATCAGCTGACACAATGGAGGCAGTGGATGCTACCTCCAGGCTCCACGAGGATTTGTGCACACCAGACCCAACGGCACATTTTTCCTTAGTGCCAAGCAAGAGAAAAACAGAAGGGAGAAAGGAAACACTTGTTCCAAGAAGCTTCTTATAAAATAACCACAGAACTGTGTGCTGGAGAGAAAAATCTGCTGCCTGCACCAATCTCCTGAAGCTTTATCCTGCAGGTTGAGGACAGGAAGAGAAAAGAAGAGGCACAAGTAGGAGGTTCAGGAAGAAGGAGCCTGATGAGAAGGAAAACTGCTGGGCAGCACCTGCCTTACCCCTTGGGCTCTCACCCTCTGGGGAGCAGTTTCATGCCCACTAACCAGTGCTCATCACCAAACGTCGTTCTGCAAGACAGGGATGGAAAACCCCACACCAAAGCAAATATACAATAAAGCTGACCTTGACAGAGATTGACTTCTCTCAAATTACTGTTTGATCAGGGAAGGAGCAGAGTAGGTAAGCACAGTTTCAACTACTCAGGCTAAGGATTTTCTCTGCTAGGCAGTTTTTGCACGTTTCCTTAACGGGAGCACACTTTCTTTTCCTCATTAGGGCAAACGTGTTTATATAGGAAACAATAACAGCCACCTTTGGAGAGAATGTATGTAATGGTTTCTATCTGGACAAATCCAAATATTGTGCCCACACATGCAGAAATATATCATGTATAGAAGAGGTTTATCTTTAATCCTGGTGCTAACCATGAGCTACCTTTGGTTGTGATACAAATTCAAATCCACACCTCCAGGCAAGCAGCAAAGACAGATTTCGTGGCTAACCTCAACACAGTCACCCACAATCTAATAGTCCTACTGTGTGAACCTAGCTGCACTTAGGCTGCAAAAGAGAAAGACGGAATAATTAAATTTAATTCAGGAATCCAGAATGAGGAACAGAGGGATAAATCTTAATAGGAACATGGGATTAATATCTTGGCATAAATAATAGTCTCAGAAATCGCGTTCTGATGATTCAACAGTTCCGCTATAAATAATTCACATCAATAAAAGAGAGATAACATCAAATTCAGTTGGAACATTGGTTAATCTGAGCATAAAGTGAAGGACTTCACTCAAACTAAAGGACAGCTCTAAGCAACCACTCTGCTGTATGGGAATCAGCACTGAGTATTTTCTGCACACTCACATGCGTTACAAATTGCTTTCCAAGGTTACAAAAGAGTAGATAAGGGGTGAAAAAGGATGAAAAGTCTGGCAATGGACGGAGCTTAAACGTGCAACAGAAACTCAACACAGAACAAACAAGTCTGCTGGGTGATCCCTTGCATGCAACTATGAGAAATGCACCGTTTCTAATTTAGAAAAATATCTGGGTTAGCCTGTAAAGGGCAGTGACAAGAAGGGTAGCGTAAACCTCAACCCACATATCAGCACTTCCTGGCTGCCCATTCCAGTCTGTCTTCATGGTTTCCACCACAACAGAACAAACAAAGAATGGGCCACCCACACCAGCACCAACGAAAAGCCCTTGTTTTTTGTATTTGATTAAATAAGACACAGAGCGAGAAGTCCAAGGGGCAGGTGAGGCACAAAGGGAGAAGTGACTTGTCCAGTCTCATAGAGGAGGTTGGGGTACAGCCCCAGATCACACCCAGGTTTCCTGAGTCACAGGGTGTAACACAGACTGTAAGATTAACCTTCCCCCTGCCCCTGGTTTTGTATGTGATCAACAACGGGATCAACATTAATAATGTATTTGTAAGGCTTATTATTTTTCAATGGTGCTTTTCAGCCCAGGGAGGTTTCCAAAGCACTTTAACAATTATTTATATATGAAAGTCATTTTTCCCAAAGAAATGCAGCCATCCTTGTGATACAACGTGGCAGCTGTGCTGCAGTGCAAAGCAACAGCAAAACTATTTGAGGCCAGAAACTAAGGAAAGAGACTGCACTGACTAGAAACTGTGGGAAGTATTTAGGTAACAGACTTCAAGAATTAATTACACAAGTTGGAATCTGGCCAGCAGGCATGAACAAATGTTTTCAGTGTGTTGTGTTTAAATATTTTTTTTTTTTATATATAAATGTTATTGCAAAAATAATGAGAAATGGAAAAGGATACTTGTTGGACGGTGCATTCCCAGAAAGTGAAAAAAAATGAAATTTTAATCCCCCCAAATGCTGTAAAATACATAAAAAGTTCAATTACTATTGAGATTTCCTTGGAAAAAGGCATAGATACTTTATTGTAAAACACAAAGAACACCATCACTGGAAAAACAGGCACCCCATCACTCTCTGAGGTGATTAGTAGTGATTTAATTTTTCTTTCTTTAAGCATAATAAAAGTCTCCAGCTTATCTTGACTCCAGTCAAGACCCTATGTCTAAGTTCATTCAGTAACTTAACTTCCAAATCCTTTTTTTCTCCAAGTTCTTCCAATGCCATTTTGTTTTAATGAACTGGTATTTAATGTGTCAGAGCACCTCTCTGTCCTGACTCCACCTGACTGAGTCCCTCCGCACAACATGTGCAAGCAGAGCGAAGGTCACCAAGACACGTTTGAGATCTCAATTAGCACTGCAGGACCCTCCTAACTAACCAGCCAGCGTTCTGGTGTTCATCACATCCCTGAAACTCCCCCCATTCATCTATCAGGCTTGTGAAGACCTGAAAGACCAAATGGAGGAAGCTACGTGACAGACCGCGCATCAGAGGGACTCCACCATGCAAACCAACACCAACAAGACATCATAACGTATTACCTCAGAAAACCCTGTTCAAATCTAGATGTATCCCCTTTGACCGAAAGCTGTTGTTTCCTGAGAGTGCTAGAACAGGCTTAGCTTGGAGAGAGCAGCTGAGCTTTCTGTGGGTCAGTATTAGGGCAATTAGAGATTACAGTGGAGATACTAGTAAGTTGTATCTGCATGGAGAGCGGAAATACCCTACGTTTGGAACATTATGTCTTAATGACAGATGAGGCTGGGATCAAATGATGTGATAAGCGTGCACAGAACCCTTATTACTGAGTACTGGGTCAATGCCATATAACGATGCACAAACCACGTATGTCGTGGGTGATTGATAACACTCCAACCCCCCTACGAAAGACATGCATTCTTCATGGTTGGTTCAAATCACATCCTGTAAATGACTCAACTCATTTCTTTGCCATCAAAAGTTTTCATCTCACACTTAGCAAATCACTTTGACATCTGCCTGTCACTTCACTCTCAAAGCCCTTCTTTAGGAAAAGCCTTTTTGTGGTGAACTTCATTAGACACCAAAGGAATCACATCTGTTTACTGTTTTTAACATCTTGGGAAGGGGTTTGCAAAAATGTGGATGTCTGGATACACTGTTACCCATGCATGTCACAGGATAATTTGGTTTTGCTTGATACTGTACTATGTTACTATACTTTTCATTTTCTTGTACAAATGCAAAGACAAAACTTCCATGAACATGATACCTACTGAACAACTAATGTTTGAAGGCTGGGTATTTTTTTTTTACTTTTGCCTTTTTTCTCACAAGTTATTTTATTACAGTCCATTCTGTCTTGCTGTTCAGTGCTCACGCTGTAAAGAACTTTGATTAACATAAAAAAGTTATTTTAGGAATCAGAAATAACAATCTACTTGTGTGAGAAGCAACATGAAACATTTTGTTGCTGGTTCCTCAGCAATAGTACGCGTCACATTTTCCATGGATGTGGTGCCCGGCTAATATATGCCCATAATATCCCAAAGTTAGCAGTCCCTTCAAACAAATCCAATGTTTAAAGTATAAATGGAGAGGATTTCTTTCCAGGATCCCAATTTTCAGGATCTGT
The DNA here is from genome assembly GCF_003259725.1 of Athene cunicularia. Lineage (NCBI taxonomy): Eukaryota > Metazoa > Chordata > Aves > Strigiformes > Strigidae > Athene > Athene cunicularia. The sequence goes on from NW_020799125.1 coordinate 2,855,186, forward strand.
CACAGCTGAACGTTCTCATCTAACATTTCTTATCTCTCCTGCTAGATGCATGTGAAAGACTTCTATGCCAGAGGCATGCCTGGGCACTTCAATCAGCTTTGCTTCATGCTTGCATTTTCAACTAACCTTTAAGTCAGACGGACAAGTCTGGATTTAGGTGGTGTCAGCAGCACACAGAAAGAAGGTTCAGTCAACAAGACTTGCTGGGTGCCTTTCCTGTCCCCCATTGGACAAAAAAATGTGGAAATGAAAAGTAAAGGGTGGAAGAGGAGTGGAGGAGTGGAAAGTAGTAAGACTAGAGGAGACGCTCAGCGGTATTAGCATTCATCCTAAGCCCTCCTGAGCATCTCTTGTTTCTGCCAGCTATCCTATCTTCAGCTGTCTCAATTCTGCTCCAAAAGACCTAACAGAAGATGTGATGCATCTGATCCAGCTCCCGCTTAAGTCAAAGGTGCTGTTCCCTGGATGTCCTGCTTTTCTTGGTGCCACCTGGAAATCCCTGCCTGTTACGCTGAGGTGAACCGTACCGCAGGCACTGACGCAATGCTCTGTCCCTCTGTAAGTCCGGACAGGAATCACAGCCAGGGCCCCGTACCCCGTCCCCAGAGCTCGGCCCCATTTCTGTTCCGATTTGTACACAGCCCTGCTGCAAAAACACACTGCTGAAAGCACCCCTCATCTCCTTAAAGTGCTTGTTTATTTCTGCTAATTCAGGCCTGAACTATGAAATAGTAAGAACATATTAGTTAGAATAAAGAAAAGTCTCTGAAAATAGACAGTCCTGTAGCCACAGCTTTCGCTGTTCTTCATATATTAATCAATAGTTCATATTTAATTAATTAGCACCAAGTTCACTTGGTGATGAAAGTAGAATTTCCATGAATAGGAAAAGAAATTAATGTGAAAATCCAGCTACCAGGCTGTTCTAAAGACTCTCTCCCACTGACTTACATGTGATAATGGATGTCTCTTCTTTATATTATTAGGCTTTTTGATTTTTTTTAATTTTATTTTTTCAGAGGGAAAGAAAAGACAGCTTTTTTTTTACAGCTAGGCAAGAAATATCTTAAACTCTCATTGCAGAAAACCCACTTCCCTGTAATGGCAACATCACAGGTTGTTTTAGTTAGATGGTATCAGCAAGGTACGTATCACCAAGCTACGTATCAGCACTGACTCAAGAGCACACTTAGGATGTATGCATCCTAACTTCTCAAGACAGCACTTGAGTCTAAAAGCACAGAACATTTACCCATTAGAAAGACAACCCAAAGCATTTATTTACAACCAGAAATTTAATAAACTGCTTATATACTATAGAGTAAACACCTCTTCTGCTGCTGAGCAAAGTATGTTTAATATTCAGGATCTATCTGCCATGTTATCATGTCCTCTTCATTAGAGCATCAGTTTTGTTAATTAGCATTTACTCATGTGAGTAGTCCCCTTGACTTTAATTGATCCATTTTCATGAATAAGTAGAACATAATTTTATAGTTAAAGAATTCAGTTCCTAGTGAATGCAACCAGCCGCCGTTCTCAAAGTTTAATTCTTAGCATAATAAGGAAATAAAAATGAGTACAACACTTCTCATCAGATAGAAGAGAAATGCGTGTAAGGCAACAGTAGGAACGAGAATGAGACCAAGACAAGATACCTGGCTATCAAATCCATTTTGCTTGCTCCCTTAGCACAGTAAAAATGTGATGCTAAGAAATACAAAACACTTGGCTAGAGATAAGGTAGTATCTATTATAATGGCAACTCCTTCACTAGCAAAGCCTGTGTTTTCTAACGGGCCAAGAAGCAGCTACCCTTCAAATTTTCAGGAGTTAACAGACCATTAAGACGATCTGCTGAGACCAGAGGTTTTAGAAGAAATAGAAACAGTACAAGCTCCACCTACTTCCCAAGGATTTGTTCTCAAGCCCTCATTTCTCATATCTGCTCTGTGCTTGCAACTGAATCTCCTTGTTTATGGTCTTTTTTATTCTTCAAATCTAGAATTTTTTAAAATTTTTTTTATAATAATCCTTAACAGTAGAAGAGATTAATAAAAGACTGTGGCAGCTGAAATTTGGAGGCTTTCTTAAGGATGGTAATTAAAGATGGTAGCCAGTGTTTTTCTTTCAAAACTCCTTATCAGATTTCAAGAATATCAGATTATGGATTTAACTAGAGATATGAGTATGGGTCACTGAACTCTTCCAGACTGACAGAGTGGGTGATGGCACTAGATTACCTCCATTTGTAAAAACTGTTCCCAGTCGTAGCTGGCAGCTGTGTTCACGTTTCATCACAGGCTTTATGTCTTTAATTTTATCCTTAATTCAGAGTCTGAGGACACAGAGTGTAAGATCAGCAATAAATCTTTAACGTTATAAACCAAAAAGAAGTCACTTTAAATAATTCAGAAAGAATTAATATGTTTCAGGAAGCAAGCCAATTTACTAAGCTAATTGCTGTGTATATTTTTTAGAGGCTATCTTTGAAAAGGTTGCTTTAATCACCAGGTGCCTTTAGAGTTCTCTCATGTGACTGATTAGAGCTACACATCTAATGGGCTGCAAAACCACGAATGAGAAATGATGGTCTTTCAGATGCACTGCTCCCTCTGATTACTTTGCCACCTTGCCATTCCCTAATTTTCATATATAAGGTAATATTCTTCTAACAATGTTCAGCAAATGTCTAAAGGGACAGAACTGAGTTTATGTGAAATTGAAAAATAAAGGCCTCTTCAGCCAGCCCCTGTACCTAATCTGGTTAACTTGATAAAAACATCACCCATTTTTTTTCCAGAAAAGCATTTGCTTCTGAAGAGACTGACATTAGCTTTGGTAAAACAGCTGACCTAACAGCTGAAACAGTATAAAGATTATGGTCAGCATGTGAAACCTTTTCCGAACATAACAGTATTCTGATGCATTAAAAGTATTCCAAATCCCTATGAAGAGATGAAAAGGAGAAAGGAGAAAGCAATCTAACATCTCTTTGAAGATTCACTACAAAGTTATTTCCTTTAGTTTGGTAAAGAGGTAAACAGCAGACCAAACCAGGAAAACAGTTCCTTTCATGTGACACAGATGGATGACCTACCAATCCTGTTTCAGTCCGCATTATGCTTTGATATATTAACTGTAACATAATATTTATCAGCTAGTGCTATAAATTGCTTTGAAGATGAAAAGCCCCCCAAACCAGGTTTGGGTGGTTTTGAACACAATTAAAAAGGTGTATTTTGAAAACATTATTTTCTCAAATGAAATCTATTTAAAAAGTCTGGCAGGGTGGCATTAGAGGGGCTTTGGGGGGTGGAGGCGTAGGTGAAGGAAATGAGGTAGAGTCAGCAAATAACAATTGGCAAGAACTGCTCCTTACCGACGGCAGGTTGGCAACGGACTGCTATCACGTTCAGGGCAATTAGCAGACATAGTCTGATGCACAAGCTCCACCATCTCTTTATCTGGAAAAGTCCCATTGACCACCTCATGGAGGAAAACGCTATAGATGGGCACTTCTCCATTGCATGGGAGGCACCGCATCCCTTTCGACAAGCAGGTTCTCAGCTTGCAGTGTAGGTAAGGTGGAAGACAGAGAACTTGGGTTTGCTGTGAGATCTCAGTAGCTGCTTCATTTGTGAGACACAATTAGGATTATTATTTATTAGTAAATTTATCATATGTTATGAAACAATATCCCATTCCTTGCCTTTCAAGACTTGACCCCTCGATTAACATAGTCTTTCTCTTTTACTATAGCACACTGGAAAGACATGAAGTAATCGCTAAGAGAGAGAGAAAAAAAATAATAAACCACAGCAAATTATATATACAGCTAATAAAGGAAATCAATTAATCCAATGAGACATAAGAGGTTAAATTACCATGCGAGTTGATGTAGCCAGTGGTTATTATCAATAGTCTGTTGAGTTATTGCTTTTGCTACTGCTAGAGTAGGATGTCACAGAATGCATATTATATAATTTAGACACTTTACAGTCTGGATCATAAATGTATCGATTACATCAGCTAGGGGTCAGGTAGACAGATAATAAATCATTCTTGATCTAGCGTATTTAGTTTGTTGCTTTTGATGAACTCCATGAATGGTTTCCAAATGTCATAGACTGCAGTATTTTTACTTGGGTATGTGCTGCATGTACATAATTTTTTTTTCAGACAGCAATATCCATTCTTGTTGGTTTCTTCTTATTTTTTGCTTCGCTATCAGTGGAGCCAGACTTGACGGTGTCATCAGCGGGGAGGGGGAAGAAGTGAGGAGTGAAGATGCTGCAATCAACTTTATGCCGATGATGATTTCCTTATCAGAAAGTCTAAGAAAGTGCTTTGGTAGGTAGTAAAGTGGATGACCAAAGACAGCGTGAAATTTGGATTACAACTGAATATACAAAAGAAAGTGGCAGCTGCAGTAGCAAAAGTAGCATTTCAGTTAGCTGAAGAATGGGAGAGCGAAAAGTTGAGCTTGCAAAAGTGGGTCTCCTACTGGGATATTAAAGACACATCTGGGGGCGATGTGAAGACCTCCTGGAATATTCAGCCCTTACAGAACTGAGCTTTGGGTTGTTGTTTTCTTCCCAATCTCAGGAGGGGATGTATTGTTTCAATGAAAGGAAGATGACATGTTCTCTATCTGCAATGTCCAAGCATGAAAGTCATGCAGAAAAAGAAAAGCCATCAATGCCTGCAGAGGTACCTAGTCAGCCATGGTACTGAACAGTCGGTAAGTGTCATTGCTGAGGCTCCAAAGTTTATCTGCAGCCCTCCAATGCTCACCGTTCCCTGAATCCCCACTATTCTCCCTCTCTGACACTTGCCTGCCTCCTCGAGCAATACAGCTTCTCTTCAGCTATTCTTCTTCTTCTGTTGTGAAGGGCTGTGTTGAGCTGAGGCTTGTAAGGATTGATGAAGCAGATAACTAACCACCAAAGTCACACTTTTTGACACTCCTGCTACCACACACACACACACACAGCTCCATGCTGGCGTCACAGCAGAAACCACAAGCCACTCTGTTGATTTTAACCAGGGAGTAAGAGACCGGCCAAAGCTACCTGGAGCTCAGCGTAGGCTGGGTTCTCCCAGGAGTTCAAAGGTAGTTTATGTTTATCCACCATTTTAAGAAATAGTTAATAAACACCTGCCTTTATATATTTATTTTTTAAAGCAAGATCAGAAGTAGACTATTCTTTAGATTTTCCTCCTCTCCAGTGGAATATTTGATTCTGATGGAGAGAAAAAGAAAGAAAAAATGAAAGAAAATCAAGTAAAAGGAACAAAACCCAGTCTGCTCATATCTTTCCAGAGCACCTTCTGAGAAAACAAGGTCTATTGCCCATGTCTCATTGTCTCAGCATGACTATTTAGCATATTTCAGCCCAATTTGGTACATTGTGAATGCCATTCTGTCTAGCCATGCAGACACAATCTCTTCCCCTATAGCCCCAAATGAACATCTGACCCTTCCTCTTCTAGAGTTTTACTAACGATGGCATGACTTGAGGAAGAAGATCTTTTCTGTTACTTTGGTAAAGTTTTCAATTCCACTCACATTCTATTTTAGCTTCTCCAGGAACCATTTTATTAGTTGGAGGACTCATCGTTTGAAGTAGAGGATAATCAGTTTAAAAGGAAGGGATGCAGACAGATGCCAAACTATGCATGGAGAATTTGAAATATCTATTAGACCTGGTAACTAAAAAATGAAATGCTGAAACATCCTATTTATACTGGAGTCAAGCTACCATAAGAATGAGGAAAAAAAGTAAGAAGACTGGCAATTAATGCAACTCCTGCTGTATTAGAGATGAACATTAATCAGTAACAAGAAGAAATGATGGGTTTTTAAACACCCACTGCTATCTCACAGAATGGTAGTTAATATAGGAAATATACAGCAGGGTGATTTGTTTGTGATTTTCTCTTTCACCACTTTCCACCATTTCCTTTTCCATTATAAGAAGCATTTGCACTGAAAACATCTGCTTTTTGCCCCTAGGTAAGATAGTTATAGCAGAATTTTATGACATGATTCTAAGAAAACCTGGCAATTGATATTAATTGAATAGCTTTTTTTTTTTTTTTTTTTTTTTCCCCTCCCTGAATAATATTTTAATGGGCAGAATACATTACTGAATAAAAACAACTGATCAGTCATTTAATAATTTGGCAAGCTGTAGCACAGGTAACAGAAGGTATCAGAAAAAAACCTTAACTGATCCAAGTAAGTCATAAAAGCCAAACTAAAAAGCTACTCATAAAACACATGGTCATGCTAGAAGCCTGTATGCTATATAGCTTCTTGCTCCTTGCAGAAAGCCCCAGCAATGTTATAAGCAGCTACGATACCATCAATGGAGGTGTCAGAGGAAAGCAAGAGAGAGGGGCTGACGGCACACAGTTAAGAAGATGCAGCTCGAACAGCTGGACAGGTGAAAAAGACAAACTTGACTGCTTTCATTAAAAAAGTGCAGAGAAACTAAAGATGAAGTTAACTTGGTAGCGCTTGTGCCTGTCCACATGAGCAAGTAGAAGTAAATTCAGAAGTAAGTCTATGTGGTGGTGTGAAATCCAGTATTATACCCACACCAGTAACTGCTACAGGAGGTTCAGAAGGTTGTGGAATATAGTAATCATGGACGAACTCACAGATAGACTGTAATGTCCTATTCTGAATTAAATAGGTTAGCCACTGTTCTGAGAACAGGCATTAACGACTAACAAAACTCCCCTTTAGATTCCTATCCTGACAATATTAATGTATTTATTAGCTTCAACATCACTATTTTTTTCTCCAATTTCCTGTATTAGAATTACCTTTCCCATGCAGGGTGTTTTAATTTCTTCTCCTTCATATTTTCCTTTTTTTTTTTTAGTATTTTCTTTAATCACTGCTTAAGAAAAACAAAATCATGAAACAGAAGTGAAAATAAATGCATGTGAGAGGGAGTACAGAAGGGGTGAGTTGTTACTGGACTCTCTCATTTTGGTTTTGTCAGCATTCGTCAAAGATAAAATGCTTTTAAAAAGAACCTCTCTCACAATTACAAGGAATGAACAGTGAAAAGAGCTCACAGAGTGCAGGGTTGGCCTGTATCCACAGCTCTACCAGTAGGTTACTGAATGACCTTGCACACACCTTTCTGCCTCAGTTTCTCTGACTGTAAAATAACTGCAATGATATTGACTTCCTGAAATGCCTCATTGCCTCAGTATCTACTCATGAAAAATACCATTAGAAGAGCTGAACATAATTATTATCAGTTTCTGGGCAGTCTGCTGCACGCTGGTGAGGTGAATCAGCTGACTCAGTAATGAAAAGTCAGTTTTCTTCCTCAAGGTGTTACATGAAATTGTTATCTGAAAGACTTAGGACCTGACCTTCAAAAGAATTCAGCTCCCTGGAGTTCCAATTTCTGGCACATTTTTAGACATTCAGAAATGACTGCATTTCCAAGTGAGCTTCTCTCACAACAGATCCCATCATTTGCAGAAAGGTTCTTCTCAAACTCCCCCAACTCCACTTTGCCACTGGAAACAGGGACTTGGCTTCTCCCCAGAATCCCTCCATCCCTTGTTCTCACCACGGGGCAGATTTCAGCATCTGAACCTAGGTATTATCAGATGGAAAAAGATAGCACGTGCCAAACTTCTCCACCCTTGCTCTAGAAAAAAGTCTGACCACATGACAAATGAGCATGGAGACTTCTTCTGTCCTCCTCCTATACCTGTTTTAATCCCACAGGCAACCCTGATTAGAGGAAGCAGTAACAACAGAAATTAATTCTCCTGAAAAGACACAACGAAGACCTTAGTGTAAAATTACTTTTTTAACCTACAGTATCTGCAGGGTGTTATTTCAGTAAGAAAGTGGTTTTATCCTGGAAAGGGAATGTAGTCTGAGGAAGGAAACCAGCATTCACTCACTCAGAGTACAGGATGCAAGCGTGCCCATGCAAGTGTGTAAATCTGATGCTGTCAGCAAAACTTGCTGTCTTCTGACAGACACCCTGTGCAGCCTTCAGAACTCCTACAGTCAATCCTCTCACCTGTCAGCCTGAACGATAGCCTGGACCGGTCTTGCCTTCTTCCTTTTTCTCCATGAAAATAATAGAAGAGGTACAGTTCTGCCATTTGGAAACAAGATTCTGGGATTCTCCGGCACATTCTCTCTCTGAGGACTTATTTTAAACGTTTTTATCTTCCAGCTCACTTAAAACTGTAACAAATAAAACTAAATGATGGTGTTAATTTTGTCTGCTGCTCCATGTATTGCTGCAGTCTTCAGTCTTCTGCTGCGGTCCACCCTCCAGCGGCACAGGCAGCGGAGCTGGAGCAGTAGGGCCTTCGCTGACTTTACACGATGCCTCAGCTAATAACGATCTGTCAATTTATCTTCCTCCACTGTTCTCTACCGCTTTCCACAGGGGGTAACAAAAAATGTTCCCAAAGCTTTTTTTTTTTTTTTTTTTTTTTTTTTTTTCTCCCCTGCATACGTATGTCTATATAATTATCAAAGCATCACTTAATGTTCACTAAGACAGATCACGTCACTGAGCAATTCATTTCCTAACACCGCAGCCTGGTATGACTGGGCCTTTTGGCAGTAATTGAATCCAGTCTACTGCTGTCAAAAACAGAGAATTTATGAATAATAAATTGATTGTAGCCAGCAAAGCTAAGTCTGAGAGATAGCAGGTTATGTCAAGGAATAAGAAGAAATTTAAAAACACAATAAAGATTAATTTAGAATCAAACCTGCAATGCTTCCACAGTGGACAATAAAAGCAAATAAAACTGTCATTCTTATATGACATAATCTATAGTGCCACGAAGTGCATGAGCTCACAGACAGAAATAAGTGAAGCAAAACATACGTATACCCAAAATGTTAGCGCAGATATAAAATGCAACATAAGAATTCAACACGGTGGTGTGTTGTCATAGCCCTAATAGGTTTTAGGTTAGGTTATCACGGTTTATAGGAAGAGGTAATGTGTTTTATTAGACCAACTGATACACAGAATAAAAGCAGGCAAGCTTTCTGGCATGTGTTTGTGAGATCTCTAGACTCGCAACAATCACATTTCAAGGTTTCTGTACAACCAAAAGGGAAAAATACAGAGGAACTCCACCCAACAAAGAAATAGCAAGAATTAATGGACACAGACTGAAGGCAGAAAACAAGCTGTAGGGTGCGACTTTCTTTACAGCGAAGGCACTTAGGAGATGGAACAAAGGGTCAAAAGGAGGGGCATGTTCCACATCTCGCTGCTTTCAAATCATGACTAGCTGCCTGTCTGGAAAGAGCATTTTAACTGCATAGAAGTTACAGGAGCCACAGAGTCACTGGGTAAATTCCTACGGCTTGTGATCTATAGAAAAGCCACTCCGTGCCCTACCAGTCCCTCAGGGCCTCAGACTGCGTTAACCTCCGCGTGTCCTGTGAGACACCCAGGGCTTTGCAAGTCCGGACTCCACGCTGCAGTTCAGCCGCTAAAAGGACCTAATTAAGACAGCATGGTTGGTTCAAAGAGGATACTCCAGCAATTTCTAATATATCTCCTGTTATTCCCATTGTCTAGGAAATAATTTTCTCTTCAGCTTCCTCTATTTCCCGTCTCCGATCATAGACTTAACAATCCCACTAACCCTCCATAAACAGCTGTTTCTGGAATCCTTGCAAATTCAGAACTGGTCTGACCTGATGAGCTTCAGCATTGCTTCAAGAGTTGTGGCTGAGAGTTTACTAGGGCAAACAGTGCAAGCCCACACCTGCCCAAACCTCCAGCTTTTGACACTTGTTTAGCACAGGCTGGCCAACCTCCCTGCACATCACCCACAGGTCACACCACAGGAATGGCATGCGTGGACTAATAGCAGCAGATGGTCTTCTAGCTTAATGGTTCCCAGGGATCCGATGGACTCGATAAAGTAATCATTAGCAACACATTATGTTGGTTTCATGAGGAATTGTCCTCAAGGAATGTAAAGTTAACACAGGATCAAGACCTCTCTGCAAAAGTTGGCCACTAACAGCTGGTCAATTATTCTACTTTTAAATAAAACAAGTAACTATAACTGAACTCAGTTTACACAAGGCACAAAGAAAATTGTTACTGCCTCTGATTCATCCTTCATTTCAATAAAAAAGTTCAAATAATCTAAGCTAGGAAAAAAAAGGCATGATCTGGACCCATCCTCTTTTACACAGTAAATTTGAAGTGATCAATTCCAACTCAGTGGATTTATGAAGATGGGTGCTAGAATAAGGAGAAAACACTGTTGGGATGAGGTCTCCTCTGGCCACAGTTTGACTTTAACATTACTTAACGTTTTTAGCTGGGGCATGTCCTGATACGTAGCATCCAGATTTCCAGCACCCGTATTTCCAGCCTTGCACTGCAGCCACATCTGCAAAGCTTTGCAGAAACCCACCACACCTACAAAACTCTACTTTGAGACTGTAAATTTGAAAAAAACACAAAACAACCCACCACATCTGCTAGTAAATGAAGCCATCGGTTTTACTGGCAAGGTTTTCAATAAGGTAAGGGTTTTCAGGACAAGATTAATTCCAATTACAAGATACCATAATTGGGGCAAACAAGGGTAAACTTTCAGAACTATCCTGCATTGATTACCTGTCAGAAAACATCTGTGGATTTAGAGATACTCAGGTCAATTCCAAGGGCAAAAGTTACAATTTCAAGACAATGAAAAGAGCAGAGGCTCTCTACAAACCTCCGTTGACTTTGCTAAGAACACAAACTCTAAAAAAAAGGAGTGAAACCTATCAATACATCTGTATGGATGTCTGTACTCAGAAAAAAAATTCTCTGTGCCCTGACCTCTTATCACAGCTGATCTTTTTATATTCTTTTTGGATGGTATCGAGTGGTTCTATCATTATTAATAACACATGTTGATATGACAAGCTAAGTTCTCACCCACAGCTTGACAGAAGGCAGAGTACCTGATAGGCTTATGTTCTTCCAAAACTGATGAACTTTTCTTATTGCCCAAGTCTTCCCCCTGTCAACTGCTTTCCCTCCTCATCTAAGAGGCCTGGAGAGAAGCACGACGGCACAGATGGGGGATGAAATCAAATGTTTCACAAATTCATCCACCTTGCCCTCTCTTCCCTTCCACCCACTGCCAAACATCAGGATAGTGAGAAGGGACTCCATATCCCATGGCAGGCTTTGTAACACTCGCCCCTTCAGCAGACTCTAACACACATATGTTTGACTTCACTGAAGAAGCTGCCAGGAAACCCAGCCACGACGGAAAAGTAGATGTATTCAGGAGGAGGAATGACGCTCTTCAAGGAAGGACCAAAATAGTATTAATGCTGGGTACACTTCCACCATCTTGTAGAAGAGGATTGTGAAGTACTTCACAAATAAACAGCCTGAAGCATCTCTCTTAGTTTGTTAAGTACTCTTAATTTGCAAGGGCAAGCCTCAGACTCTTTCACAGAGATTAAAAGTTACAAATGGTCAAGAAACTCCCATGCAGAGGACTGTGATATTTTTTTTTTTCTTCTTTCTTTTTCTGGTCCTGTCCTGCGGTAAACCTCAGACATTTCACAGACTTTAATTAAAAAAAATATATTGTGCTTCCAAAGTCTAATAGTCTGTGCTCACTTGTGAGGGATGGGACAATCGGACTCACGGCCCTTCCCTGGTGGTCTCTCACAGCTACTGGTGCTACCTGTGTAGGTATGTGCAGAAATGCCCTGTGGCTTTTTAACTGAAAAATCAACATTTGAGACTTTTACTCATGAAAGCTTCCTCAAAAGTTATATAATCCTATGGAAATTTTAGGTATTCGTTATGTGGTACCGTGCGACAAGCCCCTTCTCCATCAAACAGTGCGCTCCACCCTGCTCGCCAGCTGGCCGCCGTCCCACCGCGCTGCTAAAATAGACGGACACGGGGTAGGGAGCTCGGTGAGTCGGCTGTGCAGCTGCGGGAGGAGCTGCTTCCTCGGCTTGGGGGGGAGGAGGAGCAGCAGGGGAGCAATGAGAAATGTTACCTTCTATTTTCAGGAGAAGAAAAAGCCAAACCCAAAAAGAGGGCAGTCTTCCCTCCTCTTCAAACTCTGTCTTGCCTCTACTCGCACACTCCACATTTTTACCATCACTGCAATTTGGCCTCAGTGTCCTGGCACCACATCACCCTCTGACAAAGACCTTACAGTCTCTTGAGTCCTTCAAAATTGGTCTTATCCTATAGCAATACAGTCATATACTGGGTGAAATCTTGGTCCTTTTCATGTGAAGCTTCTTCTGCCCTAAATGAAGGCAACATTTAATTCTAGTTTAACTCATCCTGTCCTTGCTTACATATATCCCAACTGCACACACGCTTTTAAGACAGGTTATAAATTTTATCATCTCTACCATATTCCTTCTGCACAGAATATGCCACGTACTTACTAAAAATGAACAAGTACCTACACTAGCACTGCATGAATCAGTGCCCCCTATCAAAACACAAAGATATAATTCCACTTAAAACTCTTACTGCACATATGGCGGTGGCGTATCTCACACAGTCAAATCATCAGTACTTAATTTAGGAATTTTACCACTTCACAGCCATAATTCAGTTTTCAGAGATCCTAAATTTTGTGACAGAACGCAGGTGTGCCCATAAACAAGGACTCGCATACAAGACTATCTTCTATTCAGCAGTTACGCAGTTTGCACAAGTACACGTGTATTTACAGTCATCAGCAATAAAAAGAGACTTTCAAGGAAACATTTTTAGGAAGCTCTATTCTTCTTAGAACTAGTGAAAAAGTACAGATGAAAACCTATTTTTGGATACTGTAATACTCATCACATCACAAGTTCTGCAGCTCTGGATATTACTGGTCAAATTTTACCCTCTTTCACATTACTATAAATCTAGGCTAAATCCACTGATTTAGCTGGAATTACTCGAGTTTTGAGCCTGTTTCCTAGAGCATGAAAAATGTTATTTGTAGGAAAATGAAGTTATTGTATTTCTCTCTCCATTAACATTGATGTGTTTCATCTAACAAATACTGGATGTAGTCACTGTATGCACTAGCAATGATGAGAGAAATGCAGTAGAAGATTGGAACCTAATTGTTAAATGATCTTTCTGATTGTCAGAAAATTAATGGCACACTGAGGGCCATGTAGTGCATGCCTTGGAGATCTCAACGAAAGTTCCCAACTCATTTAAATAATTTCAGTTTATACATTTTAGTGCAGACATTTAATTTGGTTTTGTTCTTTAAAGAAAAGCACCACGTATTAGGAATCTTTATGCACGCACATGTACATACACAATTTCAAAGAAAGCGCTATTTTCAAGCAAATTGTATGAAATGTAAAATTAACAAAATGCAAATAATATAAACAATCTAAATTAAATATTAAAACAATGCTATATCTGAATGACTGAATTTTATTTTCATAAGAAGCTAAACTATAAACCATTCTTACCAATGCAACACCCAGCTGTTTGGTGTTTAGCATCGGAATAACATTATTCTAGTGCAGCTGCTGTTATTGTTTGCTGTATTTCTGCCAACTTGTGGAAGCCAGAGATGTTCGTCTAGCAAAGAGGGACAGCTCTGATGAAAGCTCCAGTTTGACAGATGCTCCCATCAACAACTTTGTTACTCTGATTGACTACATGGTATTTTAGGCAAATTAACCTGTCCAAAAAAATTCTTTATTGCTATGCTTGTGGCACAGATGGAAATATGAACTTGACAATTCTGGGTACTAGCTTAGCAATTAACTGAGATGTTTCAATAGACTAATGAACTTTCATTCAAAGCATGCTCTCTGTCAGGAGAAGAGACAGGCTGTTGTTTGAGAAAGTGTTATAGAATGTCAAATAGATCTCGACAGCGATGTTACTATGAAATCTGAAATATTAGAAAGGCACAGAAAGAAAGTCATTTAACACCTTTATAATCTCGGGAGATCTGAGATGAATCTTTATTATCCAAGTCTGAAATTCTATCGCATTTTACAGTTATTTTGCTGTAATTCACACCCTGTATAACAGTTCTCCAGTCACTAAGGCTGTTCAGTTTTGAATGGTCACCCTTTATTAGAAAAGGGGAAAAAATATTCAAGCCATTATTCTTCTATTTCATGAAGATATTAACATCCAACTGAAAAATTACCTGGGTCTAAGAAACTATTACAGGAAAACCAAATTATCTGAAATAGTAAGGTAAAAAGAGAACTATGAATAATTAGTACATATAGACATATAGGTAAAAGGATTCATTTGTCTGGGGAGAAATATATGTAAGGTTCTAGGGTATCCTGAAGAAAACACATAGAAATGACTTAAAGACATGCATTTCATAAAATGAATTGACATTTCTGGGATCCAGCTTAAATTGCCCATCTAAGCACTCTTAATGCAATAAGACTGGAGAAATCACATCCCCGTTGGCCTGTTCCAGTCGCTGTAATAAACATACTCTATGGTCAAGTTGCCGTCATTTGGCCACCTCAAACTGCAGAAAATGGCCATGATCTCCAAATCCCCAGATGCAAGGATTTTCCAGCCATTGAAGAGCTTCTTGCTGGTTCACGAATTCAGTTTACTCCTGAGCAGCAGCTTTCACCCCACTCCAGATTTATGCACGCTACCAGGAATGAGGACAAGCGGAGCAGAACAGAAAGTAGCATTTTGCTGGATCAGAACTGAAAATCTGCCTGCTCTCCTGGGAATATTTTTCAATGCATTTCATTCAACATAGGCAATATAGTCTTTAATTTTTGGCAGTCGTGTTATATTTCTTTTGTTGGGGAGGAGCTATACCTGTCCCGTTATAGTCATGTACCTAAGCCTAGAGTGAAAACCTGCACTGTGACAAAATATAATCCACTCTTCCTACATACCTCATAAACAGCTTGACTCTCATCATAAAATATTAAATCCTAATATTGCAGTTGGTTCCTTCGAAGTATCAACACTTGGAGTAGCCCCAAGCATGTCAAACATGCATTGGAAATGCTACATTTTTAAAGCCAGGCAATGTCTTAACTGATACGGTATAATATTTAGTCTAAAAACCTCTGAAGAGGTTTTTTTTTTTAAGCCATTAACTACTTGATGACTTAATAGCTCTAAAATGACCATTAAAATTTAAAGCGGGCTTTTTAAGAATTAGTCAATAAACAAAATAATATGAAAATACTGCACTGCTGCTATATTTAAGCCCGCAACGAGCAAATTGCTTCTCCTACTGAAACTAACTGCAATATTCCCACTGGTTTCAAAGTAATTCCACATATTAGCTTGTAACTTGGACAACTGCCATACCACAGAGGTTCTCTGAGCTGACAAATTAATAAACCAGGTAAGACAGGCAAACAGCCCTGACCTGTGTCTCCACCTCACTTTCCAGGTATCCGAAGGGCAAGGTTTGAACTCCTGCTGCCACGCACTGACAGCTCCAGGCCTGCGAGGGCAGAGCAAAGCCCAACCCCTTGTCAATATAAACCCCTGGATAAAACATCTATCTTGATTCCTGCTACATGCTGCTTACTTTATTTCTCTTGAAATTATGCTTGTAGCCATAGGTAGTGTAACTACTTACGCAGACTATTACTGCACACAGCATACCTATTTCTTACATTTAACCACCAGAGCAAGATGTTTAGCAATGACAAACAGGAATATGTGTTTTCACTGGTTCTACTTCTCGTTAAGGAGAGAACCACAGAAAACAGGCTGTTTTCGTTGAGCAGAATCTTAGAGGAATGTTTTCTATCCACCATCTTACATCAGATTCCTCACAACATTCCGAGTTTCACACAATTTCCCAATATCCACTTAGGAACATTTCTTAGCCTCTTGAGATACCGTACAAACCTGCAGGCAGCCAGAAGGCAAACCTCCACCGAACTGTCTTTAGGCAGCTATACATGATATTCATCAACACATTCCTCACCTAAAACGCTTGCCCTGATGCCTCTGGATCAAATAATGAACACCACAGTTCAGAGCTAAGGGGGTTCAAAGCAAATAGGGTTTGGGAAAGAGACTCTGTGAGGAATTACTCCAGCCACAATGGTCAATGGAGGTTGAGTTCCGTGAGAGAAACAGCATTCTTGTTAGCAGCGAGTTGGAGGTCAACTGACAGAGTTGTGAGGAGACAAAAACTAATGGGGATCTCTTTGTTTAAGGGTGGTATTAGAGCAAAAAGCTCTGAGGAGCACTGAAATGGGACCTCTGGCATACCAACGCATCATGCTGAGATCAGTACGATGTTTCTGTCTCAACATATTTGTTTTATATTCTCTATCACACAGGCCTGGGAGTACAATGTTATGCTGAAGCTCACCAGAACCTCTTTGTCTGAAAAGGCTTCGTCGTTGAACAGGGAGAAATGGGCAGACGACCTATTGACTACACAGATCAATTCCTTTTGTTATCCTGGCCCATGAAACTCTGCCAAATTTCAGCACCAGTAAAATAATCTGAAATTCCCTTTTAACTTGAGGATGAGGTTTCCAGCTCTTTAAAACAGCCTGCTCTGATAGCAGGTAATGGAAAGAACTGCTGAAAGAAACACTGTAGTGAAAGGCCAAGAAAAGTCCTGTTTGCAGGGAAGTGGAGTTAAAAGGCTTGCCTCGGTAACTGTAATCAAACAGCCAGATTAAAGACAGCGCTGGATTTCCTGAAGTCCACAGAAATTCTCAGGAAGGTCCCGCTCATGCCCTGAGAAGACAATGAGTCAGTGGCTGCTCTTTCTGTTTAAAAAGCTTCCCTATTTCTCCCTCCATTTTATTCGTATCACACTGAAGATGAAAGACTTGGTGACTGTCACATGCCCAGTACTTCCTGCATCACGGAATACGGCAGAGCGTAAAGAAACCGAGCTCCATAACATCGGAGGAAAATAAAGCTGGGAGGACTGGTGAGGTACTGCCAACATAACAGAGCAATGGTGGAGAATTGCAGCCCCATCTCAACTAAGTAATGGGACTAACCCTGAGTGAAGACAACAAATCTTGGATGTATTTTATGGTGCTTTGAACTGATGGAGAGAGAAGGAAGAGATGGCATTATCTGAATGAGGAACATATCTACAGATATATATATACACAAACATATATACATCAAAATATTTACAGCTGCAAGCTTTCGTAAATCACTGCACTGCCTTGAGTCTGCAAAACATTTCTGGTGATTTCAACAACTAATTAACTGGTATTTTTTCCCCTCATTCTCCTAGTTCTTTATTCACTATAAAAATGACAGTTGTAACTCCTATAAAATGTTGATTCAATTCAAGACACTTAGCAAATTTACCACCACCACTTCCAAAGCAAGATTAAGGAACGCCTTACCAACCTGTTCCTGGTTTATAAATAAATTGTACTTCCTGACACAGGAATTAAATGTGTTGTTCGGCTAAGGTGGTGAGCTGCAGCCACACTTACATTTTATGTAAATCTATGACAAACAGGCTAATAAGCATTCCTTATTTTTTATTATGTTTTTGAAGATACCTCACCAATTTCACCTTTGCATTCGCTAACTCACTACAATTATCAAGTTCCATTGTTCTGTATGAACAATGTATTGTGTGGAAGAATATTTTGAGCCTCCCTTTGCAGATAAATCTGATATACACACCCTTTTTTAACTACTGACTGATCAAAAAGAAGTCAGCTAATTCTTAAAACAGAACCCTAAACAACCTTTCTCTTTCATTTTTTCACAGCAAAGTTTTTTACTTCCTTGAGACATTAAACTGACAACTCCAGTCCCATTTCAGTTGAGATGGTAACTACTGCTTCAGTGCTTGCGGCTGTCCATGCATGCTGATTATGGGTGTAAACGTTTGCTCTTGTTTCAGAATTGGGAGTTGGAGGCTGCATCCTCCCCATTATATTTAATTATCACCATAAGGTCACCTACTCCTCCTGCCTATTACAATGATGGATCGTACCTCATACTACATTTGTAAATTTTTCATGCAGGCACCATTTTCTTATTAGGGTTTGCATTGTGCTTAGCACCGTAGGACTCTATCCCTATGTGGTAGCATAAAACAGTAAGCGTAAAATACTAGTAGTAATTATCAGTAGAAAATAATTAGATGAACAAGACTGTGACCTCACAGTGACAAATCACCAGTACATAAAGCGTTCAGGACTCTTAAAAGCATCAGCACCGGGAGAAGCTGTTGATGGTGTTAGAGACAAGGCAAGAAGCCACAGACGGAAACACTGTCATGCACTCCAGGAGCATCTCCATCCGCTGTAGACATCTGTCTGTGCTCCTCTATAAAGGAGAAAGGTTCGCATGGAAGTTGGTGAATCATCCACAGAAGGAGCATCTCTGCACCGACTACACAGGACACCTGGGGAGAACGGGCTTCTGACTTAGTTACCTCATTCGGAGACTGACGCTGAGGAGTTTAAGCACTCCCCTCTGATAAATGGTAAATGGGGCATGGACTGCATGACAGGAGCTTCATTAGGAAAGGTGTGCTTTATGACACTAAACCTGTAATGTTTTGCTCTGAACTTACTTCTGTTAGATGATGAGATAACTCACTATTATTAGAGAGGTTTCTTAGTGATTCAGAAGATGACACATCAGGAAGCAGCGTGCACCTCACAGAGCACTTAATGCTAAAAATCAGAGACATTCAGAAACAGAAGCTTTTCAGAGAGTCAATGATAAGCCACAGCAGCCACCCAGAGTCCTGCCCAGATTCGCTGGTAATGTCAATCAACACAGCTCCACTGATTACAATCACAGTTAAAATATTAGACTTGAGCTGAGAATCCATCTCATGGTTTCTTTTGTTCAGAGGTCTCTATATAGTTATTTCTCATTTTTCAGTCAGGCAACATGAAAACACTAATAGAAAAGAAGCATCCCCACGAAGGTGATAATGAGATGGTAAATCTAGCGATTCTCCTGGTGTTCCTGTAAGCAACAAAAAAGGAGCTGTTTGAAGTAAAGGTTTCCATCGGAAACACAGAGGGTAAACTTTTAAATACTGCATTTGTTTAATAAAAATATTTTAGTGAAGTTGCATAGGCTACATGCTTTCAAGGGATCCTCTCAAATCCTTTGGGTAACGAGTCCACAGTCCCAGTTACAGCCGGGAACTCCAGGATCACGCTGCATCTGCTCTACAGACAGGAGGTGTAGGAGGTTTGACTCCAGCGGTTCCCATCTTCGGGGCAGAGGAGATGTGGCCGTGCCACTGAAAAATAGCTACCTCCATCTCCACTGGAGCGCTTTCTCTTTCCCTGGCTATATATTTAGCACTTTCTCTTTTCCCTGCAATACCTAGAAATGACCTATTTATCTGATGTGCAGCTCAGTGCCTTAATAACTTTCCCTTTGCCATTACTGATGGAATTTGCATCCTTACTAATGCTTGGAATGGGGAATTATCAAAAATACCATTAAAATATTATTGATTCTGTCACTAAATGGCACATTTTTAATGGCATCTACTGTATTAAACCAAGTATGCTTTGAGCAAAATTGCTATTTATTGAAAAGTATATTTAGTTTGCAAAGCTTGGGTGTTGCCCACCACGACTGGCTGTATGCATTAAGCAAATCCCTGTCCATAGATTACAACACAATCTCCCCTCATTAGTGTAAAGTGAGTGACATTTTGAACTTTTGTGGGAAGACATATTTCAAAAAATAAGAGAAGCTGGTGTCTGAAAGCTAACAGCCAGGTCATTACTGCGACAGCGCTGCTCAACAGCAGCTGTGAAACCCGACCTACGAGAACATCCAGGAGAACGGTTCCTTCCCGCTAGTCAGACCACAGCCTGAAAAATGTACTGGGTAACTTGGCAGACAGAAACTGTTAACCAGATATGCTCTCTTACGGACATGCTTTTCTATCCCATTGAAAACAGAGAAGGCAGTGATGAACCTCTGTCCAGAGGTAGAAGAAATATCTCTATTTACCAACTCACCTCCTGGTGATGGGGAAGAGATGGATTTGTAGTAGCCTGAGACTGCCTAAGTCTGTGGGCTCTGCTTTTGGTAGCAGCAGATGGCTCGCTCGCTTCCAGTGCCTCGGAGGCATCATTCCCATCATCAGCTAGAAGGAGGAAAAAGCTTTCTCTCCTTACTCCCTTCTTTGAAAAAACTCAAACATACAGTGGTATGTGGAAGGACTGCTGGTACTCCGTGGCTTCCCCAGAGCCCCTGAGATGCTATAACTCAGCTGAGCACCATCTACCGAAACAATCGTTCGTTTATATTAAATCTTACTTCAAACATGATAATGGTATCATTTTATATTTATACAGTGCTATTCGTCCCAGAGGATCCCAAAATGTTGTAGCTACTCATGGGCAGCAGCTGTTTAATAGTGGAGAGTATGACTGCATAGCAGTGCAGGGCAAAAGCAGAGAAGAGCTCTGCATCCAACAGCAACTACAGGGGGAATTTAGGCAGGTGAAACAGAGATACCCAGATTGCAATTTAGCCAAGATGCCTGGGGCTAACATCTCTCTGCTCACAAAGTGTTGCCCTTAACAATTCAGAGGGCATTCATCTGTTGACAAATAGAGAGAAATGTCTTTGGGTATTCATGCAGCTCGCTCACCTCAAAAGCAAATTGAAAACTGTAATAAAACCTGTTCCACATTCTTCATTCATTAAAACTGTGTTTGTGCCACGTTATTTCTGGGCATATTAGCATCTGCTGGGAAGAGCTCATTAAATGACCATTAGCCTGGTCTCCTCTCCTTCCAAGACAGTGCAGAAGCTGAAAGTCTGTCCTTCCTTCAAGGCACCACACATGTAAACGGCAACAAGACAGAATTTTATTTTGGCAAGAAAGATAACACAGGATGTGTTTTGTTGGAAGCAACTGTGAAATAGAAGGAAGGAAATGCAGGGGAAAAGGTTGCTGAATAGAAAGCCTAAGAAAAAGTACTGCCACAATCATTGAGGGTTAACTGCTGCCACCCACAAACAAAGCAGGGATGGCCTTGCCCACTGATCTATAGAGACTTGCCTCCCATTCACGGAGATCTGGCCCATCAAGTCAAGAGATAACTTATGGTGTTGGAATGACCCTTGGAGTAAGGGTGCTAGGAGAAACCCTGTGTAGCCCCAGAGCTTTCCCAGACACTGCTGTGACCGGACCCACATCTGCAGCAAACCGGAAGCATCTGTGGAACCAACAGGCAAAGCCTGCACCCAGCTACAGGAGGAGAAAAAATAGTGGTTACAGTTAAATTAGAGAGTTAAATTAGAGACAATGAGAAAGAATCAGATTTGACATGGGGAAGCACCAAACCCCAAAGCAATTCTCAAGTTCTCATGGTTTCCACACTACAGATCAGCTCCGAGACAACATACAGATGACACATTTACATTGCTTTTCTTTTCTTTTTAAAACAAATTACTTTTCACTCCTACCAGCAGATCTCAAAACACGAGAGGCTGGAGTTAACAGTCACAAAAGTAATATTGCAACTGGAGAAATGAAAAGATGGGAAGAAACTTGCACTCCAAAAAGTAAATAAAACAAGTTGAGGGCTAAAATTTATGTTTGGGGATTTTTTATTTTATGGAAGGTTTTTCCAGTGAAGAGAGTGCATCAGGGCACTATTTTTATGGCTTCTGTAAACATCATTGCCTCATGTCTTCTGCCTCCTGCTCTCTTATCCCTTTTACTTTTTGATTTACCAGGAATATTTATTAATGAGGAGCAACAGAAAGTGTCATACAGGATCAGGGCAATCCAGTCATCTCCCTTGTTATCACGTCTGTGACATTCTTTCAAATCATCTAAGTTGGATCAAAGTTCAAAATAGTTGGCTGTTGGCAGTCATGGAGTAATCTAGTGGTCATGAGGACAGTTTCTAAGTAAAATTTGCAGATTTACCAGCCAGGGAGGTTATGTCTTTCCCAGGAGGTACGATTTGGTGCTTTAGCCTCATTTCTCAAGGAAAGAATCTCTGTGTCTGTGTGCCATCCTTACTAACTCCCCTCCAGGTAACCTCAGAAGCTTTTAGCCCACCACCTGAATTTGCCAGAAAGGCAGATATCTCAAGAACTTCGTTTTCCAACAACTTCCAGAAAAAAAGAGGCAGCTGGGGAGAAAATCTTTAAGTAGCTCCACTGAGGACAGCTGCAGCACGAGCTCAGCTTCTACCATATTCCCAACAATCCTGCTGGGACAGAGTCCTCCCCAAACGCTCAGCCACGGCCGTCGCAGCACGGACTCTGCAGAAGGCAGCTCCAAGGGATGCCCCAACAGAAAAACAGGCTTCAGCCATTCACCTGCTTGTAACTGTTTGCTCATCTTCCCTGCCACAACTGCTCTGGCCAAATAGGTTTTGGAAGCTTCCCAATGATATTGTGTGTCTGTGAGCTCCACAGACTAATTAGACACTGCAGAAAATGGCCATGATCTCCAAATCCCCAGATGCAAGGATTTTCCAGCCATCGAAGAGCTTCTTGCTGGTGCACGAATTCAGTTTACTCCTGAGCAGCAGCTTTCACCCCACTCCAGATTTATGCACGCTACCAGGAATGAGGACAAGCGGAGCAGAACAGAAAGTAGCATTTTGCTGGATCAGAACTGAAAATCTGCCTGCTCTCCTGGGAATATATTTCAATGCATTTCATTCAACATAGGCAATACAGTCTTTAATTTTTGGCAGTCGCGTTATATTTCTTTTGTTGGGGAGGAGCTAATCCTGTCCCGTTATAGTCATGTACCTAACCCTAGAGTGAAAACCTGCACTGTGACAAAATATAATCCACTCTTCCTACATACCTCATAAACAGCTTGACTCTCATCATAAAATATTAAAAAGC
>NW_020799125.1:2878100-2937292 GCF_003259725.1 Athene cunicularia
CCCCCCCCTCCCTCCTTGCAACCCTGAAGGAATTATATAGTCTACATCTCAGACAGTAATTACTATCACTTTCTCCTCTTAATTGATCTGGCTCCAGTGAGCAATAAGAAATTAAAATAATTAGCAGATATGCCTACCTGAAGTCCCACCTACACTTTGTAGTCTATTTACTCTAGAATCAGCTGGGTCCATCGATTTGATGATAATGCTGCACCACTCTGGCTCACTGAGGCGTTTGACCAGCCAAGTTTGAAGAAGTTTCCCAACTAATACACAAAGCCCAGCTGTAGCTGTGGCAATCGGCAAATACTCGATCACCAGCACTGGAGCCCTCGTGAAGCAGCTCTTTCTGAAGCTCATTTGGAAAAAAACCTGAGGCTCCCTGCTCTCCTGTCCCCTGGAGAGACAGAGGATTACAAGGAGGTCTTCATGCTGCCAACATTTATATGTTTGCTCCACTTTCACCGGAGACACAGAAACACATACATGCAAGTTGGGAAGAGAGGCTAACGTCTTGGAATAAATATAGCACATTTAAGGGATTAATTTCATTTTTGTTCCTCGTGATTTCAGCATTGCATTAATTAATGTTCCATCTTGACTGCTGAGCATGGACAGATTTATTTTTTTTTAATAGAAAGAGAGAGCTTTGAGCACCATGTGGTTTTTCCCAAGCACTTGCTCCTTCAGTAGCTAAATGTGGAGATATCACTTAAAGCAAACTGTGCCCTCTCTCTGCCCTTAGCAAATAGTCAGTGATTTTTTTTTAAATTTTTCCTTCTATATACAAATAATCTGCATCTATTGCCCTCCTTTCAAGAAACAGAAAATCCAGAACCCAGCAAAGTTCAATCTTTCCCCCTCCTGCACTCAGTAAATTTAGTCAACAATATTAATCCACATCGAACAATTCTGCAGAGTACAACAACAAGCTGGTTACACAGACAGGGATGCATTTGGAATTTAAATGAGTTCCTGTTATTTTCATTCTCTTGAAGCCTGCACAGTGCTGAAGAAGCCTGTCTAATGTATCTTAAACTGTGGAAAAATAAAATTAAAATATTTTTAACTGTTCTGCTAGTACTATTGTCTGTAATCCTGAAAGAGAGAGTGTTTCTTGATTCACCCTCTCCTCCCGCCCCAATTAAAGGCAGTCATCAAAGATACACGTACCCTGGTTGTCTTGACAATGCTTCATGATTAAGACTCAAATACCTTCAGCTTATCATGTATTTAAAAATATAATGAAAACAAAGAATAATTTAGCATTCTGCAAGTTTGTTGTTTCTTCATTCTTTCTACTTTAAAATTCTTTATTAACATGATTTATTCTTTCTATTGCAATTCTACTAATGAGGTCAGCTCACATACTCACTGACCTAGGAGCTGTACAAAGCACAAAAATAACGATAGCCTGTACTAATTTTTTAACCTGCATTCACACAATTCCCACCCTCAGCTCAAAATATTGTCTAATGGTTGGGCTAATGCTTATCAGGGAAATCGTGGTATTTGTGCGTATTTCTTTAAGTTCAGTCAGGTCATAGGCTGTTCTTCCTGCACAACGTTCACTGAATTAAAATACATCATTCCCTTGTTTCCTTTCCTCCAGCACATCAAGGGATAATTCAAAAAGAGAAAAGAAAATCTTGGCTACCTTTCAAAGTAGGCTCATTTGTCCATTTGTGTTCTCTTGAACAGCACCAGGTTGCATAAGTTAATGTGGACTGCACTCCTCTACTTCTGGCTTCAAAGCACCCCTTCCACCAATGTGCTCATTAGGGAACTCTCCGACCCATCACCAATAATCTCTGTTCCTTGCCCTCTTCTATTGCTGAATATAACCTAAAGTTCCAGCCTGCTGTCTTTAACATTCAGGAAAGCCTTCTTATTGATCCACATGAACTGGACACAGGAACAAGCATGTCACTGGATGAGCAGGAGTGCTCAGTGCCTGCAGATTCCCTTTCACTGGGTCAATAACAGAAATGACAGCTAGGACTGAAATAAATGTTTGAATACTGACTGTATGAAATACAACCAGCTCTCAGGGTGAAGATAAATGCCATCATTAGAGTCCCTTGCCTTAGACAAAACTCCAGTTAAACTCTGGCCCTACAACACTGTACCCCAAAACAAAAACCCTCATGTAACTCAGAGTGGACATTTTCACAGTAAAAGCTAAGTCCTGTTTGTATGCTGAATTGACCGTGACAAAGGAATGTGTTTGCTTTCCAAGGCCTAAATATTAAACAGTATTTTCTCTGAAAGATTTGCTCGGGAAAAAAACCCACAACTTTGCTCTCATTTGAGCTCAAAATTTTCTTGGTCTTTTCTCCTGGGCTCTTAGAGCTCCTTTACGCATTTTATTGTAAAGAAAGAAGGAAGAATTATGGTAATTTAATGTTGATTCTTCTTTGTGAACCACTCTCAGCTCTTCTGTATGAATAACTAAATGCTCTTATTAGTCCTAACATACTGAGAAATACATTCTATTCAAGACTGTCTCAGTGTGAAATCTATGGAAAATCAACTTCTGCCTCTTGCCCTTGTTTTTCCAACAAGAGTTTGAGATTTGTCTCTCGTTTTTTCTTACCTGCTGTTCTGACAGCAGCACCCGTCCAGGTATCAAGAATGGGGAAGGATCGTGCTCTTACTGGGACAGCACTTTTCTATTTTATGACCAGACTATCCAGCCCTTACATTTATTTCAACAGTGTGTGCCCATCAGGCCACAGAATTTATTCTGCAGGTTCCACAGGGCTGGGATGGACAGCAAGAGAACAACCAGCGGCTCCAGGAGCACTGGTGCCACTATTCCCAGGGACTGTTGCTAGAGATATTCCCGGGAGAAACCACCATGAATTGCAAAGACCTCACCACAGCCCTGGGATGCTCACATTGCACGGCCATACCAGTGCCAGGGGGGTAGCCAGGATGATGAGTATTGCACTAACACTGCACATTACTCTTGTTTTAACTGAAATCAAACGTTCGGGAAAGATTGTAATTTCTAGGGAAAATTTCACATCTCCAACGGATCTGTGATAGTAAGACAAACTGCATTTTTTTTATCCCAAGTCTGAAATTTCCATGTACTTCAGGCCAAAACAGTTCTAAAAGAGCAGAAGGACACACAGGTTGCTTGTGAAGTCAAGGAAGAGAAAAATGGCAGTTCAGATTTTGAACGGATTGAACTGCCCGGTGGAAATATCTCTCACTTCTCACTAACGAGGTAGAAAGCTGAGAAGCAACTGTGCTCCTCACTCAAGTGAAAGAGAACATGAAAATTAAGTACAGCATCTGCTTCGGCATCGGCTCTAGAGAACTCAGCAAAGAGGAGCAGAGATCAAGCCAAGCTGAATTTCAGCATCGGCTCTGAATGTGCCTTTTTGCCTTGGGGAAACTACAGCTCCTCTGCTGCCATTTTTTTGCCATCTGTAAAATGATGAGGATAATATTAATTACCTACCTGAGACAGTTATGCTGAGGTATAGATTTTATCCCCACAGTATGGCACATTTCTGTAGAACTATAAAAGCAGAAATGTTTGAGCTTTTATAATCTTTTCCATGCTACAGCTGTATTTGTAAGCACCCAGAGCTCAAATTGGCAAGTATTTGTTCTTTATTCTCATACTGATTTCAATAGGACTTCTGAGTACAGTGTTTTCAGGAGCAGTTTACATGCATAGGTCTCGAAGTACCACATCTTCAGTGAATAGAAATAAATACACGGTAAAAAATAACAGCTGCAAAACACAGGGGGATATTCTACGTCAGAAGCAAAAATCCACAGCCTCAAAAGAAAACCATTCAGAAAAACCTGTTTTTTTCTATGAAGTATGGAGATTAGCAGACATTAAACACAAATACCTAATATTATACATGTATCTCTATAAACACATAATTTTCTGTCTTTCTAAAACTGTGCGAAACGGTAAGGAAGACTACACAAGTGACTTGTTGATTGCACTGTGAAACTAAAAACTCTTGAATTATTGCTGCCATCTACTCATAATTTCAGAAGCTAAGTTATTTAAAAAATAAAGTCAAATCCTGACACTAATAACTGGATCTTTTAAGCTGTTTTTCATGGCTCAGTACAATAACTGTTTGTGTGTTAATATTCCTTTCCTATTCGTATTTAATAGTTTTACAAACAAATGCAAATACTGATGATGCGAAGTCTAAGAACAGAAACCACGTTTCAGCAAAGGACATAAACACCAGGAAAAGAGAAATGTTGGGCTCAGGTAGCACATGCTGACACTTCGTTGCATTTGAAGAAATTTTGTGTGCATTTAGGGCGGGGAGATTGTGTAAAGACCCTCCAACGGTTTGCTGAGGACAGCCAAGCACCGCGCTCCTGCACGGCTCTGTCTAATCCTGGGCCAGATGGGTTTGGGAGCTGCCCAGCTATAAGCTCTCTTGTCAGCACACCTATTTAGGAAAGATCCCTCCTGGCTCAATGCTCTGGGCCAACAGAGCACGTAACGCTGACTGTGGCCCATAGCTCTTGGAAGGCCAAGAGGCAGCATGGAGAAGTCTCCCTCCTATGGGCATCTGGCCCTTTGGCTTTGGAGCACACAGGCGTTTTTGAAAGTCAAGGCACTACTCAGCATCAGTGGGAACGCAGTGATAATGATGAATACTCACTGTTTGTCAGGCAAAGAGTTATTTAATATATGCCAGATGACAGCAGTAAGGAATATCCACCTTTCTTCCTCAGTCAACAGAAGGTGTTCCTTTTCTTCCCTGCAAATCAGTTCTCAATAGGAAACTTGCACAAAAAAAAGTGGCAGCATTCTTCCTTCCCAAGTTAAGGAGAATAAGCTCTGAATTCTCCTTTTGCTGCTATGTTCCTTTAGAGACACATGACTGCAACAAAATTTTTTAAAAGGGACATCATTTTGCCTAGTAGAGAGAGAGAATTTGTATTAACGTTTACAAGAAGGTGCTACAGAAAAAATCCTACAACTGGGCTTCTGCCCAATGAAGTTAAATGCTCAATTCTTATGAAGAAGGAAGTTCTTCAAGAATGTCACTGAGGCTGGGAAAGGGTGAATGCCATGAACTCCTAGTCTTCACGCTGATCAAAACACAACTTGTGCAGAAGGGGTTGGATGAACCTCAAGTGCACAGCTGCTTGTTTTACAGTTTTATTTTTTACATTCTGAAAGTTTATGTGATCTAATTAGCCATTTTATTTCACAAAAATACATTTTGGCACTGTTGGACTTGGAACGACTCAAATGCAAGGGGTTTGCCTATGAGGGCGGCAGACGAGCGCATGGAAAATAAGCATTATGCTTCCATTTCAGAGACATTACGATGGAGAAGCAGAGCTAAACTACGCTTGCATGGAGATTGCTTCACTGATTTGAAGCTTTTACATACTATGTATGTGTTTAAATCTAGCTAAGAAAAAAACAGTGACAATGCCTAGCAGAGTACCTAAGTATTATTCAATCTTAAGGAAAAGGCATGAAAAACACCCTGTATTCACCTGTGTGCCCCCAGGTTATCTGCACCGCTGACCCACCAGCTCCGCTGCAATCAAGCAGCAGCACAGAGGATACCAGGGGACTTTATCCCAGAGCCATCTTGCTCCCAAAAGCCCTCTAGTTTCTCATCACATACCGCCTGCCCTTTCCTGTAGTAGCTCCTCTGCCTCTGATTTTATCTAGTTACCCAAGAATGTGGATTATGTGACTACTTGTTTCCAAGCACCCGCTGAAGGGGTTATCCAAGGTGTGGGTTTGGCCAGAGAAAACACAGCAATTAGTTTCCTGTATCCACAGCTATTTGGCAGCACAGACACCCCAGGGAAGACATCCTGGCCATGAATATATCCAAGATATCTGCGTAAACAAAAACATATCATCTCCGGAGCCAAATGTCAACCAGTCACTTTTAAAAAGCGCTGAGATAAAATAGCCACCTGTGCTCAGAGAGCTGACACAGGCCTACACACTACTTGACCCAAACCAGCACTTAAGCAGGACCTAAGATGTATGCTGCTCCCGCACAACTCTCTTCTGAAAAAAACTTTTCACGGCCAGTGGACAAAAAATATGCGCTTCCTCCCCTGCCTCATATTTGTATCATGAAGGAAAACCACAAAAATTAAAATGCTTGAATTGAGACATTACCGGGAGATTCAGAAAACAAGACAGACTCTTGTTAACATCTTACTCTTTTCACACCGCTGTTCGTGATAAAAGCAAAGTATTAAAAAGCATAAATTAGTCATAGAACAGCCACATACTTAAACGCACAGTCTACTTGAATTTAACTCCCAGGGTCCTTCCCTATAACCTGAAGTCCTAGATTCGTCATGATGGGATAAAAGGTAAGAGAGAAAGGGTGAATCTTCATAATTCTCTTCATTCAAAACCAAATACCCTGACAACAAACAGGCCAGGTATCCTCTGGCTGTGAAACCCCACCTGGGATACAGAATAACTAGCGCTCACTGCCGTAATTTCATTGCATTAAAACTGTAATTCGAGTAACCTGAGGCAAATCACTACGCCACAGAGCATCTTAAACTGCTGGAGCAATAAGCACTTTGTTTAAAGATTTGTGAATGCAAACATGTCTAATCTACACACTTGGAAGAAAATCTCAACCTCTTTTGGCTTGTCCTTGTTTTAATCCAACTCACAGGAAATATCATCTAGCTCCAACTGACAGTGATTGATAATAAGAATAGAATAACTTTTTACTTCAAATGCCCATCTATCACTATTTAGAATACGAACGTCCCTTGATGATGCATGAAGGTGCATTTGCTGTTCTTAAACTGTTGATGGATTCATTTCTTCCCATTAAAAGAATAAATCTCTGTGTATCTTATTGTTTGCAGAAATATGACTGCATCTCAACTTGGATCAGGCCCACTGTGTTTGACAGTACATCTATTTGATGAAAGACAGCCCTTACTAAACAATTGGCTGATCATGGGGAAATAGCACCATTTAACAATAAAAAAAATATGGCACAGATAATAAACGATGGAGCTGTCAGAAAAATAAAAACCTATGCACTTGCACATGCAGATGAGGAAAGGGATCAGACCTTTTCCTACCATTTGCCCAAAGTCACATCAGTGTGCTGGCCCCTAAGTCTCAGCTCCCTTGGAAAACACATCAAATGCACATTCATTAACCACCTTCTTCTATGAGTAAATGCACTTCTCATCACTGATTTACATATTAACCATTTAGGCAGGAGTAACTCAAAAAACCACACTGGCACGTGAATGTTGGTGTATTGTATTGTACATGCAACACACATCTCTGCATTTATTATGAGACATGGTGACAGGCTAAAATGGATTCCACACAATTATTTGCTCTGCTCTAAAACTTCTCTAGACCAAGGAGGTTCTAATTTTCCCATGCCATTAAATCCCACAGATTTCCCATGGTTTACAAGGTTAACCATCAATTCACATTTCCTTGCTCCTTTTTTTATTTTTTTTTTTTGACAAAACTCTCAGAAAGACTACACAAATGAGCATTTTCAAAGAAATCAAGGATACTTAAAGTACTGAATAACCAAAAATATTTTGAGTGAAGATCAGAAGGGTTTATACAGGCCAGTGAAACTTTTGCTGAAATCATTATGTTCTTCAGATGAGTACTGTAATAGTGACATGTTACCTCATTCCCCTTGCATGACTGGCTGCTGGAAAATAGCTGTAGAATGGGGCCAACTTCCCAGCAGAGGCAGAACATTGAACATGCAATTCTTTTCATGAGATGATGTGCCAGAAGTTTGACGGTCAGATCTGGCCCGTACCAAGTGTAGCTACTATCTGGACTCTTGCCCTGCATTTGGCAAGGATAATTTTCAGCAGTGAGTCCCATACACACTCCTTAAGCAGCAGTGTGTATTTAAATTGAAGGACACAGCAATGCATACTCAATCCCATAAGCATATTACCAGTAACACAGCATGCAGATGTGCTCTGTTATAATTTAGGGTAGATGCTTAATCAATCGCCTTGATTTGCTAAGCTTTACTGCTTTCTAAATGAGTAGCAATACGTAACACAATTTTCAGCCCAGTTTTAGAAACCCTGATCATTTACCCCATTAAATCAGAAGGAGAAACAGGCTGCTAGCGGGAGCATGTTCTGTTTCTTATATGCAATTCTGTGACAGCAAAACACACCGTAAAAATGCATTTGCTGTTTCAGCTGACATATAACACAATATTCCGAAAGAAAATATTAGCCTTGCCACTGCTACAGCTAGTGATATGTCCCCTCGAATTTAGTACATGCAATAGGCTAGAGGATAAAAACATCCCAAAGATACCAGAAGAATTTATAAGTCAATGATCTGCTTATGAGGAATGGAGACTGCTGATGCAAGCTGCAGTCTTACTGATAAAAAAATGGATTTCCCATAGCATTGCCGATAGCACTGGGAACTAATTGGCCTGAGTTTACTCCTGCTGACTATCCTGTGTTCATTTTGGCTTGCTCTGGAGGACCCAATCAATCACAAGCCCGAGCTGCAGCTGACCCGTAGGCAGCCACAATTAAAACTCAGTTCCTACTTACTTAAAGGTAGAAAGTGAATTTAACCTGATCTAGGAAGGGAGAGAGGGCTTGAAACCATCTGCAGTCCCTAAGATGTTATATCACTTTAGACAACACTCTTTTTAAGTGGTGCTTTTCACTGCCCACAACCTTCAGAAAAGCTCACACACCATTTTTGTAGACGGTTCCTCTCCCAGATGCAGGGTAGATACAGCAGGATGCTACAGCAGCTCAGGATCCTGAGGATCAGGCCCACAGTTCTTAAGGAACTCACTGACTTGCTTTAATGAATGCTCTATCTAAAACTAATTACAGGTTTGCGCTCACAGCACTTTTCTGGGCATTTGACAATTTATTTGCCTATGTGCTATAGAAAAGCAATCCAAAAGAAAACAACCTCTTGGAATAAACCATGGGTTGCAATGCATTTAGAAGCGGGCCGTGCACATCCTTGGAAACACAGACACAAGCACGCTTGGGCTGTGAATCTGTTTCTACACAGGTACTTCTTGGAGAGACATGTTTTATGGAGCTTTATAAAGATGCGGATAGGGAGGTGGCAGAGGAAGAAGAGGCAATCACAGTAACATGGATAGCACTTCATCCAGGACACAACAGCGGATATAAACCTGCAGCTATTACAGAGCTTTCACATCTGTGCTTCCAAGTGTTGCTTCTGGGACACAATGACTACGGCTGCTTATCTCATGTCTTGCTACAGGGTGAGCCTACCCTAGCCTGGCTTCTCCTTCTCCTCCTGCCAAGAAACTGGCATTTGTTTATCTCACTAAGTCACAATCTAGAACTCACTCTTCTCATGTGGTACAATTCCACTTTTAGGAATTTACAGTAGAGTTAAATTTGGCTCAGTGGATTCTAAATGTACAGTACATGCATGAGACAGAAACTGAACTGCTTTAGTGTCACTATTGCCTCTAGACAAAAGCTGTACTTAAAACTGCGGGTCACAGGGAAGTCAAAAGCAGTTACACAGAAAAAAAATTAAAAAAAAAAAGCCATTAACAAATAAAAAACCAAATCTCATAATGGCTTGTATTTACTAGATCTATATTTTCAGAAGGTTAATTAAAAAAATTAAATAATTCTTTTCAATGGATGCTGAATTCAAAAAATTTGTCCTCTATATACTCAGCCAGGTACCCCCAAAATCTCTAATTCTCTAATATATTTTTGAGACTGTGCAGTTCTATCATTCAGAGAGTAGCACCGTTTTTCCCCAAAAGGAATGAGTTAAGAGACAAGTCATATTTTAAGTTGGTCACATTTCTGGCCAGCTTCAAATCTCTTTGTACATTCTTGTCTGAAACCTCTTCCCCTCATAAGACATCTGGTCAGGTTAAAGAAAACAACAGAAGAGTCAAGAATAAATGCAAAAGTTCCTCTCTGAAACAGCAGGAATTAGCTTTGGATGACTATGCTTAACATATTTCTTTGACTTAAACAACTGATCATGGAAAATGTTCAAACAGAATTGAAGAAAACAGAAATTGGTATTTCACACTCAAAGTAAAAAGATGCTACAATGCTGGATATACTGCCCTCTTCTCTAGATAATAATATGCATTTTCTCAGCTAATAATATGTGTTTTCTCAGCACTGAAGTGCCTTCTCCTTTGTTACTAGCTTGACAAATATTGTTTCCTCTAAACTGTAACAGGTTTTTTTTTCTTTAGCATCATGTGCGTGCCCACTGTTTAGATCCTTTTTAGAAACATACCCTGTTTCCTACACACAAAAGTTACACAAAGACAGTAATTACCATTTAGATAAAACAGGACAGGATGGCAACAATTCAATCGTTGCCCAAATCATAAGTTTTTCAATTCAATCAAGCGTTCATTCTCTGGTTCTGGGGGCGGCTACTGTTGGGGAGAAAGCTGTGGTTAATTGGACAACACCTGCAAACCAAGCACTCTTATTAAAAGCAGAATTATTTGAGAGTCAAGTTTCTGGGCTCTGTTACCTCCTCTGCAGAGTGAGCATCTACATCGTGCAAACTCTGGAAAAAGTGCAAAACACCGAAAGCTGTAAAAGACAAATAATTTCAATTTTTCAATGCTGTATTTCAATCATGATCTGGAACACAGGGAGTAAACATCATTTAGACTCTAGTTCCTTTGGGAAAAAAAGAGAGCAAATACATGAAAGATTCCTAAAACAAATTAAATAAAATAAACTTTGCCTGTTATATACAGACCAAGAGGCACACCTTGCCAGACGCCATACTTCAACACGAGTTCTGCATAACACAGCATAGCTCTAAGCACTGTTCCTCTCTTCTTTGCTCTATGAATTTTTAGCTACTGAGTCCAACTGCATTATTAGGTTGTAGTCATAGAATCGTTTAGGTTGGAAAAGACCTTTAAGATCTTCAATTCTAACAATAAACCTAAACCACTGCCAAGTCCACCACTAAGCCATGTCCCTAAGCACCACATCTACCTGTCCTTTAAATATCTCCAGGGATGGTGATTCAACCACTTCCCTGTTCCAATGCTTGAAGTGAAGAAATGTTTCTTAATACTCAATCTAAACCTTCCCTGGCACAACTTGAGACCATTTCCTCTTGTCCTATCACTTATTACGGAGAAGAGATGGACCTCCACCTCACTACACCCCCCTTTCAGGTAGTTGTAGAGAGCGATAAGGTCTCTCCTGGGCCTCCTTTTCTCCAGGCTAAACACCCCCAGTTCCCTCAGCTGTTTCTCATCAGACTTGTCCTCTAGACCCTTCCCCAGCTTTGTGCCCTTCTCTGGACACGCTCCAGCACCTCAATGTCTGTCTTGTGGTGAGGGGTCCAGAACTGGACACAGTATTCGAGATGTGGTCTCACCAGTGCCGAGTACAGGAGGACGATCCCTTCCCTAGTCCTGCTGGCCACACTATTTCTGATACAAGCCACGATGCTATCGCCCTTCTTGGCCACCTGGGCACACTGCTGGCTCGTATTCAGCTGGCTGTTGACCAACACCCCCAGGTCCTTTTCTGCTGGGCAGCTCTCCAGCCACTCTCCCCCAAGCCTGTAGCGTTCCACGGGGTTGTTCTGACCCAAGTGCAGGATCCAGCACTGAAC
Source organism: Athene cunicularia (assembly GCF_003259725.1). Classification (NCBI taxonomy): domain Eukaryota; kingdom Metazoa; phylum Chordata; class Aves; order Strigiformes; family Strigidae; genus Athene; species Athene cunicularia. The sequence goes on from NW_020799125.1 coordinate 2,889,751, forward strand.
CTCAGCTGGCCTTGGCCCACCGGTCCAGCCTCTCCAGATCCCTCTGTAGACCCTCCCTACTCTCAAGCAGATCAACCCTTCTGCCCAACTCAGTGCTGCCTGCAAATGTACTGACACCCCCGTCCAGATCATTGATAAAGGTATTAAACAGAACTGACCCCAGCACCGAGCCCCGGGGAACACCACTTGTGACCAGCCACCAACTGGATTTTACTCCCTTCACCACAACTCTCTGGGCTCAGCCATCCAGCCAGTTTTTTACTCAGCAAGGAGTACGCCAGACCAAGCCATGAGCAGCCAATTTCTCCAGGAGAATGCCGTGGGAAACAGTGTCAGAGGCTTTATTAAAGGCTAGGTAGACAACATCCACAGCTTTTCCCTCACCCATTAACTGGGTCACCTTGTCATAGGAGATCAGGTTAGCCCAGCATAAACCCATGCTGACTGGGCCCGATCACCTGGTTCCCTGTACCCGCTGTGTGATGGCACCCAAGACAATCTGCTCCGTAACCTTCCCCAGCGCTGAGGTCAACAGGCCTGCAGTTCCCCGGATCCTCCTTCCAGCCCTTCTTGTAGATGGGTGTCACATTTGCTAACTTCCAGTCAGCTGGGACCCCCCAAGTTAGCCAGGACTGTTGATTGGAAATGCCTGCAAACTCTGGAAGTCCAAGGTAACAGTTCTGATGACCACTCTCCCACCCCTTACTTCTCCAAGAATGGAAAACTGTAATATTGTGATCACTGTGTCCAAGACAGCCTCCAACCATCACATCACCCACAAGTGCTTCTCTGCTTACAAACAACAGGTCTGGTGGGCTGCCTTCCCTAGTTGACTCACTCACCGTGTCAGGAATTTCTCTTCAACACACTCCAGGAACCTCCTGTACTTTCCTCTCTGCTGTACTCTATTTCCAGCAGACTCCTGGTAAGTTGAGGTGCCCCATGAGAACAAGGGCTAGCAATTGTGAGACTTTTTCCAGCTTCTTACAGACTATTTCGTCTGCCTCTTCATCCTGGTTGGGTGGTCTATAACAGACTCCCACCATGGTATCTCCCTTGTTGGCCTTCTTGATTCTTTCCTGTAAACACTCAACCCCATCAGCACCGTCATTAAGCTCCGTTCAGCAGATCATTCCCCAAAAATATTTAAAAGTAAGAAAGTTCAGAAAAATTATGTGAAAAAAATAATCATCGGAACCTGACTTTTAGAAGATTCCTGCCAAGCAGCAGTGCAAACGTGAGAGCTGAATTTTTAAGTATAAACCTCCTGTCTATGGACCAGGACCCGGCACTGCAGTCACATACAGTGACATACATTCACTATTACACAATGCTGCCCAACAGCAAACATCCTTGTACGTATTTCTTGCTTCTTCTCTCTGTGTGGTGCAGATAGGCCTGGTTTTATAATTGCTGGGCCCTTCAGGTCAGAGTCACCACCCTGCCATCAGGAGACATGTGTGAGACTAGCGCAAACCTAACAGCTTATCAAAAACAATGCTCCATTTTTCCAGCCCTGTTGCCCTTTCCGTTAATGGGATTCTGCTTTATTCTGCTGTTCTTTGTGCTTAAATCCCTTGGGCTCCTCAGGTGGTGACTGCTAAATTATAAAATGATTTTGAGAGGTTTAGTTAGATGTACCATCTTGTTACACAGTATACACTTATCATATGGAAAACATCGGCCCCTGAGGGTGTCACTCTCCTGGTCCCTACCCTTGGATCTTTCAGACCATAGGATTTTAAGCACTACTTGCCCAGAAAAAAAAAAAAAAAAAAAAAGTTTTTTTTTTCCTTCTTCCTCTTGCTTTAACTTTATTAATACTATCACATCAACTCTCAATGCAAAGTGATGTGAAATGTCGTACACTAAAAATAATGTGTTAGAAATGGGTCAGTACTGAAATATTTGCACTGTCTACAAACCAGTTTATTATTTCCTCCAGTTTCAAGCTCTTTTAACCCAATTCTCATGTATACCAACACAATGGTGAGTTAAATTCTGATGAATTTTAGGAGAAATTCAGACATAACTGAATATTTAGGTCACTGTTAGTGAAGTTATTTTGAGGGGATTTCATCATTTTTGTGTAAAATAATGAAAATATTTGCTTTTGACTTCAGTACTCCAGTGCTTATGGTTCCACACAAGTTGCTAAGGCACCCACTAGGTACTCACAGTGAGAAGAGAGGCAGGAAGACCACGAGCGGAAGACCACTATTGAATAATTTGGGTTGGAAGGGACCTCCAGAGGCCATCTGGCCCAACCCTCCACCCAAAACAGGCAGAAAAGGGTGAAGAAAAAAAGAGAAAAATGGCTTCTAAGTTTTAACAAACTCGTAAGACATATAGAGAAAGGGAGATGGCAAAGATGGCTTGAGAGAGAGAGGAGAACCATTTCAAAGCTTTACCAGATAAGTAATCAGCTAACAGAAAGGATGAAAAGACAAGGAGGGATGTAGTTCTCACTAACTTTACAAGGAGAACAGACATATACCACCAATCGGCTGTGGGGGATTATCAAACAAGCAGATACACCGTGGGAAGTTTACCTAGTTAACACAACCATGGACTTCTGCAATGTGCTAAGATGCAGTAATGAAAGTACTTCTGCTGTTAGAGATGTGTGCGGTTTACCAAAATAAACACAACCACAGTCAACAATGGCCAAATAACTGTCATCTTTTCAGTAAATAATTAACAGGAGGCTGGAGTATTACTCTAGGAAGTAGCTGGCTTGGGTTGTGCTGAACAATGACACCCTCAGTCCCTCACAGCAAGGACAAATGCCCATTCCAAGTTATTTACTCCTTTACACTGCACATGCACGTCCTTCGAGGAATGGCTCCAATCCACCTGGCACCCAGAAACGTAGGAAACAGTGTCATAACATTTTAGAGTTTAAAGTGCAGGCACAACGTGCCAAATTGAGGTAACAGATGGGGATCCAAACATTGCTAAGTGCCACCTAGCAATGCAACATATGCAGTGCCTGGAAATCGTGACATCATCTAATGAATGAAAAAGTCTTGCATCAATATTCAAAATGCAAACTTAATCAAGACAAAAACTGGAGAACAGTAAGCAACAATAGTACCAAAGGTAAGAAAGATGACAGTGGCAGAAGATAAGAGATAGCCACCCTGGTATCTCTGAGCGACAGGAGAAGTGTGGATTCTTTGCAATCTTCATCCTTTCCTCTTTCTGCTTCAACAGTTTTTGGCAGGCGCATAGAGACAACCTGTGAGATAGTTTTGTGTTGAGAGTTTTGGAAGGGTAGGCTTGTATCCAAGAATTTAAGATAAAAAGCTAAGTGGACTTGCAGAATACATTCATCTCCTGGAAGCTAAATATGTACTGTACAATTTGAGGGTCATCAGTTGGACTTTATTTTTTTAATTGTTAAGCATGTATCAATTTTATGCAGTCTTTTACTTATATTATTTGGGGGTATTAATGATGAAGAACAGAAAAATTGGTACAGAATGCTGAACACCCAGCTTGAAAATTCTGGCCTTCAGTAAGAAGATGAAAAACACTTTTTACTGACTCAACTTTCATTCTAAACTCATGTAATTTAATCAGATATGTTCACAGCTAGAATTGCTGCATGCTGGAAATCCTTCCTGGCAATACAGAAGCTACCACTTTACCACTCCACAGATAATTTTCTCATTACATTATATACTACAGTTAGAAAAAGCTCAGTTATATTTACAAGCGTACAGTACCACCAGTGATTGTAAAAATATGCATAATGCATAGCTGGCTTGCCCAAGTAATTAATGTCATTATGCATGCAAAGCAGGTAAGTGCAATAATTGGGTTGCTATGCAAGCTGTGCAAGTGCATGCACAATTCTGCACACCTAATGTTTTGGGAGGTTTGCCCACTTGGGGAGATTCTGAAGTTCTGTTTTGCAATCACAGCCTAAGAAATAAAAATAAGATTATTTCCTGTGCCATAAACTGACCTAAGCACCAATGCTATTTTCCCAATATAATTAAATGTTAAAAGCCTTTAATTAAAGAATATAAATCAGAGTGAATCATTTCAGACCAAAGCAGGCTTATGATACAGGATGCATTTGTTGCTGAAAGTCTGCATGAGAACAAAGACATAAAAATGTCATTTACACCTTTTAATTGGTACATTTGAATAATCCTTTTAATGCTCTGCCAAACCAGCAATGGTACCACTGTCCTTCTGAAAACATTTTCAGACCCTCTAAACTTCAATGCAAGTGTTGACCATGACAAATGACGGCCTCTGCTTCCCTGAAGTCCCACCCAGAATGAAACGATTCTTTGTCCTGAAATGCCTGAAGCATACCTGAGGTTTGAATTTAATTCTCTTCCAGACTGTAATTCCTTCCATCTCCAGCTCTTAGATCGGGATTTTTATTTGTTTAGGTATTTATTTCAGGGACAGAATATATTATTAGTTCCCTTGTCATGGCTGTGTCATTACAGGCTGAGATTACGTGATGAACGAGCCATCGTGGATTGAAAGCAGGAACAGAGCTGCGCTTGTGCCTGCTGAAGGGCAGAATAATCCCCATCTCTCGCCTCCTCCTTCGCCCTCTGTGTCCTGAACTGCTGTTGTGTTCCCTGGCAGCAAAGTGATGGGTATCTATATATTGTTGGCATAAAAGTGTATTTATGGATTGTGAACACAGAAAACTACAGTAGGGTAAATGCAATCAGATTTACAGATGAACTCAAGGCCTCCGTAAATCTGGACTGCAATAGAAATCAGAGAAAGATGGAGAGTCGAGGAGGGGGGGGGAAGGTTCCTTGAAATTGAAAATCAAGATTCAGATTCAGCTCAACGACATTCACAAAGCTTTTGTTACCACTTTCTACAAACATTCAAGCATTCAGGTTTTGTAGCTAACATTGAGGAATAAGACAGCAACAGATTCTGAGCTTGTAAATAATTTCCAACTGTGTATTCAACTCTAAATATCAGTTTATACTGTGTTGGGTATTTGTGTAACAGTCAAACACAGAAAAAGAAACTAAAGCATGGAATAATACAGAAATCCAGCACCACAAAACTTGGCAATAATTGCTATCTGAAAAGAAAGCAAAACCCCAGAATGATGCATCAAAGAGTTTTACAAATAATTTCAAATATGGAGCCACTCTAAGGATTTCGTGGTCAAATCTTTAATAAAGAATTCCTCAAAGGAAAACATTTGAATTATTTACTCAGCCCCGATCAAGTGAATAGAGAATGAAGTGCATGAAAATAAGTAAACAGAAACACTTCTTTAAAGTTGTGTTCTAATAGCAGAATATTGCTAAATAATAGTAATTAATATCCTCATAACTGTTAAAATATGCAGAAACAAGCATGCCAGCTCTCCCTCCATCCCTGCAAGCACAATATGGGTTTACATCTGGTCTCAAGAAGTAATGGGCAGATCTCAAGCAGTTTGGCTGTTCGGTTCAGATAAGCGCCCAGAAGCACGGGTTCTTATCCAAAGCTTACTCAACCTACCTGAACCTTTTGGGCCTGCAAAACGAAGCTGGCAGTCTAGTCAGAACAGGCGTTTGCCTAACATTTCTGGCACTTACTGCTTCCAGTTGGGCTAGAGATACTGCAGGAATAATCTTTCTCTTTTGACATTTCATATTGTCGGAGTGGCAGGAAGCTGGAAGTGTGGAGATGCACAACATGCAGAATGAAAGAGAAAAACATTTAAACAATCTGAAGCAGAGTTTGCTGTGAAAGCCTGGTAGCCAGGAGCTGTGTTCTGCTCTTTGTCATCCATCCATGGCATTACAATCACACAGTCAAATATATTTTTTTTTTAGTCCTTTTAATCCTTAGGAGATTATCATGTGAACAAGCCGCTTCACAACGTAAAATCTGAGGGCCAAATGGTGCCTCTCTCGCTACAGTGCTTGAGGGGTGCACCCCATCACCCCAACACAGTGCTGCTCAAGGCATTCGATACAAGCACGGGCAGACCCTAACCCAGCTGAGAGTTACAGTACCCCGCTAGCTGAGACCCTGCAGACTTTCCTGGGCACGCTGCAGCTGGTGCAGCAGTCCCGGTTCCCCAGTCATCCTCATCAACCACGGAGTGAGATGGGGTGTGGACGTCGGCTGTGGGGAGACACCAGGGTCTCTGTGCAAAGCAGGGGATGGAAGGGGTCTGCTGCGCTCTGGGGTCTCCCTGTGCCAGGGAGAGATGTGATATGATGGGGCTGGGGAAAGCATCATGCACCAGCTGACAGAGTCCCCCCTGGAATGGCAGAGGAGAAACGCATCTCCAGAGCGAGTCAGGAATTTAACTGGTGAAAAATGCAACTGCCTGGAACAGGAAGAGGTGACCTTTTCAGCACAAAGTATCTCTGAAAAATAACAGCTTCCTGTATAAAACCAGTATTTGTGTCAGTATCTCCTACAATGATACCGATGCACCACCCACCACTTGCAAAGCACCTGTTTACTGACCATAAGGTATATGAAAAGAACTGCTCCTCGCTAGCCTGTGATTTCACATTAATGGCATGATGCAGAGAAGGCTTTCAAATAGCATGGGAACAATGAAACCTATTCCACACCTATGGACTTTCCAGGGAGTGCATAAATGATAAAGTATCCTTTATGCTCAGTTAGGTGATCCCGGGAGGACTGGGGGACTCATCTGAGAAGGTGAAGTAACAGTTAAAACTAAATCAGTAAATGAAAAAAAACCCCAAACATTCAATGATTTCATTGTGCTGAGAGGAGGACAGATTTTCCCCTGGAGATGGAAGACAAGATTTTTCTGGCTGGGAGAGCTCTGATGCAAGCTGCATGCATGACCAAAGCGGTCGGCTGGGCAGCACGGTCCAGCAGACTACGGGAGCCACTGCGAGCCAAGAACTCACGCGCTCTAATCTGAGATCTGTCACCATTCACTGCACAGCCTTGGGCAAGTTACTTAACCTCCTTGTGTCTCAGTTTCACCATCTGTAGGACTGGGCTAACGCTAACTTGGCTAGCAGATAAGGGTATTCAGAGCCTTAATTAAGGATAGCTGGACTGATTAAGTTCCAGCTGCTCAGTTTGTGGCTGCAGAGACTCACTGCCCTGCGTCAAGCCCCAGCACTACAGCATTTGAGCCGGGCGCTGTGCCCTCGGAGGAGGGCAGGGAAGGAAGGCACTGCTACAACACAATATATGGGTCAGCATCTTCCAACTCCAGCAGTATGCTGGCTTGGCATCGCCCTCCTCTGAGCCCTTGGCTGATGCACACCAGAGAAATGCCCGTCACTCCCAGCCTGTTGGAGCTGGGAACAGAGCCAGGTCGTGCCTCCAGGTGAAGCCCCAACGAGAAGCGAAGGGGCTGCCCCTCCACACGTGGGGAACTGGAGCCAGGTACACCATGCTCTCTGACTGTGCACTACAAGAGGCGATGGGAACACAAAGGCATGAGAGTTGTGCTCCATCTGCCTTCCCGAAGCACTGCCGACCTGCAGCCAAGCACCCCTGGCCACAAGCCCGGGCAAGATCTGAGCACAGCCCCAGCTCAGTCTGACTGACACTTGCTAAGGGAGCTGCTTGGCCAATCCCACCCAGAAGCTGAAGCATGGACTGGGGCCACCAGACAGCACCAGAACTGAAAAACTAAAGGCTCTTCCATGAAAACCTTTACCAGCTCCAGTCCCACCATATACTCTCTTTAGTCTTGAGCTCAGTGTCTCGACTCCCCCACAGAAGTCTCCCAACTGCATTTCTCATCATTTTGATTCTGTCAAATGCACCTCCTTCTTCCCATACATTCCCTCATTTTCCAGGCAGTTTTACAATAAAGTTTCAGTGGTCATCAAATAACCAGAAAAAGACAGTCCATCCTTCAGGTTTCCCCCAAGACAGCCCATTTGAAAGAGGTGTTCATGCCCTTTTCAGTATTTATAGGTTTATTCAGGCTAAAAAGGACCCATATACATACGAACAGGTATTACTGCATCTTGGAATAAATACCAAGGTACAAGTGATTCCACAAGTTGCAAGGAGACTCTTTCGCAGGAAGGAGAAACTATTTCACATGCTATCGGTAATCACTGCATCAACAAAGAGTAAGAAGACAGTAAAATGGCACGGTTATAAGTCAATCCCTGTAAATCCATGAGCCAATTTAATTTCAAAGATCCATGCCTAGAATTAGATGACAGAAAAGACATTCCTTTATCTATATATAATTTATTTTTTAAGCCTTCTTTCCAGTGCTCCAATTCCTTCCTGTGACCTTTTTAGCATGACAAATCCATTTGCATATCCAAAAATTGAACATGGTCAGAAATGCACTCCTAACCAGGTCTCATCTGTAAGAAATGGAGTGCTTTGATTTAGGAAAGGCTACAGAGCACTTGCTCACTACTCGCAACACATTCAGCCTAGGAATACACATGGTATTTGAATCTGTCACATCACCAATACTGAAGTCTATCCCTGCACAGCCTTTTCCCACTGGGAAGAAAAGCTCCCAGACATGGCACACCGAACAAAAGAAGCTCCTGCATGAAAATCTTTGTCAGCTCGCTTTTTCTTTTTTTTAAAAACCCTTTAATATCCTATTAACCTGTCACATATACTCCCTCACTTCTGCAGACAATGCAGAGCAGTGTCAGACCAATCCACACAGGGCAGCAGAGAGAGGCTCAGGAAGACCAGTCTCATGTGTACAGAGAACCATGATGTGCTGGTGCATGATCATCTTCGTGCTGGCTGGTATAACCATGATACTGCATTACCAGCGTCAAAGGACTGTCATCAACCCTTCCCACGTGAGGCCAAATACTGCATTGCTGACTGAGCCCCAGCAGGAGCCAGCCAGAGTTTTACTGGAGCAAACACCAAGACAGGATTGCAGTATTTGGCTCTGAGTTTTCACAAACAACTTTATTTTTCTCTGTGTCCTGTGACCTAGGTAATGAAATAACATTTAAACCTCAATTAGAGCATCTAAAATACAGATCTCTGCTTTAACATGCAGACATTTGTGGTACCACAGATTTAATACGGTAATGACTGAACAGATGTTTAGGAAATTGTGTACACTACCCATTACTGACTGACAAAGGATTCGTATTTTAGGTGTTTGGCTTCCATGGGTTTATGCATGCCACAGCCAAAAAGTCTGTTTCCTGCTTGAAGATGATTAACTATAAACACCTCTGTGCTTTGCCTCCATGGCAAATTGAGGAGCTGGACAAGTCAAAAGTAAATCTCTCCTCCATTTACAAAGATTTCCAATGACCCACCTTCTTTGCATGTTCGCACCACAGTGAAACTACCACAGTATCTTTCATTCTGGAGAAGTAACTCCAGACTTGCATAAAAATTCAGATCAGAGCCTAGTCCAAGTAAGGCAAGAAAACAAGCAAACTGTTTTTAAAACACCACATCCTGTAATTGTGCTTTCTTATAGAGTGATGCATACCACTGGATTCCAGGAGACTACTCCCATGAGGAAGCATAATTCAGTACAACAAAAGGTGGCAAAATTGAGCCTGGATTGATCAAGAAGATTTAACTTCAAATTGACAATACTGCTGAGCAGCGAGGCAGGCATAATTTGGTTTCCTGCAGCACCACACTAAATGATGGCTATCAGTATTCCAATCAGTGGCTGATAGTTTTATTTCCCCCATGAGTTTCTCCAGGTCATCCCTGACAGTTAGAAAAGTGCTTAGTCGTTTGGGTTGCATTGAGCAGATGGTTACTGATCAGAAATTAGTACCAGAGAGTGGGGTCAGCGGGCTGCCAAACAAACTCATCCAAAGGCTGTCTATTACAGTCACCCCTGGGACAGCAGCTTGCTGACCGCTATAGACCGGTGACTCGCTACGCAATGTTACTGTACATGTTCAGGCCTCTCTATAGTATAGCCAGAGCTTGCTTGATATATAATTTATATCCCTGTGATTTCACTGCCTGGTGCTACGATATCACTTTTGGCTTTGGGTCACTCAGTATAGACTTTTGAAGGAAATGGAGGGCACACAGAGGTGGTGGAAGAGAATGATTAAAACCCAGACCATCCTAGCTCTGCAAGAGCGGAGTCCCCGCTAAAGCGTTTAAGTCAACTCACATTTTTCAAACCTCAGATCAGCATGACAACAGTCATCTCTTTTCATAGGTTTATTATTGTTCCAACAAAACAAAACAAAAAAGAAAAAAAGAAAAAAAGAAAGGAGAGTGGCAAGATCAAAAATGTCAAAAAGCTGGTATTTCAGGACCAGGGTATTGTGGCTACTGCTACGCATGGTGCTATCTATTTTCTTTCTCCTGATGTGGTTCAAATGTGAGTTTTCTGCACTGATGTGACTATTATGGAATTTATGTGCATATGAACCAGAAACAAGCCCCATCTTTAGAGGCCCGGACTCTCTGAATGGTGCTTATTTTTCCTAAAACATGAGGACTGAGTCTTTCTAGGCACTGTTTGTATGTTTTTGACTTGAGGTTTTCCCAATTTCGGTAGGGATTTGCTATAACGGGAGGGAGACAATGATAACGTTCCGCCATAAGATCCTAGACCAGAACAACTTTATACTGGTGAAGGTTATGAAGTAACGAAGCTGAGCTTTGCTCTAGTACAAGTCATTTTAAACACCATTTGTCATAGTACCACAGTACAGCAAGAACTATTCTAAGGACAAGAGCCAAGCGTACAGCACATATCATACAAACAAACCACAGGAAGCCATGCCCTCCAAACCTGTGTCTATACAGAGCAGAGGAAGAGGGGGAAAAAATAACAAGTAGATGGAAGCAAGTTGCTGAAGGCAACCTGGAAGGTCACTAGCAGAGCGAGAACTACGGTTTCTTGACCTCTGCCTTAGTGTCTTCAAAACCATCTGCACCATAATACCAACTAACTGTTTGCAGTCACCTTGTTTCAGGGAACTGAAAAATAAAGAAAAATGTATCAAGCCATTTTACGCTTTTGAAGAAGAGAATCTTATTTCTTCCCATTACAATATCCTGTGAAGAACAGGTACATGTTGCTTAGATACAGTACTACATATAAAAAACCCAGGTTCCTAACCATTTTCAATTAAGAATTACACAATGGTATTAGTTTGGGGACACTTGTAAGTCTTGTTTACTTGATTCCGTTTTAATCTACTTCCTCATATGTGCTTTAATTTGTATATTCATTTAATTATGCACTTCTGTGACACAGGATTAAGTCAGATCTCAATCCTGCATACACTTACATGCATGGTTAACTTAATGTACATACAGCCGCACTGCACATTTATGGTTTTCAAATTGGAATGATCAAGGTTTCATTGTTTCCCATTTATAGTGATGTTTGCCTCATTCATTCCTATTATTCTTTGATATTCTTTCATGGATTTATTTTGACATTTATGCATTTATTTCCAGCCAATACATCATTTGAATTTAAAAGACAAAACTCTTCAGGAAGTTAATGCAATGAAAAAGAGGAAAATCAGGAAGTTATCCTCAGGTGAGAGAAGCACATTTAAAAAAAAATAAAATTAAAAAGAAATCACATCTAACCTGCCTTGACAATTATTTTATGGTCACAGCCTGAAATCTGTTTGGAATTACCATGACAGCAACATAACTCCTCTCTTCACAGCAGTGTTTCTATGTGGCTTACAGATCTCCGAGGCTCAGGTTCTGAACCCAGTCCTCTTAATCACCTAAGCATTGGTACCCTTCATCACCTCCACTACATAAAAATATACAGGAATGTTCAGAAAACTACAAAAAAGGGTTATATATTATAGACAAGCTATATTTTAATATTATAACCTACAATATCACAGGAGCAGTCTGTTTGGATTCCGAGTCCACGATAAAATTCACTGCTTCTGAGTCTTGAACTACCTAACAGAGCATCTGCTGATAACAGCTTCCCCCATGTCTAGCAGCCTCCGTGCAAAATTCTTGTCCAGTGCAAACAAACATCTCCAGCTAGATTTAGGACTCCAAATGTTTTCAAGTATTTGGTACTGTGGCTTCAACCAATTGTACAGCGCAATCTACAGCAACTCGTCAGCAGGATTTCTTTGGAAAAACACCAATGAAGTTTAGTAGCAGCACGCTGCAATAGCAGGGGAAGCACACATGTGGTTTGAAGTCTTGAGAACAAGCTTAATTCCCAAGCACATTCTCAATTTAGGCTTTGTCTGTACAAATGTCTTCCTTGCAATCTTGGTGATATTGGAAACCTTCCACGTTTACTTTGGGCTTTCACTTCTTTTTGCGTCAGTTATTAAATAACCCTCATCCTCCTCAACACATGGGCACTGCCTCCTGCACACCAATTCTGTTTCCACCCACCGTTGGTACAGGTGACCCAGACCAGCTGGCACAGTACGTGGCAATAGATAATGTCATGTTTTATCCCAATAATCACCCAGAAACTTGCACTACCTCAGCAGCAACAACTAACGAAAAACCCAGCTTCAGCCAGAGGATTGCTATGCAGTAAAGCTGCCATATTTCTGAGCAAGTTTTCCCAAAAATAAAGACATGCATAAGCACTACACAGTAAGCAAGAGTCCTACCACGCATGTTCAGATGAGCTGTTTAACACACAAGCCCCCAAGGATGACTTTTCCTGTAATAAACTGAGAAAGCATGGGAGAAGGCTGGACAGATTTCAGACAGTAGGTCTGCTCACACCTATTGCGCAGGAACTCCTACTAAGTGCCAGACGTAGTGATTAAAAAAAATAAAGGAAACATCAAAAACCTTCTCGGACACATACACTGAGGTAAGTAAAAGAAGGTATGTACGCTAAAACTGAGAGAAATAAAAGCCCTATTGTGGTGTGTTAATTGAAGTATCGCTGTGCTGCTTTCTCAAAGTTACGAGAACATTAAAGGAATTATTTCTCTTTGTTTCATCAGACAGCCCTAAGCAGACTTTTGTTGGACTTTTTGAGAGTCTTCTCATACATCCAGAAAACTTTTTGAAATAACCAGCACCACTAACTGCAAACTGGGTAGATAAAAGCCACCCTTCCCAGATTCTGTAGCTTTTTGTAACATTACTGTCCTCCCTAGCTGTGGTTTACTGAGCACTGGCAGGGCAAGCAGCACAGGCAGTTCAGTTCCATCGTCAGGCTCCTGAACAAGAACCCACAAAGCAGGAAGATATAAAGCACGCCTTTCCCAGAATCTTTACCTCTAATTGGTTGCAGAAATGAAAACCAAATCGTTATACATTTCTCTTTCACATTCTGAAAGTAAGTTTTTCAAGCAAACCCACAGCATTATTTCTGTGTTGGGGGGGTGTGGGGGTGTGGTGTGTGTGTGTGTCTAGTTTTTTAGTGCCATTAATAAAAATCTAGATTCTGAAGTACAAGTTAGAGCAAATTTAAAAAAAAAAAAAGTATGTCCACGCACTACCAAATACCAGCCAAAAGTGCCAATATGTACTACTACCCAGAATTACTACTTTGGAGTATGTATCATTTATACCTTGAACTATGTGTTGGGTAACCTTTTGAAGTAGAATTTGCTTTTTGTTCCCCAACCTCCAAAAGAGATTTCAGAGTGATAAAATTCTACTGATGCAAACGCTTGTGCATACAGTGTGTTTTGGTTGAGTATTTACAAATGTTTTTCCTATTCATGAATCACGTTGTAAGCAGGAACTTGTTTGAACAAGTATTCCTGGAAAATGAAAAATAAGTTAGAAATATGTTTGTTCATTAATCCATTCTCATATGCAAGATTCAAAGAGTTCTTTCAAAGGTGTTTTGAGAATGAATTAATTCCTTTGTATAGTGCTGCAAAGGTGTAAACTGCTGTCTAAGCCTTAGGTGTTATTACACTACCAGAGTCTAAGCGTTCTTGTGGCCCCTCTTGGAAACATTGATGCTTGCACATCTCAAAGAAGGAAGCAAGAACAGCTAGAGAAAAGATAGCTGAAAATCTGCATAGCATATTTTTTCACCCAAATATTGCTTTTAATGTATAATCAATCTTTATGGTCTGTTGCTGCAGGGAAGGTGTAATAGAATCAAGTTTTCATACAATTGCAAGTTGTATGAATCTTTCAAAAACAAGATTACAGCATTCTTCATTCCAAATCAATATTGATTATTCCTTAAGTTACATATAAATTGCTTTTAGCCTCAGACATTTCATGTCACCGAAATATACTTAATAATGGGAAATATCCCTTCCACCACACTAACAATGCCATCCCACTTGCTGGGCTCATTTAATGAGAAAGATTGTTCCCTTCCTTTCCTCATATATTACTTTAAACACATTTTAGCCAACCTGTGTATCCTATTTTACTCTTGTTATGGTTGATATGTGCAGAACTTTCCAAGAATAAAGTATTTTGTGACACACAACTTGCTGGTCCTGGCCAAAAGGCCATTTCTTTTAATGCTGGTATTTCCTCACTTAAGGATTGAGCCTATTCTGAAGACACATTACTCAAACTCTCTCAGCAAGAAGCAGAATTCATATTATTTATACCAAGGAAAGAGTCATGAATCATGCAGGAAACAAGTCAGAGGAGGCTGCCCAACACTGCAAGTGCTGCATGGGCGTTTGGCCGGCTGATTTCTACTAACGGCCCTGGAAATCCACACATGGGTTGAAAACATGAAGGTAAGTGAAATCTCTGTTCTGTTTCATCTTTCTGCTGTTTTCTCTCTACTTCCAAAATATACTTAAAATAAATAAACCACAACAGTGAAATTAATGTTATCAATAGATTGGAGCTAAGACATAGGGCAAAGAGCATGAAAAGTAACAAGTCACTTGGATGAAAATTCGGAATTCAGCAGTTTCCTCCTTGGTTGGCTACTCAGCCAGAATGGTGCAGTTCGCTGCGTCCCATCTGGTATTCTGCCACTGTAGCTTTCTACGTGGCCAATGCAAGGCACAGTCTGATCATCAGTTATTAGAGCGTGATTCTGCAAAAGGAAATACAAAGTTCCCTTTGCAATAAAAAAATTTGCGTTATCTTTCATGGTTTTAAACCACAAAATACTCCTTACATTTTATCTCAGCATTTAATGCTTTTTAAGTTTAGATTTGAGTTGTGATGATTAACTTTAAGAAACAAAGTAAACTGCATGTGCTTTTTTAGCCCCGAAGGACAGTTATTGCTTAGATTATAACTGCAAAGATATTTTTACATTGTAGGAAACTGCGTATAATGTATATTACAGCTCATTTTCCAACACTGGATTGCATCATAAATATACTTTAAGCTGCCAGTGTTAAAATGATAGTGGAAAATTAAAACAAGCATAACCCGCATTATTTAAGATGAATTTTATAGCCAAGTAAGAACCAAAATGAAATAAAAACACGATATTTGCATCCAAGAAAATTTGGTAGAAATAATATAAAAAACTGTTGAGGATAAAACCTACTTAGCAAAAAAAGTATTTGCCATCTGTTGAGAACATGGAACTGGTTTCCCTATTATGAGCAGTAATCTTAAAGCCAGGGATTAATACCCACAGTGGCGTCACCTCCTGCAAGTCCAAGCAGGACGGTTGGGAGCTCTGTCTGGCCGCAGCAATCCTCGCCCCCGCGGCGCCCAGCACGCTGGCTCTGCACCCCGACAAGCCATTCCTCAGGAATCTGGCCTGGCCACAGATGGCTTCTCGTGCTCTCGCACAGGCTGGGGAGCAGAGCTGGCTAAGCAGGAGATGGAGATTCAAATGTCAACAAGTCTCTCTAGCTCACCCAGGATTGAGAAAAGACAGAAAATGGCTGGAAATGGCTGGGTTGGGGAGTTTGTTCTGGTTTGCCTGCTTCCTTGGGGTTTTTTTCCCCTTAAAAGACGGAACATTAATTCACCTCAAGCCTGAACTAGTTGTTGTTGCTGAAACTCCTATCAATGTGGTGTGAACTATGAAGGCTGAAGGGTATTTCTTTTAAGACATTGATGCATGCTTGATCAACGTTACATTCTTCTTTTCACATATATACAGATATACTTAAAAGATTTATAAAAATCCTTCTACTAGTTACTGCCTGTAATTAGAGATCCTGCTCAGGTTTAACCATGCACAAGCACAACACAGCACCGCTCTGAGCCATTTTTGACCACAGGAGAGAACAGAACATTGTCAGGCTGAAGTGTACGTAATTAAAATATATTGGTCTGGCCTTATATGCTGATGTTGGTACCAAAGATCAGAAAGATAGCGAGGACTCTGAGACTCTAGACACTGATTTTAAGAACACTGAGGACTAAGTGTGTCGTGGAGCCTGATTTTACATCGATAAATCTGATCACTACATCAGCAAAATAGAAAAGCTACAACTAATTCAAGAGTTTCGGCAGAACAATGGATTTCTGTCTACTTTATAACACATCACCAGGGAGAGTAGTCTTTGCATTTTTTAATCTATATTCCAACATAAAATATGTTTTTTCTATTCACTACCTTGAAAATATCTTTGAAAAACTACCAGAATTTGCAATGTTAGGTATAAATAGAATCTGATACTGGGATTTTACAACAGTGTGAAGTATTACAAAAGATCATCATCAATACAAAATATTTGAAGAAAGTGCACCGGGTCTTTCACTGATCACTGGAAGTATTTATCAGGGAAGAATCAAGCTTCTTATACTCCCCAAGCATGTGTTAGAGACCACTGCCAAAGAAAAGTTTGGGAGCTTGCTGAATTTCTTCAGCTGACTCAAGATAACAGTTATTTTCTTTTCAAAAGCTCATAATGAATAAGATTCTCACCTTTTTCAATCTGAAATTTTAATTCGCTACACGGTCTTGCCATGAGAGGAATACTTTTTACAGTACATTCCTTAAAAAAAAATCTGTACGGATTTTGATTCTCATTTTACAAGTGTGAAGTTGTTTATTTTCCTTCTTCAGAAAGATCAGTGACATTTATTCAACATGGTTAACGGTGATTAACATCATAAATTTATCATGTATATGTCACAATCAATGGCTAATTTATAAAATGATCCTATTTGTTGTTTCATGAAGCATGTATTTTCTTCCCTTAGCCAAATACGTTGTTCTAACAGCTAAAATTAATACCAGATCACTTATAATTAAATTTCTCATATTTAAAGTTAGATCATCAAATCTGAGCCTGATTTCGTATTCCTCAAGGCTCATTCGGACATAATGTTCTTGAATAAACATATCGCCAAGTCTGTACCTTGCTTGATATTAAACCAATACAGTCTGATCTCATCTTGCTTCAGAAAACAGGCTCCACTTGTAAACTGAACACAAATCTTAACCGCTCCACCAGTTGGAGCATCTCAACTTCATATTTATATTGATTCATTATTGCAAATATCAGTTTGCTTAGTGAACATGACCCCCCAAATATTTTTATTTATAGGGTACTGAGTTTTACAGTTTTTAAAATATTTCCTAAGTTGCTGTATATTTGAGTGAACGCTCTGTACATTTTACACCTCAAAGGCTCTCACAATACAGGTTATTTTGAAGGAAGACGCTGTATTTGTTAAGCTTTTTCTCACTTTTTTGTATTTAACTCAGATACTAAGCACAAAATACACAGGAAAAAGGGAAGTGAAAGCAACTTTACATCGTAATACAGAATATTTCATTAATATTTCACTGGTTAGAGTACACAGGGTGGAGAGGAGAAGGAACCCAACCTGAATGAAGAAAACATTTGAAGGAGGGTGAGGTGGGTGACGTAAGCTTTCTCATACTAGCTGCCATTACTCAATATACAGAAAATGGGCACATCTCTGATTAAACCACAAAAATCTGATGCATAATAATAATAATAATAATAATAATAATAATAATAATAATAATAATAATAATAATAATTTCTTGCCTCCATCCTTATCCACTGCTTATAATATACTTGATATGATTTTTCAGATGCTCTAAGGGTCCATCAAAGCCACTACACACCAATTTCTAGTTTTCTTAGTGTTTTCTGGGCATTTTGCTCTCCTCATTTACCACTCCTTGTAAATGCAAGTGAATCAGTATTATGAACAGCAGAGTTCAATAAGGGCACTGTATACTACACACAGTCAGGAAGGGGTCAGGATCCTTCCCCATCACACCAAGAGTTCAGAAAAACTCTAGGGCAGTGGTGAGCCCTGGAAAGCAGACAGTATCCTTGTGGTCTCACTAGCTTTAAAAGGTCCATCACCACAAGGAGGCACCCACTGGTTTGTTCACCAGGGTTATGAAGGACCAGAGGCTGTGGATAACCTTTTCTTTCACAGGGGACAATGTCAGACTCCATTTAAGCAGATCCTCTGCTAACAGTCGTTATGATCACAGTGAAAGCAAATGCAACGGAGGCATGGACTATAATGCCGGTTTCCTGCCAGAGATGCAAATGACCCAAGCAGAAGCATTAAAATAAGCAGCAAGACATTAATAATTAATTCAGAATTCACCGTAACAATACTAATTATGGTGCGTCATGTGGTATTATTGAGAACATAATATGTGCTTCTGCAGGAAATTAATTGTAATTCACCAATTAATGTGGTGCTGTGAAATGTGTTTTTACCACTACCCACTGGAATTTAAGAGCCCGATTTAAATCTTCACCTCAGTGACATGTTTTTCTGAACGCAGAAAGAGTTCAGACAGATTTGACGGCAGTTTGATCTACACAAGATACAGGGATGAGCTTCTTGGTTGTAGCCTACGGGGAGAGGAACCAGGGACCATGTGCAATTCTTCTATAAGGCTTATCTCTCATCTCCTAGCTAGACCAAAGGATCTGAGAAATCCCTCTCATTCAAATCAAATACCAATCCAACTCCTATTGTTCCTTTCCTTATCGGAGATGCAATCCCCTTGATAAAGAAGGATGCACAATGCTTCTTTAAGCACTTATCAATACTACACCCACAGCAGACAGCAGGCTTGTTCAAGGCTATCCATCTCTGAGCAGCAAAGACTAGAGGTTAGAAACCCCGCATTTATGAGAAACAAAATATTACTGCAAGGCCATGGGTGGTTTTTAGCTACACTTCCAGTCCACAGAGTCAAACTCTGAGGCTTATTTGAGCAGGGAGTCTTGTATTCCTGACACATGAATGCGTAAGAAGAGTGAATAACCTGTAGCAGGGCAGGAGATTTGATCAGATATCAGGTGAGGGAGAAAAACCTCTCAGGAAACATGAGCAAAATATTTCCACACTCATGCTGATGCTCACCAGGGTGCTTTGAGACCCTGGTTCTCTGATGTCCCCCCGGACAGGTCCGAGCAGTCCCCACATCTGCCATGTGGGTGAGGCAGGGAGAAGTCCTGTTTTCCAGACAACTGCCCAGGAATGATATCGCCTTAGAAGGTGCAGACTCACAGGTTCATTATTCAATCATTCAGGGGAATACGAATACAAAATCACTTATGCCTGGAGGCCTGTGTAGATAACAGGTCAAATTAAAAAAAACCTGTGAGAAGGGGAGTGGTGATTTTCCCCCTGCGGTGTCTTCTCCCTCCCACAGAAGAGGTGAAGAATTCAAGAGCACAAATTGCCCGGCACACAAAGAGTGACTGGCCTGTGTCGTTGTGCATCAGAAGCACCATAGCTCACACACATCTTCATTTTAAAAACGCTTGATAAGATACTTTAATAAATTTGTGGCTTTATTAAGCCCACCCCTTCCTTCTAAAATCCCATCCCTAATTCTCTTTTCAACTGCTGATATGTCCGGATCAAAGAAAAGATGGATTTTAGTGTATTCTTAAAAAATGCTGAGCTTGGAAAATGTTCCGAAAAATTACTAATTGTGTCTAGCTAAAGAGCTGAATCACACCTTAAGTGGGGAAATAACTCTCTTTCCTTTCCCTAGAAACAGCAGGGATGAGGAAACATTCCCATCCCCAAACTTTAACCAGAGAAAAGCCTACGTGGCAAACAGAGGATGTTTTGGTTAATTACTTCATGTCCACAGACAGATTTGTCAGAACAAACCCACAGCATTTTACCTCAGGTCGTAGGCCTGCCGAACTCTGCCCCGTTGCCCCCTCCCTCTCCCCAGCAGACCTTCAGGAAGGAGCGAGGGCTGACCCTCTACTTCCCGCCAAAGTTCTCCTGCCCATCTCCGCTGACTTCTCCGCCTTGGGTTTTTTTTTAGGCTAACGGCCCATTTTCCCACTCTTACCTCGCAGGAACAAAGCGGCCGCCTGCCCCAAGTAGGAACCTTGCAGATCGGTGCTGACGGGGCATGCTGGCACCTCGGGAGGGACCCCGAGGAGAAGGGAAAACAGGTATTTTTTCCTCATCAGTGCTGAGGGGAAAACCACCCCAAACCACATCCTTCGATAAAGGACAAGAGTGCGAAGAAGCTTTTATAACAAGACCACCACAGGGGTTTTCCTTTCCCAGAAACTAATGAACCGGGTCATACAAGAGGCACTAAACTGGCTCTGTGGTCTAAGGACTGTGACAAAGGAGCCATATTTCAGGCTTTCCATGGTGATCCCTTAACAGGCCTCAGTTTCCTTCCTACTGAAAGATTTTAAAAGCCCTTTCTCACCGCACAGAGCTGTGACATGAATAAAGGTTCTCCCTGCTCTGGGGCAGTCAGAGAGGGCATTCAGCAGCAAGAGGTGCCAGATCCCCGCGGCTGGGGCAGCTCCAAGCGCTCCGTCTCCATCTTGGGGACAACGATACAGAAACGACAATGTTGGCCGACTCCTGAAATAGCCTGTAGGTACAATATACTGCCTTTGAGCCAGCCAAACTCAACATTCACTTTTATTACCAGATTTTCTCAACACCCTCTGCTAACAGAAAAGTTGTCTCACCACCTTTTTTTTTCAGAATTTTCCTTTTTAGCTCCATCTTTCAGACAGGCACACTTATCATATTCAAGGCTAGCCCTGCAAGCAGGATGTAAATCACTTTACCAGCTCAACTGCCACGTATTTAATAACTTATTCACAGTTGCAGGAGGGAAAAAAGGTTAGATTCTATGCGGGGAAGACAAAGAGAGAATATAATTTCCGAGAGTTATACAGGACTTTCCATAAATACTTTGATTAAGTATCACAGTGAAGGGAAGCCCCTTCATCACATCGCAGTGGCTAAACCTGGAGCGTGAGTTAAAATTATGTTGGTGGTGTCTGATGCCCCTTGTGCATGGGAGGGAATAGCTGCTCATAAGCAAGAGAAGGGAAAGTCAGTTTGCTGGGGAAAAAAAAAAAAAAAAAAAAAAAAAAAAAAAAAAAAAAAAAAAAAAAAAAAGGTTTGTTTGTCAGACAGAGCTGTACTATTGTCTGCAAACGCCAAGGAGGGCAAAACTCTCCGAAGACATGTCAAGCCCCTGATCCAGCTGTCAATTGTTCTCGTAGGCAGAAAATGAAGGATGACATGTGAAATGAATTCGTACAGTGTTTGTGTGGTGGAAACCCTTCCCGTCTTCCCCTGGCCAGCCGCTCCACAGCCAAGGCTGGGAGGAGAAGGAAGCGCTATGCAGATTTCGCTATTAGCATGATTGACCTAATATTGGATGACTCTGTACCCAAGTGCTTATGCGAAATAATAAGCCTGGCTACTGAGCAATTATTAAATACAAGGAATTGTTAAATCCTTGCATTGTACATATTCTAAAGGAAATTAATCATTTTGAACTCTGGAGAATACAGTTTTATAAGAAGAGAAGAAATAGCAAATACACAATAGGGTATTTAAATGCTAATACAGTCAAACAGTTTAAAGCATAGCATACATTTTAATATTGGTTTACAGAATACTAATTATGCTCTACTAAGTAGCAGTAAGTAGCATTTATTATGATTTGTTGAAAGTACTGATCCAGATGATGACAAGTACAACTTCCCTTTCTGCATATATCCTTAAAAATACATATTATCTGATTACTATGTCTTTTTCAAACATTTTTTTCTTTGAATATTCTGTTGCAACTATCAGCAGCAGCTTGATATGTTACAGTCCAGAATTATCTTGGCTCAATGGTGAGAGGCAATGAGAGGTTGTTATCTGTGATCTAAAATTTTTTCTCCTTTACTACTCAAGGCTGACAACTGTATGTTTTTTGCATCTGGTCTCACACCAGACTATATGGGATGGAGGAGAGTCTTAAGCAGCCATTCCCTGTGTTTTTTTCAGCAGAACTGACACTATAAAATAAACGAATGGATCATCCCGTATCCGGAAGCGCCTGCGGTGGTGCGCTCCACAAGGGGCTGACTGCACTGCTCAGTGATCCGCAGCGCTGAAGATCCCCAGGTGTGGGTGAGGCGGAACAGCAGGGATTCAGCCTAACGCGATCACAGCTCGGTGTACCAAAATTCCCTGTACAGTGACTATAGGGAAACAAGCACTTCCACGGCCTAAACAAACACCTCGTGCCCATTTTGAGAAGTACCAGCCTGTGAGCAACCCATTGATTTTCATTAAAAGAAACACTGATGCACAATGTAAAATGAGCAAAATTCAACTACACTGCTACTAAATCAAAGAAAGTTGGTTGGGATAGAAACTTGCACAGAATTTGTCCCCTGGCCGTGTACTATACAGCCCTTCTAAATACATCAGGTAACAAGTCACAAATACAAAGCAATTAATTCTTAATAAATATTTTTAATAGTAATCTTCAATCTGATTTACAATACCTACGGCATTAAATGCACATAAATACACAGGTAGGAAATTCAATTTAAAGCTTTTCTGTTTTCTTTTATCTCTTACATCAAATATATCAGAAAAGTAGTGGATTTATTTTCTTCATGTGCTTCAGAAACACAGCGTGAGCAGAACTGACTTAACGGGAATATGAATTTGATTTGACTATTAACTTCTACAATTTTGCTGCAGAAATTGTTTCTCTTGATATTTTAATTTCAACTTTGCTGATCGCAGAAAGAAGCAAGGTCAAAACCTCTACTAATGTTCCTTAGACTGCACAGGATCACTTAGCATAATTCAAGCAGTTGTAAAAAAATTAGTACTGCATGCTATGATAAATGGGTTTGTGTTTGTGTCTCTAATGTAACAGGATTAGGGTAAAAGAAAGTACCATCTCTGTAGTTCGGCTGAAATAAACGTTACAAAAGGCCAATTTACACTTCCAAGATTACTTGTAATCACACAGTGTTTTAGAAATTATTTCAGTCTAGCATTATTCTGCCATGTAGCTGTAAGTAGGCCATTCACTAAAATATTTTAGCTGGTTTTCGTAGCAGCAAATCACAGATGTTGTACAATTTATTTTTATCACTAAAATTAAAGAGAATAGTGCTGTGTTCACACCGTCATAAGGGCAACACATTATGGTTGTTAAAAGAGCAAAGGAACCTGACACTGATGATACGGGCATCATCTTTGCCTGTTAAAACTTATTGCCAGAAACTTTACAATCAGAAACATCCACTTTCATATCAGTCAACTTGACCCTAAAAAACCCCAAACAGGTTATAAATAGTTCTTTAATAGTTTGCTGATTCTGATGAGCAGGTGAAACTTAACACCGCCCCCCCTTTTTTTTTTTTTTCTCCTTCCCTTTGACAGGCTTTCAGTTTGAAACCACAAATTTTAAACTGTAAAGGTATTTGAGTACGTACAATTAACAAGTTACTTTGTGAAAGCAAAATGGTCAAGATTCCCTTCCTACACTCCCACTCACACTTTCTTTTTGGAGGAGAAGTTGCTCATGGCAGGTGATGCACAGAGACAAAATGTCTTTCAAGAGGTTGGCAAGAAGCTTTAAAGTGACTATCCCATTTATTTGATTATGATTATGTGCAACTGGAAGTTGGCATGATAACGCTGAAACCATTCAACTCCAGTAATACTGGAATACTGCCAAAGCAATTAAGGTTGCTGACTTGGCCACGAAGCTGAGAATATATAAAATAATTTTAAACCCCATCATACTGTGGTAAAGGCTACTTTCACCCACAGATGGGGGAGAAACAACTATACAGCATGAGCATGGATTAAATCAACTGATAGAATATTTACCAAGAGCTTTTGAGAAGTAAGCCCCCACCACCAGTGTGCCCCCAAAACTGGGAAGGAGTTTGGGTCCTGTTGGACTCATCACTGATGGCATCTCACAGCAAAGAGACTGTCCTTCCACGGGCCCCAAGCACCAGGCAGGGCCCTCCTGACCCAGCTCTGCCCTGGGTACAGAGGCAGCAGTGGCTGCAGCTGGACCCCAGGAGTGAATCCAGCCCCAGCTTCTGAACAGGAGATGTGATGGAGAGCCCTGGCTGGAGTGTGCTGTGCATCACTTGCACTGTAAAATCTAGGGAATGGACATACTTAAAAAAAAACCCCAAACCAAAACACTAACCAAACAGACAATAATAAACGAAACACTGAAAAACTGGTCAGATGCATGACACAGACTCTCCCAGAAGGTGCAGTGAAAGACGAGCTCTTCTCTGATAGATGCTACACTTCTACTTACAGTCCAGTATTCATGTGCTGAGACATGCTGTTGAGTAGATGCAACATCCTTAAGTCAGAAGGCTTGCTTTCCGGTCAGGAGCAGGATGGGTGGATGTTGGCTGGTTTGCCTTGTTTTCCTTTAATGTATTCAAATGAAAAGTCCCCAGAGGGAGCCGGCACTAAGCTACAATGCTGAGGCACTGCCTTGTAATCTGGTGATGCTGATGGAGAAACATACGCTCAGCTCACAAACCTCCCAGCCCGGCTCCACCTTTCTTAGATTCCTATTTGAACTTCACATTCTCCTCCCCGCACTGATTCCCAGCAAGGCTGTGTAAGACTCCCCAGCCCAGCAGACAGAGAAGCAGCGAGCAGGGCTACGGGAGGCACACCTCCAACAACAGAGCCAAGAGCTGAAGCAGTGCTCTTAGTTTTGGACTAAGTGCAGAAGAGAAACAAGCAGGTGCTGGGGCGACCTTTGGGAAGGGCCACGCAAACACAACTAAACACACACAATTATTGTACGGTTCAGTATTGCTTTGGGCTCCATGACTAGCCAGTCCGTACTGATGAGAGGACAGCGCTGCACACCTGCAAACACGTGAAGGGATGGGTTTTCAAAATGAAGGGTACAGAGTTTACTGCAGCTGCCGGACAGCAGTGCAGCTCTGCCACAGCTAGCAGCCTTTACATGCTGCTTAGTATAATTATCAATATATGGGGAAAAAAAAAAAGCGCCAAGTAAATGAGGAGTTGCCATAGCAACTGCTACCTCCTAGGAATGCGAAAGATACGGGACCACCCTCACTGAGGGAATGTTTTATTTATTGTTTCATATTTTAAATGTTCGGCAAAGTTATGCTGCTGGATACTGCTGTGCATGGTGGCGACCTTCATTTGGTAGCACTTGCATTTTGTTGGCTAGTTCTGCCTCGAGAGAGGACCCTAATTTCCAGTGCTGAGGAGCAAGACTAAAGGCAAACTCTCCCATCAGCATGGTAACACCTGCTCATAATTCAAGTGCCTGCTGATGGTCAGCACTTCCCATACTAAATTACAACATGCTCCCAATTTATAAACCATCTAAATAACAATTAAAAGTAGAAAGATAGAGAAATTAATTTCGGTCTTCGCAATTATAAGCATATAACGACCCATGAGGTTTTCCTATTTGTTTGTGTTTTTTTAAACACACACTGCTTTTGCCCTAAATCACCTGTTTCACTGGTAACTAAACTTTCATGCATTCCAAGCGTTTTGAAGCATATGCCTAAACCCCATTGGACAAAAAGCACATGTCAAAACATTTAACTGCATAGGAATGGTGCTAAGTACATGATTAAAGTTAAGTATAAGCTTAAGCTTTGAGGAATTGCAGCCTTACTCTGTCAAGTTTACGCACATGAGCATGTAACATTGTTACTGCTGTAGAGAGCTAAAAAATTTAGATTTGGAGCAATGGGGACAATATTACTATTTCAAGATCCTGTTCAGTTTCCAGGACACAGAAAGGCACATCGCAAAGAAAACAATATGCATCTACCAAACCAGCTTCATTAGAATCATAAAATACTGGAGGTCATTTTCAGAAAATTTCACTACATTTTATAGATATAGATATTAATTTCAGAAAATATAGATATTAATTTCAGAAAATTTCACTACATTTTATAGATACTCTATTTTTATGAATGGACGCCACAAGAGAAAGAAAGTGAAGTTGAGGGTAAAAAGTAAGATTTAATAGTAGTGGGAGTAGTAGAAGTAGTAATAATAAAATTAGAAAAAACAACTTAAGTTCCATGTAGTTACCTCTATAAACCCAGGTTATGTTCATGAACTCAGAAAATTATTTCTCTCTTTCGTTGAGGCTAAGATTTGTCACTCTGACATCAGCAGACTAGTCTGTTTCTTCTCCATTTCTGACTGTATTTTATCTCCTGTTCAGATAATGCATTTCTCTTTTTATTCCTGCTGCAGTGTTCTTTAGAGATGCACTGCTAATTCAGCCAGAGACAAGAGGACATTCATTCACACTACCTATCATTTCCGTGAATAAAAACCTAAATAATATTTCTAATTCACAGAGTAATATTATATTAGTGCAGTGCAAATACACTCGTATGGAATATGAAATACAAACTTCTTTTAAAAAATCAGTATTACCATCTGGACATAGAAACAGGTTAATAACAGTGAAACACAAAATAAAATAATAATAATTAAAAAAAGGAAAAAACCCAGTCTCCACTCTCTTCTGTACTTCTTTATCTGAAGCAGACTGGATTTAAATCAATCTAACTCTATGCTGAGTTAAAAAAAAAAAAAAAAAAGAGCAGCAAAATTCAAGCTTACTCTGTCTTTTAGAGGCAGAGAATTCAAATCATCCTTCTCAAAAATTCTCATTTTAAAAGTGTCATGTCTTGAGCAGAGGTATGTGAACAGTTGACAGTGGCAGTGTAATATTCACTTGGTTGGGTTATACCGTATAAAAGAAATTCACCTTTATTTTTCTACCTCAAAAAATGGAGGTTTTTTTCCCACCCCACAAGATGCTTACTCAATAACGTAATAGAACGAGACAGAAATTAGACGTCTGTGGAACGGCGCTAACAACAGAGCCAAGACAGAGACGGTTTTCCCACCAACTATGTTCTTAAAGAAAGAGGGAGAGACAAGGAGCAGAAGTGCGAGGTAAGAGGTGGGAGCGAGAAAGAGGTTTTCTGTGAGGAGGATGCATTACAGGACAGTCATACAACACGCTCTTCCCTCTAGGCAAAAGACAGTCAGCGAGTAGCAGTAACAGCTTTTACCGCGACAGCAGCTGTAGCAAGTAGGAGCTGCAGCCTTAAAAAAAGACACATTCCTGTTTTCTCTTTTCCTAGTATTTCCTTTCCTAACTTTCTAGCTTTCTTTGCTGCCAAGGCTAAAATAACATCACTCTGTGCATCACATCATTTTAGAGAGAACTGTTAACTCCTGCACTCTCCCGCCAGATGGGAGATGTGAGCCCGAATATGTCGCTAGTACAGCTCTCAAAATGTTTGAGCAAATGGTACGTTTGCCCCTTAAACACGGCTGAATTCCTATCGCAGTATTCAGTGCGGAGCGGGACAGCTCCAAGGAGAGGTGCTCAACCCACAGAGATGCACCCAGATACCAGACACCCAGCAGCTGGCACACCCGGACACCGGGGCTCTTCAGCGACAGATTGATTATTATATTTGATATATATATTTGATTATTTCAGAACGGTGGCAGCAGGAGATGCTGCGAGCACCCTCTTTCCTCCTCCCACATCCTCAGTGATGTGGGAATCAGGATGATCTCCTAAGACATAAGACATTTGAGCTCAATTCTCACAGGAGGAGAAGGGAAGGCGAGTTGGCAACCTTCACATTTTGAACCCATGTAGACAAAGAGATTGTTCAAGCACAACATCCTTCCTCAGCTCTGCTCCTTGAGTTTAGTGGGCCACTGCTTCTCCCTAAGTGTCTGAAATGAACCATCTGGTATCAGGTTAAGAAAGGTTTGTCTGGCAAGACTTTCTTTTTTTGGGGGGGTATGGAGGTAGTAGTGAGGTTTGTTGATTTGGGTTTTGTTTGGGTTTTTTTTCCTCATTTCAAATGAGGATAAAGAGCAGTGGAGAGGGGAAAAAAGTCTTTAAAACATGTCAATCCAAACAGAGATATATTTCTGCTTTGGTTGTCAACTTAGAAAATCAATTATTCATGCAGGCAAACTGTAGGCAGAAGGAGATCGTCAGCTGAATTTCCCAATGGGACACCACAAATGCTGCATCGGCCCTTAAACCTGTTAGCAAAGAGTGCTACACCCTTTACTGCAGCCCACTCCAGGCTCCATCACGATGACTTCTAGCTGTGTCTGAGTCTGACTTCTCTACAGATGGGCACTAGAACCCCTGCCTTGACAGACTCACACCTCTGAAGCACTGCCGTATGGCACAGGCAGCTCGGGAGGGGATGGAGGGCACATCCACTTCACCCTACCTTTATTCCAGCTTGGGGCAGAGCTCCAAGCGACTGCAAGGCAAAACAACAGTAGCAGCAGCAAGTCTTTTCAGTGCTTACACAGCCATGAGGTCTTTTTGATGTCAAGTGCACACAGTGACTGATGACGGCAAAAGCAGGTGTGGGGAGAACTTGTCAGGATTTGATCGTTTAAGTGAAAGACACTTCAAGGGAGAAGAAAATGTTCCAATTATAAAAAGGCCTATTTCACTCATGCACTTTAAAATTGCAATAATCCATTTGATGCCAAAAAGAAGAAAGAAAAAAAAAAAAGAATCAAAGAACAATAAGAAAGATGCTCTGGCTTGTAATTTTACTCTCCCCTCTACAAATTCTGTAGACCTTTTTCTTCCTGTTCTATCATGAATCTTCCACAGCTGTAAAAGCCCTCAAGCTACAGACAGGTTTCAGTCCAGCAAGACTGAAAAAAAGTCTAGTGGCTTTTTACAGCTGAAGATCCATGATGAAGGACTGAAATATCCTCAAGTTTGCACACTTGAACAACACTAGAGATAAGAACAAACTTTCAAATCCTGGATAATCCTCACTTTACTAATAAGCAATTTTATCTAAATCCTCCTTTAAAAAAATCGTGCTTCCCTGAGTGATGCTAGGGGAAGTAAGTTACCTCGTCCAATTTCCAGCCCTATTCAGCAAGTATTAACCTCAGCCCCTGCCAAGTCACAGGGGCTCTCTGGTCCTCCTCATCTCAGCTGCCAGGAATTTCGGCCTCGCCCTCTCTCCCAACAGTTCGAGGTTCAGCTCTCTCCAGGCTCCTTCCCACATGGCGCCAGGTGTCCCACTCCCACTGGTGACCCTAATGCTCGCTCCTGTCTCAACAGCACCGGTCTGCAGTATTACAAAACATTTACTCCCTCAACACCCTTGGGAGGTAAATGAACACAAATACACTTTTATGGCTCTGAAGCTGCAAAGGAAGGTGAAGAGATGAATTTGCAAAGGCACTTATATTCTGGGACCCTCAGCACTGACTGAACAACTTCCAACCTCGGGTACCCTGAATAGAACCCGTAATATTCAATGAAACCCCGAGTCTTCCTTGTAACTCGCTCAGAGAAAGGCTTCCTTCTCACACAGGGGTTTGGGGCTAACACACTCACTCCAGTTAAGAACCTACCAGAATTCCTGAAGGAAGCAAAGTTTCATCCAAAATACGATAATTAATTAATCGGCATGTTCCAAACCTTTTGTGAATGCAGAACACTTCCCAGAGGACCCTCCAGCAAGTATCACCTCACAACAGGATGCACACACACAAAACAAAGACACTTTTTATCTACACGCAAAGAAGTCTCCTGAGAGGCTCGCTTCATGGTAACATCTGCAGGAAACTACAGAGGCTTGCACACGTTCACTCAGAACCTGAGACAGCCCATAATCAAACCCTGAGTCAAAGTGATGCATTTCTTGTAGAAGGAGAAGCTAGGGTTGGTCTTGAAGATGGAGCCTATGTCCAGAGTACCAACCCAAATAACATAACACCCAAGTTCCTAATCAAGAAATGAGCACAAGAAGCAGCCAACTATTGCTCCAGATTTGTACAAGGTGGTCACAATGACAGTGAAGTGCAGTCACACATATAACTTATTAAATCTTAATTAGTCTCAGCACCACAGGGAACATAGGGAAAGTGGGGGAAAAAAATGGGCCCTGCTTTACAGGAAAGCAAACAGAGGCCTTTTCTAAGGTGAGTGAGGAGAGCTATGAAATTATTATATTGACTTTATTTACGCTGTAGAGGGATGTATTGACCTGCAGTGGCCTTCACGGTGTAGCTGCAGTTGTAACACAGTTGTTCAAGCGTTAGTTGGAGTACAATCACAGCTTGAAAACGTTTTCATTGTGGAAACTCTGCCTGGCTTCAGTTTTAATTTTGTGCCCTGTTTAGAAGATTAACTGCAAACCACAGTATTGCCTTCCAGCTGGCTCCGCTCTGAAGAAGGCAATCCAACAGCAATGCAGGACTTGTGATCAAACCAGGATCTCCTAGCAGCATGCTGTACTTGCCCACGGCTCGCAGAGCCACGTCCCTAGGTAGTGCAAGCGTGTCAAAGGAAATGCACACGCGGGTGGAGTCACTGCCCGTGCAAACGTGGCTGGCAGGTGTAGTGCGTGGAGAACTGCACTGCAGCAAGCGTTACGTATGCAAACCTTGGCCTGGACATCTTTGCTACCAGGTCTGGGCAACAGGAAAACAGTAAGCTGTAATTGTAATACGTAGGATGAAAGACAGTAATTTGTGCTGAAAACAGAATGCAGTTAAACAATCTCCTTGCCACAATCTTCAATTAAAAAAATGAAAGGAAATGACTGAATAATGCCTTTCTTCCTTAGGGAATAAAGGAAACCAGATCTTCAGAAATGGAGAGTATAAACACCAAGGCAAGATCTATTTCCGAACAAATTCATCTACAGAGCAAATACATTAAAAGTTTTTTCCATTAAAACATATTTGTTTCTCAGCTTATGAACCAAACAGAGCAAATTGCACATACATTTTAAATTCTGCATTAAAAATGTGTACAAACATTTCCAATAATCAAGATGACTGTGAAATGTTTGTGCCAAGTATTTCAATAGCTCTTCTGCATTTGAAGATGGTTCATATCCATCACATGGTATTGGTTCCAGGCCCAGTGTTTCAGCCTAAAGTACTCAAACATCATGAGTCAGCTCCCCTCAAAATCATTTCAGTGACTTAAAATGAGACACAATACATATATAACTCTCAGGTTCTTTTTAAACTGGCTTTTATCCTACGTGTATCTATATCAGCCATTTTCAGGCTGCTTTTTTCTAACACTACGAAGGTAAGAAATTTACTAAAAAATTTAATACATTAAACATAAAAAAGGCCATTTTCTTACACTCAGGTTGTTCCAGGAAATGGAGTGTTAAACCACCATTTATCATAAGAGAATCCTGATGGTCAACTTGCTGCTCCCTGACCATGAAGGTGAGCTGAAACCTCCCCAAATCCCACGAGTACACACTATTTATTTGATTGCAGGGGGGTGAAACACAGCCGACAGTACAGCACTGTCCCTGCAGGACGACACTGGCAGCAGCCCTGCATGGGACACTTTTCACTGTACGTAATCGAGTTGTGAATTAAATAATGCCCCCGGCAGGGGGAGCAGATCCCTGGCATGTGGCACATCAGGGTGCAAACGTACCAGGGAAAACTCCTGTTTCTGCTTAATCTGGGTTATGCCTTTGCACGGATTTCTCTTTTTAAGATTCTAACTTGTTACTTTTGTTTATGGCATTTTCTCAGCAGCCATCACCACCCCATCTTGTGTCCAGCCTTGCCAGCCTGCGGCAACTCCCGATTGCCAGAGACAGCCACTCTGCCTAAACATATCAAACAGCAAAATTGTGAAATTTGAGCCTAAAAGAAGGTTTCACAAGCTGAAAAAAAAAGCAAACCCACAACAATCCACACCCAAAAGCCACACAAAACCGCAATGACCTTCCAAAATTAATAAGAAAGTGCCAAGAACTTATCATGCATATGAAGTAAGTGGATGCAGAGTCCTGCAGGGATTTTATCCATTTTTTTCAAGCACAACCTGTGCCACTATCCTTCCAAGTATCAGCATAAACAACATGAAAAGCTACCCAGACTTTTTTCTTCATCTGAGCCTTAAAACCGGCTCATGTCATTTTGTTAATTTAAAAGCCAGAGAAGCTCAAGATCAAAATATTCCAAGCAAAGTAACCATTCTGCAGCCTGCTGGACAGCAACATTTAATAAAAAAATAAAAAAAAATAAAAAAAAAAAAAGGAAAAATCCCATCTTTATATTCTCCAATGTTCATGGAGTAGAGGAGTGCTGCATAGAATTGTCACAATAAGTTAATATGACAGTATAAAAGCCAATACTCACCCTGGGATCATACAATAAATAGACTCCATTAAACTACTCTGTAAACTCTCCTGTGAGAAATTTCTCTTTGATCCAAAACTTAATAGGAATTATTTAATCATAATGAGATGGTAATAAAACAGCATCACCTGAATAAGCTATTTTATTACCTGTTTTATAATTAGCTCTTCTTCATTATAATTCTTTCAGATATTTCGAGCTCATAATGTAAAAGGCACATATAGAAGTATTTGGAGCAGACATGTATTAGTGTTGAGGAATCCTTTATACACCATCCAGTATGTTTTGATATTTATAAGGCTTATGGCTGCCCTCAAGGGGGACTCCCTAAAGCAATCTCATCACACAGACGATGGAGAAAGGATGGTGTCCCCTCTCTGCGTACACCACGTAGCAGAGAGCAGGAAGAGTCTCATGGCGAGCCATCTTTCTCCTCACCGAAATGTTGGCTCTGTCTCCTCTAGTCCCCCATTCCTTCCTCACCCATCAGTGGGCACTAGGGACTTAGTTCAGAGCTAACACGGTCTGGGTTTGGGGATTTTTGCTGGGTTAATTTTCAGTACCACAGCTACACAAGCAATCGTGTTGGCACCAAAGGAGTGACAGCAAAATCCAAGACAGGCAAGACCTGTCCTATCGGGTGTTTACAACTGAATCTATGGTTTAATCCATCTCTATTGACTGTGTTCACACAGATTTTTTTTTCAAAGACTAAAAATATGTGGTTGCAACTTCTGTAAGAAATAGTACATCCTTTGCCTTCTCCAACCGCGTGCCTCATGTCAAGTTCCTGCCCCTAAGTGGGGTTATGCAAGACCTTACAAACTGCAAATACATGACCCAAACTTAGAAAAACAGGATGGCTTTTCACTACAGCGCGTCCTTGATTATGACTGGACAACCGTTACTGAAGCTCTCCAAAAGCTATGTGGCACACACAGGCACATGCCATGCAAAATACTCACGTGAACAATTTATTTTCACTTACCAAATATACAGGAAACTGAAAAAAAGTCTGACTATGGAAAGTGTCGAGAATCCTTAACTGAAAATAAAGGCATAGCGTGTGCATACACTGAGCTATTTAAAAAGTAATATGACATAATTAGATGCTACATTTCTGGAAAGGGTTTTTGATCACACAGATGTATAACCAGAAGCCCTTACTGAGCATCCTACAATTTTTAATGTTCATACACCCTGTACAGCTGCACATCTCTTAAACAAGGCCGTAAAAAGCAGTGTTTCGCTCTTATTTTCCTCTGCTCTAAAACTTTATTTAAAGATAAGGAATCCTGCCACTACTATGAATTTTCTCTCTCTGGAAACACATCCCCCCAATTGTTTTCACACGGATACAAAAAAGTTAAGAGTTTTAGAATAATTTTGTAACACTTTTGTATCGCTAATAATTTCCTTTAGTGTAATATGAAGTCCATCAGACTCTGCTTTTTTCTTAGGGCTCTCTTTGAGACCTCAAAAAAGAATTAACGGATAACTTGACAAGCCTTTAAGTGCTGTTGAGCTTGTAACAAAAAATTCATGCTGAAAACCGAAGCCCTGGCTATATAACGCAAAGGGTTAGGCAAGTTTCACTCTAGTAAGAATGTAATTGGATTAAAACACATCATTTGATAATTTTGCAGTTAGTCACTGAAATAAGCATGTAAGTAATTTCAATTTTACAGAAAACTAGTCATCTTAGCTCAGTTGTACAATCTGATGGAAAATTATTTTTAGGAAATTTTGAAAGAGTGCAACTACTTAAAACCATGTCAAAGATGCAACTGGAAAGAAAAAGTTGTACAAAATTCTATCAATATCTCAATTTGTGAATTACCCAGCTCTTGATATTCAATTCCATTCAAGTGATTATGGGCTAGGGCCAAGAAGGGGCATGTGTGATAAATACCTCTCTTTCATGCCTACATAAAATGCTCTTATATAACATGAATAAAAAAAGTAGATAAACAATCTGTGATGACAAATTAGCATTTAAAATTTCTAGGCTATCTAACCTCCTCTGCACGTACTCTGAACAAACACTAATAAAGTGTTCAGCACTACAATGTAGCTGTTTTGGTAGCTAAATAGTAATGGAGCAGATGCTTAATATCAGCCTTTAAGCCTCAAAACGTACAAATACAATTAATTGCCAGCCCAATTTTAGAGGCTGGGTTGTTAGAAAAAGAACTGTCTGAAATTCTGACTGTAGGCAGGAGGTTGGGTTTGGTTGTTGGTTTTTTGTTTTGGTTTGTTTTGTGTTTTTTTTTTTGGGGGGGGGGTGGTGGTGTTGGAGAGCAGTTTATTTTTAACATAATTGAAACCTTCTTTTTCTTCAAGTATCACCTCCACTGGTGTCCCTCCCACCCCTATCCATGGGTATTGAATTCTACTTATTTATATTCTTGTTGTTACACTGAGAAAGTCAAAGTCTGAGCAACCCCGATAGTCTTTTTTAAATGGACAATTACACTATTCAGCTCTTAACAATGTAAGCAATTTGAGGTTATCAGTCTGTTTGCATGTGTTTTCACTGTGCTCAGCACAATGAAACCCTGATCTTAATTACTGGCTATCATCATAAAAATACCACTATTACTACTACCAGCACTGAGTCAGAAGCATTGTTTTGTACATGATTACTAGAAGGTGAACCTCTCCAGTCTCGCTTCTCTGATCAAGCTGAGTGAAGTAATGCTGAAAATAAAATAGCCTTTTAAAATAAAATCAGTTTTCATAGTCTAAAGTGCTGCTGGAAATAGGACAATATAAGCTATTCATTCCCGACACTGTTTCTGCGAGTACAATCTATGGTTTATAATTAACAGATATACAATACTTTTCCCTTGCTACTCCTTTTTTAGCTCTCCTACATTTATGACTGTGCTAATTCCCAGTGGAAGTGCCTACACCGCAATGCTGCTGAAACTCCCCTTGTAGCAGAGTCCTGCTAATACAAGGCATTGATCCAGCAGCAATTACTAGCAGGGTAGTAGAAAAGTTACACTAATTCCCTGACTTTATTTTTTTTCCTCCTGTATGCTGCAGGGTATCCGTTTCTCAGGCTGCGAGATGTGTGCAGCACCTGCTGCTAAGACCAAAGCGCTCCCCATGAACGAGGGCAAACCTGGCTGGCCGGGCAGGGAAAGCACTGCCGTGAGCATCAGGGTCCGGGGCTCTGCTCCCTGTGACCCAGACCTGGGGGCTGCATCTAATCCAAGGCAGGGGGGCATTTCAGAAAGGTCAATAGCTTTTGCTAACTAAGTGCATTACTGATGACCTCAGATCCTTACCAGTTTTTTGCCCCAGCAGCTGAAGGAGGATCACCATATCCCCACCCCTTCAGCAGTCTGCACGTTACAGAAGCAGAATCAACCTGCCCCTGCTCAAGAAGACTCTCTCCCCCCTGCCACACCACTTGGCATTTGGCCCATGAAAAAAAAAATAAAAAAAAAATCAGTGGATTTTAGGGAGATCTGTTGCATTATCACTGCCTAGTCACACCTCTTAAGAGAGGAGACGAAAAGAAAATAAAAAACCCAGGAAGGGTTGAATTACACTGTCTCATACATCACTCTGAACTCTATCAATTTCTTCTATTTCTTCTGTAAAATGAAGAGCAAAGTACACACCTTAATTTTGCTGACACTACCCCTGCACAGTAAATAAGCATTCTGTATCAATATTTACTTCCCTCTGCACAAGGCAATAAACCATTGTTGGAATTCAAATCTTCCTCACTCCCTTTCAGAAGTGTTGGCTACCCTGAAAAAAAAATCAATCAGCTGTAGCAGTCACTCCTGAATGGTTTGTAATAGCTCAGCTCAGGCGCTGGGCAGACCTGAAGATAATCATCCAAAAGCTACTTCCCTATGAATGCAGCCCAGTAGTACAAATTCTTCTTAAATTTATCACCAGGTATTTTGAACAGGCATCTGTTCTGTTCAGTGTATTTAGCAAGGCTCGGGGGAACACCCAGACTCAAAGAGGCTCAAAGGCACCTCTATACAAACCGCTTGGAGCTCGCACGGCCACCCCGGGGAACGGCCAGAGCAACCTTCCAGCTGGTGGCTCTTCAAGAGTCGCCTCAAAAGCTGCGTCCATGCTTTGAGAGACTCACCACAGAGCAGGTATGGGGTTACCTGGTTTGTTACCTAGAGAGAAAGGGAGCGCTGAAGCAGATCTAGGAGCAGCAGTCACCCAGACAGTCAATTAAAGCAGCGACTGCAGACGGCGGCAAGGAAAACAGTGGTTGACGCAGAAAGCTCCTGGCTTTCAGGTGCACCCGCGCTCTGGGGGGTTGGTTTGCTTGTTTTTTTCCCCTCAAATACAATCTCATCCAAATAAAGCTTTGCCCCTGACAGAGGGAGGAGGGAGAGCAATTCAATTAATAAAAATAGATTACCTTTTACCAAGTTAAATAAAAGCTAATAAAAAAAATGAAATACCAATGCACATGGCAGATTTATGCTAACCACTTCATTGCAAGATAGAGCACCTGGGTATGGTGTTAAAAAAGATCAAATTAAACTTTAGTGACTGCAACAGCAGGTGACAGAGCAGCGCCTTCCCTTAAAACATCTTCAGACTATAAAGTATATACATTCATTCTGTCTGAATCAACTTTTCAACCAGCCCTGCTTGGCAAAACTAAGTAATATTTCCTGCACTTCTCCATGTCCTTGCTCGTATCTGTGGGGAAAGGGAAGAGGGCTGACACCAAAACCAGTTCCCAAACACAGCAACTATTTTTCAGGAGTACTTCTGACCACATTCCAGAGCTAGAGTTTTCAAATAACGGAAAGACTTTGTTTTTGCAAAGTACCACTGCTGCTGCAGCTGAAGTTGTGCTGTAATAATATGTATATAATGAAAACACAAAGCCATGTAAGGAGCCTTTTGTTTAGACACTATGAACAGTTTGACACCTTTCATCTTAGTCAGCACAATGCCAGAATTCTTTTATTAGAAAAAGTCACGAAGATGTGGAAAACAGTAAGATCCCATATTATGCAAATGCTAACTGGGGACAAATAGCTTAATGTCTAACAACAACAGCAGGCACTATAAATTTAGCTGCTTGGGGTGAAGGGTGTTTTGCTTATTATTTTTGCGAAGTCATTATTACTTCAACCTTATTTACACACACACATAACATACACAGCTGACTACATCGTATTCTTTTTAGTGATATGCAGAAAACTCTTTTCCCCCATTCCCTGGAAATGAGATTTTTTCACTCTGTACCACAACATGAGCAGAGTTCTCAAGGATAAGGCACAGATAACCAACCAAAGGCTGCAGGACTGGGACTCCAGAAAACCTCTGGAGTGTAAACAACCAACCCCCGAGCATGGAATTTACTGGATTTTTAGCAACCTCTACTCTTAGAGTCACCATCAAATGTACTGTGTACCAGACCCCAGAGCACAGGCACCCACTGACTTCCCTGTTTACTACAAGAGTGGGGCCTTCACACCAATGAAAGGACCATTTCCCGCCCCCACCTCGAGTTTGCAAAACATCTAAAATTCAATTAGTTATGCTTTCTCTCTTCTTCTACAGCCTATGCAGTTGATTTCACACTGTGACAAATGCAGCCTGGCTTTGTAAAAGTTGACTGCCCAAAAGCATGTAGAAAGCAAAAAGCAAAGTGATGCAGTTGTGGCCAAGGCGAATTCATTTAAATCTTAAATAAGAAACTGCTTTACAAGTGTTTAACACCATTCACCTTGGCTTTTCTTCCTCCAGAAAGAAGCACCACTTTAAACAATCAGAAAATCCTCAGTTTCATGTTTCTACTTACGTATACTACATAGTCCATTTTGTATCATCACAGCATGGAAAATGTTGGGATTTAAGTGTCTGATTACCTTTAAGCACAGTAGTAGAACTGTTTTATTCCAAGGTAAGATGTCCAGGATGACAAGCTGAGGATGAACAGCCCTTTGGTGCATCAGGTACTTTAACGTGCAAACACTGAAATGATTTCATGAACAGTACATGGAAAATTTACACCATTGCTACATTTGAGCTCGGAATTACGTTAAAAGAATGTGGGGATTTTTCAAAAAAAGAAAATTATACCTATAAATCAGACAATAAGCAAAGAGAAAACAAGGTCTATATATGTGTCACATAAAATCACGACAACAGCTGTGCTCTCCACACAAGCCCTCACCTCATATCATGCTCCCACACTACAAACCTCATCTTAGAGTAGAACAGAGTGGTTTGGGTTGGAAGGGACCTTAAAGATCACCCAGTCCCACCCCCTGCCCTGGGCAGGGCCACCTCCCACTAGCCCAGGTTGCCCAAAGCCCCGTCCAACCTGGCCTGGAACCCTTCCAGGGAGGGGGCAGCCACAGCTTCTCTGGGCAACCTGTGCCAGGGCCTCACCCCCCTCACAGGGGAGAATTTCTTCCTTATATCTAATCTAAATCTGCCCTCTTCCAGTTTAAAACCATTACCCCTCATTCTATCCCTACATTCCCTGATCAGGAGTCCTTCCCCACCTTTCCTGTAGCCCCTTTAAGTCCTGGGAGGCCGCTCTAAGGTCTCCCCAGAGCCTTCTCCAGCTGAACCCCCCCAACTCTCTCAGCCTGTCCTCACAGGGGTGCTCCAGCCCCCTGAGCATCTTCGTGGCCTCCTCTGGCCCCGCTCGAGCAGGTCCATGTCCTGATGTTGGTGCCCCCAGAGCTGGACACAGCACTGCAGGGAGGGCTCACGGAGCGGAGCAGAGGGGGAGAATCCCCCCCCTCGCCCTGCTGCCCACCCTGCTCTGGGTGCAGCCCAGCACACGCTCGGCTTTCTAGGCTGCGAGACAGGACAGGAGAATTTTTTCCACCTGTAATTCTTACATGTTCTTCAGATCCCCATAATCAGCTCCCACGTTGGGACACAAAGCACATGAGCTTCCAATCCAGCACACTTAACACTCCCTAAGCACAAGCACAACCTTCAAACTTTTAAATAGCAGAAATCCATTCATAACTGCTATTAGGAAAAAATGGAAGAAAAAAATGGGGAAAAAAAAGCGCCTACTACTTGCCTTTCTTTCTAGTGGGAAAAAAAAAAGAAATGCAATTACAGTCCACTTGTATTTGTAATTGCAAATAATG
Source organism: Athene cunicularia (assembly GCF_003259725.1). Taxonomy (NCBI): domain Eukaryota; kingdom Metazoa; phylum Chordata; class Aves; order Strigiformes; family Strigidae; genus Athene; species Athene cunicularia. The sequence goes on from NW_020799125.1 coordinate 2,929,200, forward strand.
GTGTGTGGGGTTTTTTTTATTGTTAACAGAAATATGAAATTCAGTGACGTGTAGCAGCCAGGCAGTCTTACTTGACTCTGAAGTAGCTGAATCACTGCAGATGTGTCCATGAAATTTCAGTGCTAGTGACAGCTCTACCTACAGCATACAGCTCAATTATATCTGCATGACAAATATCTAAAGCTCCCGAAAATACTACCAACAATTGGCATTTGCAGACAAATGGGATAGGAAGGCAGAAATTACAGCAATCGCTATTCATTGATACATGGTATGTTTGTTTAGGTTTGGAGGCTTCTGGCTGACAGAAAAGCTGCAGCTTGAATTAACTGATCAGGACTTCAATTTCAAAAAAACACCTTGAAGCTGAGAAAGAACTAGGATATACAGGTATTACTGCATATTGAGATAATGATGTTTTATTGTTATGAATCATCATCATGTAGTTACCACTGCTTCCAATGCTTCACTTTGTTACTGCAATATAGAGTCTGATGGCAAGACTATGCCTTAAGATTCATCTGCAAAACCACACTGACTTCAATAGAAGTCTTTTATCCATAAGAGGTTTTTGTGAAATGATGTGTGTGGGTAGCATAGAGGCGGTAAGAAAGGAGCAAACAGAGGGAAAGACTGGTAGGATAAAAAGGAAATCGTTGTCATCTCGCTGCACTGCTCTTTTACACCATCGCTGTATGTCAACCCTCGCTGCGCAGCATTCGGGTACGGCCACTACTGCAACCCCTGGAGCGAACAGGAGGCCACAAGTATGCTCTGACTGGACAGAATCATTAACTTCATATAAGCAAAGGGATTTATAAGGTAAGGGTGAAATATATTTACGCCACCTCTTTACTCGGTGATATAATAAATGGTTTAGGGTAATTAATAAGAAACTATGCAAAATGGAACAGTCCTGACCTGTGTGCACGGAGGTGAAGGTCTGTAGTACTGGAGATGTGCCTCTGGCCCCGAGCTGCTCGGGCTCCTGCTGGTGCCCCTGCCTGTCCCTGTAAATACACTGATGTGGCCTCTGCAAACAGGGTGATGAGCTTTGGGTTTCAGCATGCAGAATTCAGCACCTGCTGCTTTAAAAACCTCTGCAAGAGTTTTTGGACGGGCCAAACCATCAGTAACTTCAGGCTGAAGATCTCCCCCACAGTACAGATCCTCCTGACCTGCCCCCTCGGGGACACGTGCCGGTGGGCCAGCGAATGCTCACGCGGAAGAGAAGCGCCCAATACAATTTGGGGAGGATAACGCACGCAGCACGTTTTTAAGAATCAGCACCGAACAGATTTTTGTCCTATAGTATTCTCCTCTTTTGCCATAAATTTGAACTTGTAACCACCACAGCACTGCCAGGACACCACCCAGCCAGGCCGCAGAGCAGCGCGGGGCTGAGCAGCTCTCCTGCTCACCCGGGTTAAGCAGGGGCACCGAGAAGTCACGAAGTTTGGGGCCAAGCTGCGAGCAGGTCCCAGAGCTGCCCAGACCTTTTGAAATTGTCTTGCTGTTTATGTAAGCAACTACAAAGAAGCCCTTTTAGACCAAGCTTAAACTGAAAGAGGGTAGATGTATTTCTCTATTCACCCTTTTATCGGAGACTTGATATTAAAAGGTTCTTTTGAAAATTACTTTTGTCTATTTAATTAATCTTCTGCCCATATAAAAATCTTAAAATTATTATGAACACATTCAATTTTACTTCCATTGATTTATCTCCATCTGATGGCCTATTTTATCTTTTATAAGGCTCACAATAGCAGAACTGGGTCATAATGTAAGTAATGCCGTAGTAATGTACATTTTAGTGAACCTTGTTATTAAACCTCTCATTCCTCTCTGCACTGCTCAGAATGAAGCCTATTACAGCAATTGGACTTGTACTCCTTGGATAAAGCTCAGTCAATTGAACTGACTCAACCTAATTTTTAGTCTTAATCCTGACACTCAATGCACCAAAACCAATCCCACCAAGGGAGTCCTCATACAGCATTTTTGCACGAAGGCAGACAACTACCACCATGGCCAGAGCAGCATGATGGGGGATTTTAGAAGAGACATGGAAAAAACGAGAGGAACAAAGGTCACCTGCACTCACAATGGGGAATAGTCAGAATTCACCTATTCTGAAATAATTTTGGAGCAGGACCTGCAGCAATACAGGAGCACTAAAGCTGGACTTTGTTTTCAGCTTAAAGTCCAAGGAACTGATGCAACCACATAACAGTCTTCACCACCAGTGACAAGTGCCCTTGCAGAGCTCTGCAGCATAAAACCAGCCTGGGATCACCCGACGCTGGACTGGAGATGAAGCGCAGGAAAGTCAGTGCCTGTGAAGGGCGTTATTTGCTTTGCTGCTAAGTTTTCAAGTCCCAGAAGTCAAGTGCTGCAGCCTGAAATCAAGATAAAACGAGCTCTATCTACTTTGCTGCAGGCTGCTTATCAGCAGCGTGGAGACATCCCCGAGATTCATTGTATACAATATACATGAGAGATGTGGAAATAGTTCCTTCCAATTTATTGTAGTATCAATGTCCTTATATGATAGATTCCGTCTTTGTGAATACTATTAAGAACATTGGCACGTGGCTCTTCTGAAGACTTTTTTTTTTTTTTTTTTTCCAGGTGAGATCCACCTCAATTAACCCAGTGAGTACAGGGGAGATGAAGTATATAGGCTGCTATTCAGAAGTTGCTTGAATTTCATTTCAAATGGAAATTCATCACCATGGGTGAATTCACTCACTTCAGAGGGCTAATAAGAAAGCATTCACAGCACTTTGGCATCCTTGAACAATAAGACCTTTAAGTGAAGTTGAAGTTTTGCATCCAACTTGATGCTTCGCTGGGAGACCGCCATTCTCCAGCATCTTTCAGTCTGTATTTTTGGTACATTTAAAATATTTATGAACGCATTCATCAGTTAATGAGAATTTGAAGGGCGGTATTTAAAAGTTAACTCTAGAATGAATACACTCTCCCAGTTTACATGAATTAAATGTTCAGTTGCTGCTGCGGTACCAGTGCATTTGGTATTTAACTTTATGCAATGATGATAATGGATAATCACGCCACTGAAAATAGGATTCCTTTCTTCTTCAGACCTCATCGTTACAGTTCACTTTATGAGAAGAAAATACAGTATTTTTATAGTAACCACCAGTCTGTATCCTCTTGCTTTACAGACCAGAAGCTCAAGGAAGTCTTGTTAAACACACAAACTGAGAAACAGAGTTTTCTCAGCAGGCAGCCACCACGGACTCCAGCACTACCCTGGCAGGACAAGGCAGCCTGTACAAAAGAATGGTCTGTATGTACGGGGGTTGTATGTATGAGCTTCCCTGCCTCTTCCCCTTTCCTGAAACCACCACCAGAACAGGCTTTAATCCCTTCTTCTCCTCCCCACAACTTCTTGCTCTCAAGACTATGGTTGCACCTCCAGACCTCCCCCCAATGCCCCTAACAGCGTGCAGGGACCTGCACAGACTCTCCCTGGAATCCAAGAACACTGGCTCTCTGCCACTACTTCTCAGGTCTATCATGTCACAGACAAAAAGGGAAAAGTACTTATCCCTACTTGATTAAAATTAATGTTACCTCTGAACACCACACAGAGGTATTATTACTTAACCTAGTCTTCAAGGAAAGAGAAAATCCCATCAGCTTTATTTTGTCAATCTTTGCAAAAGTCTGTAATTCTTATTAATACCTTCTGCCCGTGGTACTCCTGGTAACTGTTAAAACTGGAACAGGTCCCCAAGTACCATGGAATAGCCACAGTCACAGAAGATATTCTGAGAACATGGAAATACTGCATGTCCTGATTTTATCTCTAATTTATGAAATAGCTTCAAGAGCCCCTCTCTAGAACTCAGTGAAGTGAACAGGGAAAAAAACTTCCATTCACTACACAGAGAGATATGTCTCAAGGCTTAAAACACCAGAGAGACTCAGCGAGAGCGTTTTTTGTTGTTTTTCTTGTTTAAAATATATTTTTTTTATATATACACTACTATATATATATGTTTATATTAGTGTGTGCATATTTATATTTTTATAGATATATAGTAGGTAGACAAAAAGAATTCCAGCCCAAAACTTTAGCAACCTGCTTCATCTCTATCAACCCATTCACAGGATAAAAATGCATAGCTTTTCTGTGGCAAAACAACGATAACTGTTCTCACCACAGCAATCACCAATTAACAAAATCACCTTTTTGTAATGGCTTTCTGCCTCGTTTACCTTTCACATCCTTCATAGTGTTGCACTGTCAGACATATAAGAAAAATGAATGCTACAGGTGTTCCTTAAAAACTAGTAATAATGCATCACACAGAATGTGGAAGTTCATGAAATAATGATGCCACAAGGGTTCACAGTAGAGTATGAATCGCATATGATCAATTCTAATCTACTACAGGTGTGACTGTCTCATTTAATAAAAGCAAGATAGGATTGAGAAAGCAGGTCTGCCATTAGGATGGGAAATAGAAACTGGTATTTTATGCTGGTCTGTGTTTTTAGGTAGAGACACAACTCTTCATCAGCTTGAACCCTCATGAAACCCAACCAATATTGTCGTTTTGACAGCAAACATCACAGCGCTTTTCACAGACATAAGAAAGAAAAGACGACGATTATATTTAATTTTCATATAAACTAAGCGTACTGAATATCTGCTGCCATCGTTAACTCACGTCAGGTTATCAAGAGTGCTTTTCTGTGCAATATAAATCATTAAAAGAAATGCTCTTACGATCCAAAGCTTTGCCTCATGTCTCATGCATGTGGTACCTTTCAGATGTGTTACAACTTGACTAGTATTAAATCTTTGGTAGAATCCTCTCTCAGCTGTTTTTACCCAAAGCACTACCTGGCTGGCCAGGACGTGTCTTTCCAACTGCCTGCCCCAGGATGAAAGCTCCAGCTGAAACAGGTCAGCTGGTTTCAAGATCAGGGTGAATAAAACATTTGTATACATTAAAACAATCTGGCAATCTTTTATTTGAAAAGACATAGTATCAGCATAGTTTTGAGTTAACAACTGGGAATTTAACAGCAGGCTCTGAACACGAGATACACTCTTCTTCTGGTCCTATGAACTCAGTTCCCACACAATCAGCAAAAGGCTTATCTGCATTTAACTGTTTAATATTTCATACATAACAGGTGACTGACCCGAAATACGGAATGGGTCAGGGCAAGGCAAGAAGTCAGGCAAAGAAAGGCTAAAGAGGTGTCAGAAATGGGGAGGACAAGACTTGTGATGAGGGCAGAGGCTGGAGAAGGGAAAGGATGCTCACAGGTACACAGGGGAGAGATGGAAAAGTTAAAATGGGCAGGGAGTTGGTGGTTAAAGATTCCAGAGTCCAATCAAGTGGTCTCCAGGACATACCTAATTAAGAAGCCCCTGACAATAGAATCCTTCCTCACCTTCATCAGTGCCTGCCTGTACGGAGGAACAATCTCTCCACCACTGTCTGTGATTTCATTATCTTAAGTACAGGGGCTAAATATTCACAGCTGCAAATGGACTCAGTGGGAGCTGCAATCTGGTTGTGTAAAGTGCTGTACATTGCTAAGTAGGCTGAAAAAAACAGGTCCAAGTCATCTCAGATTGGATACCTGAAATTAATGGGTAGTTTTGACCTTAATCTCTTGTTGGTCAATTCAATCCTACGACGTGGGGAAAAACTGGAACTCCCTTACCTCACAAGGAGCTTTAATTCAAGAAGAGAAACTCCCAAGTGCTTACAAACCAGTCAAATACTAAAATGATGAGCACTGCAGAGGAGTCCAAAAGGAAATTAATAATACTGTCTTCAGAACACGGTTTGAATTATGAGCAGAAATAAGGCATAGGGGACAGATTGATTAATCAAAGGAAAACAAAATATTGAATAGCCTCTCATTAACTGAGCATCCTACTTTCTGTGCACTGAATGAGGCCAGGGTCCTGTGCAAAAATAGCATGAAAACACATAAAGGCTTTATTGTAATGCAGATGCACACAAGATGCAAATAAAGGTTGCACAGACAATCTTAATTTGAGGATTTCTTAGGTCTGGGTGCTCTGTTTAGCAGCCTTTCTAATATCCTTTAATGCAGGTATTTTTGTGTGTAACAATTTACCAAGAAACGTATTCTGTGAATGCTGAAATATTCCCACCAGATAAATCAATTGCCTAACCTCACGAACACTGGTGTGACTGAAAAGTGTATTTGACACATGATTTATACAGATGCAACGCTTTAAATATCCAAGCACACTCCTAGTGCTTTCTGTTCAGCTAATTCAAATAACTCTTACCTATATAAAAGCTCCTTTGAATTGACAGAAGCGTAAGGGCAATATTTCTACATGATATGGAAAACAACAGCATCTATTCAGTTAGGGAGAGCTGCATGTTTAAAGCACATTTTGCAAAATGTGACAGCGGAGTGTTCCATGTGCCATTAAAGACACTCAGCATCAGTGACTTTTGAACTTGGTAATTTTCCTCTTAGTATGGTCATGGTATGATACTTTTAAAATGGAAATACATTTCAAAGAAATAGCCCAGAGGTTACGGAATATATCACTAAGCTAATCACAGTGAAGTAATATCGTAGGCAATATTAAAACCCCAGTGATAACTGCCCCGGGTATTTAAAGTAACAGCGGCATTTTCTGTACTTTACAGCAAGACAGCCAGTGCTGTATCAAACAGAAACGAGACTATGCATTTCCCTCCCTGATTTAACAGCTTTATACTGAAATATGCTGACTTCTCTTCATCTAATTCAGTACAGTAACTGCAAACACACGTACCTTTCACTTTCCAATTGCTTTCACTTTCTTAATGGTATTTCCCATAGCATGTGCTTTAAAAGAGCAAAACCAGGACAATGGGGATCAGGCAGGATAAAGACCAAGGCAAGGTGGCGCCTGCAGAGTCTTAAGGATGGAAGTACTGTGTTTATTCACGTAACAGCAGTCTGTCCACCCCAAACCGGTACACACCAACATGCACCGGGCCCACCTAGACACACTTTTTCTTTCTGTCAAAGTGAGGGGCCAGACGAATTTCACTGCACATCTCGTCTCTTCTAAGGTTGAGCCAGCCCTGAAGAGTGTTTAATTGTGGCTGATTTACGCTAGACTTAAATCAGAAGTGTAGTTACCAGACTGTACCCCACCAGGCGGCTGTCTGCCTTCACAGCCCACGTGCCAACACCTGAACAGGGCATCTCAGGAACCAGAAGAACGGGCCACTTGAGTCTGATCTGAAGAGACTCCTTTCTGCTTCTAGGGGCTGTAACGCACCTTATGTGGATCAGCCCAGAGAGAAACCTGGAGCATTCACACAACAGGGGGTTACAGAATCGATGCAGCCAAATCACACTGAGTCAAGCCCTGGTAGTTCCACAAATCACAAGCACCATTACCAGCAGGAGGGCCTGAAAGAAAAACAAGTGGAGGCAAAGCACAAACTTGTCACATCCCCAAATGTTCAAGGGAGGGGCAATTACTGCCTTGAATAGTTCTGCAAGTACACTCCGAAAACCACAGAAATCCTGAAGTGCTCCCCAACTGTTTACAAAAATCACAAAAATAGTGAGTAGCGAGGATGCGTGCCCAGATAAACAACAATGGAAGATTTCAGAGAGTATCTGTGCCTGGAAAGCACACAATGCTCCTCTGGAGTAATACACAAACCCAAAAAAGTTATAAACTTCCTAGCCCAGTTTGCTAAAAACAGAGATGTCCCTCTTTCAAGAGGTGAAGGGTCTTCCCAGGCTCCCTCTTCCCTGACAGTGTCACCAATGACATCTGACAAAAATATCTGGCACTTTCGAAAAGCAGCAGCTGAAACCAAAAAAAGCAGATTGGATGGAATTTCCTTGTTATGGTCAAAAGTGTAAGCCACTTTCATCTGGCTTCTGCTAGGAATTGAAACTAAAGCAAATCTACTTACAAAACAACTGTAAAGTGCTAATGTAATGCTGTATTATCTGAAAGATAGTTATTATAATCAAGACAGCTCTTCTTTACTCTGCAATCTCCTAATGAGACACACTGGCAAATGCTATTCCAGGTTCGG